>NC_045597.1:48875000-49226666 GCF_009762305.2 Zalophus californianus
GTTGCTGGTGTTAGGATACTCCAACATCAACAGGGAATAAATTCAGAAAACTTCACCATATGAAGGCATTAGAAATCAGTTTTATGTTTAGGTTTACACTGGAATCTATTTGTGTATTATTATTATAATGATGATGATGATGATAATGATGATGAATATTGTATGTTAGAAACAGCACCGCCTTATATTTCCATTAATTCTCAACTTACAAGGCACTTTGACGTGAATTAATCATTTTATCTTTTTGGTATCCCTATAAACTAGTGGAAACAGCTTGTATAATCCTCCCTTTATGAAGCAGAAAACAAAATCCTCTGATGTAGTAGATGTAATGTGCATGAACACACTCAAAGTGTGTGGAAAGAGCAATCTAAACTTCCTCTTCCAAAGCCTGCTTCTTTTGTCTTTACATATACTACTCTGGCAGATTTTTGTCACAATCTGTTAAAATAAGCTTGTAACCAAAATTTTCATTATGTAATGTGAGACAAGGCAGGTTAAATGTATCATATTGTTTGTCACATTGATTCTAGTTTTAGTGTGTCAAATCCTTTAATATCTGACAATCTTTTTTTAAAAAAAAATACTTTGATATACGATGCCATTTAAAGTTAGCTACATATGTGCGTTGAAAGAAAGTCAAACATTTCTTAGAATATTTCCGGAACTTTTTATCTCCTGCCGAAAGCAATTTTGAAGAAAGCATTTATTTTATTTTATTTTATTTTATTTTATTTTATTTTATTTTATTTTATTTTATTTCATTATTTCATTATTTATTTATTTATTTTTGTTTCAAAGTTTTTATTTAAATTCCAGTTAGTTAACATGTAGTGTAATATTAGTTTCCCAGGAGTAGAATTGAGTGATCCATCACTTACATATAACACCCAGGGCTTATCACAACAAGTGCCCTCCTCAGTACCCATCACCCATTTACCCCATCCCCCACCCACCTCCCCCAACAATGCTCAGTTTGTTCACTATAGCTAAGAGTCTGTTTTATGGTTTGCCTCTCTCTCTCTCTCTCTCTCTCTCCTTTTTCTCCCATGTTCATCTGTTTTGTAAGAAAGCACTTTAACAAAAATAATTCTTAATTACTTTTCTCACAAATGTAGGTTCGAACTTCTTGATATCAAACTTCAGTGTATTTTAACAAAGCTATCATAATCTGCATATTTCAAAAAGTTAAATGAAAATGACAAATTAGATAAGAAAACCTCCTCTCAGGGTACCTGTGTGGCTCAGTTGGTTGAGCAGCCGACTCATGATTCAGCTCAGGTCCTGATCTCAGGGTCGTGGGTTTGAGCCCCACATTGGGCTCTGAGTTCAATGTGTAGTGCTTTTGTCCCTCTCCTTGTCCCTCTCCCTGCTCCTGCACTCTCTCTCTAAAATTAAAAAAAAGAAAAAATCTAAAAAAAAAAGAGGAAAACCTCCTATCATTTTCAATTAAATTATAGAGGATTTGAGATGATAACTCTATTCAAAAGAATTTCCCTGTATATCTCAAAATGCTTTTTAAAAGATATTTTAAAAAGACAAAGGGATTAGTTGAGACTATTTGTCTGGATGGAAGAAATATCAGTGGAAGTATAAATTGTCATTTTTATGTCTGAGAACTTGCTATTGAATATTTTTTTTCTTCTACTTAAATTATATTTCTTACTAGTTTAGGAAATCTCAGTTACAAATGAAAATTAAAGTGGAATGAAAGGATATAATCTCTATTGAGCTCTTTAATCAACTGAAACAAATGCACATTTTATATAAATGCACCTTATCAAAGCAGTCTCTGATAAGTGAATCTGTGGAAAATATTAGTTTTAAATCATTATGTATCATAACATCAAAAGTAGGATGGTAAGCATAGTTTACTGTAATCACAACTCAGAGGTGAATCTTAAAGGAACATAAAAAAACTAATGAAATAAATTATTAGGGGTCTTCAGGATTGTGATTATGCAATAACCTGATACAACTTGATAATATTTAATATTAGATATTCTGGGGGTTTTTTGTCCATGAATTAAAGCACTTTACTTTTTAAGTGTAAATATTGATATTAAATGTCATGATTTTATCTTATGGCACTTTAATCTCATTTTCTGGTGAAAAAATTAACTCATAAATATATAATGAAGGAGTAGAATTCCAATATTGCAAATGCTGCATAAATGTCTCTTATGTTGGCTGGCTTTCCATGCCTTATGATATGTAGTATCTATAATATATTTTTTCTTAATCTAATTTATGCTTACCTAAACACTAGAACTACAATATTAAAGAAAAATTATTTAAGTGTATTCACAATATTAAAAATGTGTGTAATAAACATTTTCAACAATTACATATTTTCAAAAAAATAGTAAAAGGAAATTAGCGTTTATTAATCTACTACCATTAGCTAGCCACTTGCCTAAAACTTTATATATTTGTCACTTGATTTTTTTATCAACCACATGAAATAAATATTGCTGTTTCTACTTTATGTACTCAAAAGCACACTCTCTGAGACAAGTAACAACATGCCCAAAGATATAAGGAAGTAGAGAAGTAAAAATACAAACATGTTTCTGACTAATTTCTCATGTTGTTCCTCACCAACTACTCAATAAAATACAAGCCTTTGGACACATGTAAAACATCTACTTATTTAGGCTCTCTGAGAAGTTAAGCAATTAGCCATTTATTGATTAAAAAACACATAGTTGAAAACAAAATCTTTTAGTTTATATAAATATCATGTCTTTTATAACTTAAATTGCCTGCTGATTTCAATCGACTTTTGCACAAAATAAACAAATTAGCAAATTTTTACTTCATTCTAAATTATTTATATTTCCTTAATTAAAATAATATGTTCTAGAATAATTTTGTTTATTTGAATCTTTCGAAACTAAAATGTTTTGTCTTAGCAAGGCAGTTTGCTTCAGTTTTCATTACAATATTATTTTCTAGATTGGAATCTTTGAAATTCTTGCCATGTCAAATATCATATGCCATCTATCAGCATGATATGTGAAATTACAGAGATGACATTAAAGTTTTACTATGATGACAGTCTTTTTTTGTTTAAATGTGCAGCATTTTACTTTCAGAGGGAATTTATTTTCTATTTCTTTTAGTATTCTCTTTTGGAAGGCAATTTATCATGTTTGATCTACATTTTCATTATTTAAGATTTTTGCTGGTATTGTTTTGACACCTAATGCAAGAATCTTACAAAACTGAAAACATTTTTTTCTGTATCTCATATTCTAATTTAATCTCATGTTGTCATATTTCATTTTACATAGAGGAGTTTTCACTAGTGGCTTTAAATATAACAGAGTTGAAAATAAAAACATTTTAAAATTGGTTTATCTTTTATTATTATACCAATCTCATCTTTCTGAGTGTTGAAATCATACATATGCAGACTCTAATGAAATGTATTTCTAATACCTCACACCCAGAGTGTATATGCATTTTAAGGCACAAAATAAAAAGTTGTATTTATTAAAAGAAGTTTGGTTTAATAGAAAAATGCATTTCCATCATCAGGGGCCTAATTATCTATCTATGCACGGAGAAAAAGTTACAGAAATCAATGCAGGTATATTGTTGTTAAATAAAGCCTTAATTTCTTAAATCTAGTACAAAGCGGGAGAACTGGGATTTACTTTGTGTAAGAAATATATCCACCCCCGCCTTCATAATTTAGATTTCTGCCACTTTTTAATCACTGAATTTTATATATGTGCTCTATTGAGTTGAGAAGTTCAAGAAGTAGCAAATTTCTAACATATCCTCCATGTAATTTTTTTGACTGTTAAGAAGACATAAATTGCATACAGTGAAATGCACAGATTTTAAGTATTGTATTTTAATAGTTTTGGCAAATATATACACTCTTATAACCCACAACCCTACAAAATACCAAATATTCATCATCAGAGTCAATTCTCTCCCAAATCCTGGTAAACCATTACAATCTAGTCTTAATTAGACCTTCATATAGTGGAAATACAATTAGAAACACTGTTAGAAGATAATAATTAACAAAATTATATAACATTAACTCTGTAAAACTTTATTTTCATCTTTTATGCATTGTCTATGGTTTAAGGAATGATGTAACATCCTGAAATGCAACTAACACTCTGTAAAATTTGTTTTACTTGAAGTAAGTCCTGATTAATGGGAGGCAGATGCCCACATATTTTTTCTTTTTTGAATATAAGATTGGATGTTTGTGTAGTTATATCCCTCAGATTTCAGAATCATTTTCTGTGATATAGCCTAGGTTATCTTTCAGACTGATGTTGGAGAATAGTATTGATTTTTTATTTATCTTACAATTGACTATCTTATTAAGCATCCTTAATAGGTCTGAACAGGGGACATTTTTGTTTGTTTTATTTTTCTTGCCTGATGATCCTGTTTTAAGCAAATAATACTTAAAACACATATACAACTACAAATTTTTTTAAAGATCTTATTTATTTATTTATTTATTTGAGAGAGAGAGAAAGAAAGATTAAGAGCATGAGCAGAGGGAGGAGCAGAGGAACAGGGCCAACCAGACTCCGTGCTAAGCATGGAGCCCAGTGCAGGGCTCAATCTCACGACCCTGAGACCAATGACCTGTGCGGAAATCAAGAGTTGGCCACCTAACTGACTGAGCCACCCAGGTGCCTCACAACTACAATTTTCTTTTAAGATTTTATTTATTTATTTATTTGTTTGTTTATTTATTTATTTATTTATTTGAGAGAGAGAGCATGAGCAGGGGTAGAGGGACAAGCAGGCTCCATACTGAGTGTGGGCTTAATCTTAAGACCCTGAGATCACGACCTGAGCTGAAATCAAGAGTCCAATACTTAACCCACTAAACCACCCAGGCACCCCACAACTGCACATTTATATTTAAAAAGCCCAATGGAACAACTGGCCAACCATGTAAAGTTAAAAAGTCAGTCTCAATGCTGGTCAGATACTGAGTTACCCTCTCATCTCTGAAAGACCATTTGTTCTTCATGAATTTTGATGGGTTCCATGGGGTTTAAGACAATGATGGTATTTTTAGTTCAACATTATTGTATTTGAGAAACAATATAGTGTATTAACATTTGACATTTAACATGTATGTCACATACCAATGTAGACCATACTTGTATCCTCAAGATTCTTCCTGGGTCGAGCATTGTACCTTTCTTTAATAGGCAATAATTATAGATAATATAATTTACACAATGCCATAGAACTAAAATTTCTGTGTAGTAAGATGGTATAATACTCAGAGCAATACTACCTTCTTTTATCCTTAGAAAATTTGTAGCTGGTGATCTTTTAAATAGACACAAAATAATTATGAAAATACTACCATTAGCCACTTGTAGTTTAAACAAGCTTCAATGTTATATTTAACTAATAATGATTTATTCTAAAATCTAATGGTTAAATTTATTAATACATTTTTTCTATAGTCAAGTACATATTTATTAATTTTTTTTTATTTCTTTCTAGAAAGCGGCATTCCTTAGTTGGCAAGCAAGAACATAAACATACTAATTTTCATGACTCCCTACTTTCTTTACTCTGTCTTAGACTTTAAATGCCAGTCTTTGAGCAACAGACCGCAAGGGACAAACCCACAAATCAAACTAAGATACAGTAGGGCAGTGTTTGTCTGAGAAGGTCAGAGTATCAAGTACGCTCTCACAGAATAAAAGAGCTATTTGATGGGAGTAGTTGAGAGTTTTTGTCAATGCCTCCTTCTCCCTTTGGGGCATTACCTGATGATATTTCAGTTTAGTATCAGTCAACATTCTTTACTGATTTAAAGACTATGAGTGGAGCATTGTGCTAGATTTATTCATTTTTCTTTCATTCTTTCATCTCTCAAGTTTTCAATTATCTATAATGCATATTGAGTCATATTCTAATGTCCAAGCTTACCTCTCTTATCTGTCTTTGAGAAACTTGCAATGTAGAAGTGTGGGAATATTGTCGGAAAATGCAGTATGTGCTGCATTACAGATATGGACAGTGCAGCACATGGAGAACTCAGACTGCACCAGGCAATCCTTAGAAAGAGAAATACTGGTTAATTATTAACGAATGACTACGAATTCATCAGAGGAAGAAAAGGAAGAAGGACAATATCTCTGCTTCTATGCTTTTTAAAGATGTGAGGGAACTCCAATTTTAAAAATCCTTATCTTAGAAAACTAATTTAATTAAATAAATGACATGGTAAAATAAGATAAATCTCTCTTAACCAAGTTTCACTGAATATCCATGTCATATTCTTTTTGGAATAAAAGCTATCACACGATTATACTGGTTTTTACGAGCCCTTGTCAGATAAATCTTTATTCTGATGAAGTGTTAGAGAATATCCTTTCATTTTTCTCTTTCTCTGGATCCCTGAATATAAAGCACATTAAGGGCTCAACTGATAAATAGAAATGCAGATGAACATTATCAAGTTATCACCTGCAAATGTTTTCTATGAAATCTTAGTGGAATTTAGCAATTTTGATTATACCAGAGATATCTCTTACAGTCTTCTATTTTGATATTCTCATTTGCATAATTTACATTTTCCTTCTCCTATTTTCCAACTTTTCTCATAAAGATGAACATTTCATACATTCAGTTGTTTATTATTTTTAAAGACTTTATTTATTTACTTGAGAGAGAGAGAGAGAAAGCACAAGCCAGGGGAAAGGCAGAGGGAGAAACAGACTCCCTGCTGAGCAGGGAACCTGACACGGGGCTCGATCCCAGGACCCTAGGATCATAACCTGAGCCGAAGGCAGACGCTTAACCATCTGAGCCACCCAGGCGCCCCCATTCAGTTGTTTATTTGCAATCCCATATCTATACTTCATCATGTAGTACAGTTCATTCATTCACACATTGTCATTTTATTACCTTTTACTATTTTCCCCATATTTAAATAGTTTCAAAGAACAGTTACAAGAATGATACAAAGAACACTCAGAACCCAGTTTCTCACAGAACACTATTTATCCCAGATACTATAATTGTTAGCATCTTATCCTCCCTCTCGTCTCCCTCTCTCCTTTTTACTCCTCTTTTTTTTTTTCTCTTTTCCTTTGTCTCTTCTCTTTCTCCTTTTTCCCATCACAGAACAGACATAGAAAGAGTTGTGGAAGTAGAATATATATTTTAAATATTATGTTTTGTTATGCCTATGTACTGAATTCAGTGCATCTAAAAACAAGGGAACTTTCTAATTTTATAGCGGTGCAAAACTCTCCCATCAGGAAACCAACATCCCAAATCTCATTTAAATTACACCCGCTCTCCCAACAAAGACTCTTTCCCAGTCTGTGCTAAGGTCCTATGCAGAAGAAACATTATTATCTAGTTGTCGTATCTAAAAAATGTACTTTTATTTCTAGACTATTTCTCCCTTGTCTTTTTCTGTCTTCTACATCTTTGACAGTCTTACAAGACATAGGCTTACCACCCTGTAGAATTATCCTGTATGTGTTCCTGCCCAATATTTTCTCATGACCAGACTTTGGCAATGTCCTCTTGGTGGGAACATTGCAAAATGATTCTTATCTCTCCTCACGGCATCACATCACGTGTGTACTACGTAAACCGTTCTAACCCCTGGTCATGTTAACCGTAATTAGTGATTTTTAGACTTCTCCATGTAAAGTCATCATCCCTCCCTTTATATGTCATATATTTTGAGGAAGATATTCTGATAGTCCTACTACTGTATGCTAAGCATTTTCCATGCTCTTGAAATATATCAATGGAAAAAAACAGTGTTGTCAAAAACTGACCTCCATGCTTCTGAGCCAAAATATATTGCGAAACAGAGTTCAAGATAGAGAGGAACAATAGCTTTATCGCTTTGCCAGGCAAAGGAGGCTGCAGCACGCTATGGCCTTCAAAAACTGTAAGCCCTCTCAGAGGAAGGGGCTGGGGGGTTTTATAGGGAAACATAAGATAGATCTTGCTGGTTTGGACAGAATTTTGTATGTGCTCCCAGCTTTGTTTGTCAAGACTTTAGGGTGGTACTGGGTTCCTGAAGCAAAAGGATAAGAAGGGAAGAGGGGAGGTTTGCAGAAGAGAGGAAAAAGGTTACTTAGTTCGAAATCCAGCTTTGTGGAAGAGTGCAGCCATTTTGATTTTTGTTCAACTTTATGCTTTTGAGTGGTTTCAATAGGGCTAAAAAAAAAAAATCCCTGCCTATATGAAGGTTATATTGCAGTTAAGGGAGAGAAAGCCTTTAATATAATTAAGTCAATTGTGTAGTATGTTAAGCCTTCTAAGTTAAAAAAAAAAAAAGGCCATGGGGCACCTGGGTAGCTCAGTCAGCTGAGCTTCCCACTCTTGATTTTGGCTCAGGTCATGATCTCAGGGTCATGAGATCAAGCCCATATTGGGCTTGTTCGGCTCTGTGCTGGGTGTGGAGCCTGCTTAAGATTCTTCCTCTGCCCCTCTGCCCCTCCCCAACTTGTTCATACACACTCTTTCTTTTTCTCTAAAAATAAATAAATAAATAAATAAATAAATAAATAAATGGCCAAGATAAGCAGAATTGGTAGGTTTATGACAGGGTTTGAGGGTTGAGTTGATTTTTGTTTATTAAAGCAGCTTTATTTAGATATAATTTGTATACCATACAATTAATTTCTTGAGTGTGAAATTCAGTGGTTTTTAGTATATTCATAAAGTTGTACAAACATCTTTTTTTTTAAAGATTTTATTTATTTATTTGAGAGAGAGTGAGAGCGAGAGAGATCACAGAGGGAGAGGGAGAAGTTTAGCTGTTGAGCAGGGAGCCCGATGAGGGGCTGGATCCCAGGACCCCGAGATCATGACCTGAGCCGAAGTCAGTCACTTAACTGACTGAGCCACCCAAGCACCCTGAGTTCTGCAAACATTACCACAATCCATTTAGAACATTTTCATCACCCCAAAAGAAGCTCCATGAGCATTAGCAGCCACTTCTCATTTTCCTCTAACTACCCCCATCCCTCTGTGATAAATAATCTATTTTCTGTCTATGTGGTCTTTTGTGATGGGGCTTCTTTTCTGTAGCATAATGCTTTTAGGTTCATTTATGTTGTAGCATATATCATGAATGTATTCATTTTTGTTGAATATAATATCCTATTAAGTGGACAGGTTGCATTTTATTTATTAATTCATCAGATTATGGGCATTTGTTTCCAGTTTTTGGCTATTATGCAAAATTCTGCTATAAACATTTTTGCACACAAAAATTAAATAAACATTGCTGCACAAGTTTTTGTGTGGACATATGTTGTTTCTCTTGGATATATGCATAGGAATCAAATTTCTGGGCCATGTGATAAGGTCCATGCTGAATGTTTGAGGGACTATCAGATATTTTTCAAAATGGCTGTACCATTTGACATTCCCACATACAATGTACTGGTTTCAGTTTCTCCACATCCTCACCAATCCTATTACCATCTATCTTTTTTTATTATATACATCCAATGTCTGTGAAGCAGTAGCTTGCTGTGAATCTGAGTTGCATTTTTCCAATAGTTAATGATGTTACACATCATTTTAGGTGTTTATTGTCAATTTGCATATTTCCTGTGGGGAATATCTATTCAGATACTTTTTACATTTTTTTAAACAAGAAGTCCTTTTATCATAGAGTTATAATTGATCCTTTTATGTTCTAGATACAAGTTTCTTATGTAAATATGATTTTCTTCCATTCTGTGGGCTGCCTTTTCACTTTTTTGATGTTATCTTTTAAAACAAAGCATTGTTAAATTTTGATGAAGTCCAATTTATCTACTTTTATCTTTTGTGGCTTTTGCTTTTTGTGTCATATCTAAGAAGTCTCTTTGCCTAAATACAGTTCACTAGATTTATTCCTGTATTTAACCTAAGAGCTTTATATACTTAGCTCTTATATTTAAATTCATGATTTATTTTAAGTTACTTTTTGTGCACAGTGAGGAAGGGATCTTATTCTTTGCATGTAGATATAATTTGCCCCAGAACTATTTATTGAAAAGATTATTCATTAAGGATTGAATTATCTTGGTCTTTGAAAAATATGAATTGACCATGAAGGTTTATTTCTGGACTCTCAAAAAAAGGCTGCTACAAAAGCCACTTGGGATTATTATGAATTTGTAAGTCAATTTACAGATTATTGTCTCTTAATAGTATTAAGTATCCTAATCCATAAGCGTATGATTGTTTTTTATCGTGAAAGGTTGTTGCATTTTGTTCAAATGCTATCTCTGTATCTACTCTGATGATCCTGTGGTCTTTGTCTTTGTTAAATATAAATTTGTATTTCTATTTATTACATTATTGATTTTTGGATATTAAAATAACAGAATTCTGGAATAAATCCCAATTAATCATGGTGTATACTCCTTTTCATGCTACTGGGTTTGGTATACTAATATTTTTTGAGGACTTTTTGGTCTATAAAAGATATTATCTGTTATTTTCTTGTGATATCTTTGGTTCTGGCATCAGAATAATTCTGGTTTCCTAGAATAGTTGTTTCTTTTTATTTCTTCTGCATTTTGAAAGGTTTGTGAAGAATTAGAAGTAATTCTTCTCAAATTCTTGTTAAATACTTGGTAATATTCACCAGCGAAGCTATCTAGGTCTGAGTTTTTCTTTATGAGATAGCATTAATTCAATGTCTTTGTTATAATTGTATCCCAATTCTCTATATTTTCTTGACCCAGTTTTAGTAGTTTGCATGTTTTTAAGAATTAGTGTATTTCATCTAGGTTTTCTAGTTTGTTGGCATATCTTGTTGCTCATAGTCATACTTTGTAATCATTTTTCCCCTCTTAAGTCAGATTTGTTATCCCCTCTTTTCCTCTTGATTTTGGAATTTATGTCTTTCTATTTATCATTTTAGTTATTTTACTTATTGTGCTTTTCAATTTCAGAATTTCCATTGGTTCTTTTTTTGTATTTTCTATCTTTTTATCAATATTTTCTACTTGATGACACATTGTCATCATACCTTCCTATACTTGTGTAAGTATAGTTTCTTTTAGTTCTTTGAATGTATTTATAACAAATAATGTCTTATCTGCTGAATCCAACAAGTAGCACTTGTCAAAGGCAGTTTCTGTTGCATGCTTTTGCCCTTGTTTACGGGTTACACTCTTCTTCGTCTTTGAATTCTCTTTTTTGTTGAAAATGGACATTTTAGATAATGTATAATGCTATATACTGACCCACCAACTCTAGGGCTTGTTGTTGTTGTTTGCTGGCTTATTTGTTTAGTGATTTGGCTGGACCCGTTTAATGATGTGTATTACCTTCACAGTGTGCAGTCTCCAACACTGCTTCTGAAATGGCACAGCCTTGATACGTGCACAGCTACCCCAGGATGACAGTGGTTTTTCCAGGCCTCTCTTTGACTGTCTCTTTCCCTGACCTTTCTGTTAAGCTGTTTACATCTGTTGCTATTAGACCCTGTTGTTTGCCTCTACTAATTGCTGGCTGCCTGTTCTATTTTGTTGTTGTTTATTTTTTGACAATGCCTTAGGTAATAAATTGCTTTATAATGTATATATTTTACATAACTACACATAATATAAAATATAGCATATGTTATATACTTATCATATATTTAATGATACAACTTCACAGGTGTAGTATTTGAGGCCAATTTTGAGGTTTGCTCCAATCTTGGAAAGACACTTCAGTAGTTTCTTTCCTAGTTCTCTTTGTTAAATATCTAGGTGGTCAATGTTTTGTATTTTTCATCTCATGGAGCTACCAGCCTCCTCTTAGTTGCTTATCATAAACATAGCCATCATTCTCAACAGTACTCTTAAGCCCGAACTTCCCCAAACTCTGTTCCTAAAGAAGTTTGTTCCCAAGGAGATGGTTGTAGATGTCTCAGTTCTTATGGCCTGCTTTGCTCCATGGAGAAAACTTTTTCACTAGTCTCCAGACCCAGGGGCAGGACAGCAACTGCTTCTCTTGGAGTGATGCCTTTACAGTTGGGGTCCTCTATAAGGTGAGACTATCAGGATTTCTTGGCTTATTCCATCCAGCATGGAACCTCTATTTTACCAGGAAGCTGAAGCAAAAATGATCAGGGCTCAGTCTTCTCAGCCTGCCATTCCTGAGGAAGAGTTTCTGCTCTATGCTGGCTGGTGGAAGGGATTCCTCTATCTTTCAGTATCTCTATCCTGGAACAGAGCTAAGTGCTGAACAGAGAGGAAGCCCTGTGTTCTTGTGCTCTGTGAGTATACATCATTGACATTTGTCAGAAGTGGAGGAAGTGACTCATATCTTAAATGGTATAGAATTTTAATGTTTTTGCCAAGATTTGGTAGATTTTCTGTAATAAATATCAGTCCACTTATGGTAATGATTTAGGCATATAACCCTTAGGACAATTTCCAGAGATCTTAAATATTATCTTTTGAAATAGTGTTATATAAATTATGGTTGTTTTGTTGGGGAGAGGGTCTGTGCAGCTGCTCACATTATCATTCTGGAAATGTCATATAAAATTTTATAAAGACAATGACTGTGTGTTTCATTTGATAAGTGACATATGAGCAAGAAATTGAAAACTTCAGGAAATTGGCTTAGCAAATATCTTAGGGAAATTCCCAAATTTAGGGAATAGTAAGCACAAAGTACCTAAGTTAGTACCATTTATGATGTGTTCACAGAATAGAAAAGATTCCATACAGAGGAGTGACCAATAAATATTTAGTTTCCATCACGATGGTAAAATGAGTGCAATTATTTAAATATCTTCAACCACCAACTCCCTATCATTGTTTTCCAAACATCTGTTTCTGCTTAGATAGCTCTTACTAAAATTGCCTTTAACTCAATATATGTAAAACTAACTTATCATCTTTTAAAAACATAACTATGCTGTGAGGATAGCATAGAGATGAGCAAGTCAGTGTTCTTGTCACTGATCCTATTATAGTACTTTCTATTCTAATTTTTCTCAATTTCTCACCTTACTGTACATTTTTAGTCATTACAATGATCATTACCCATTTTTCTTCTCTTTTGGTTAAACTCACAAAGG
Source organism: Zalophus californianus (assembly GCF_009762305.2). Taxonomy (NCBI): domain Eukaryota; kingdom Metazoa; phylum Chordata; class Mammalia; order Carnivora; family Otariidae; genus Zalophus; species Zalophus californianus. The sequence continues at coordinate 48,888,067 of NC_045597.1, forward strand.
GACAATTTCATTGGTTTAATTTAATTGCTTAGAAAGTCAATATCAGTGCTTATACTTATGGGACAGGTTGGAGATCAAGATTACTCTTACCAAAAGTTTGGATGTTTGTAAAAAAATTTTTTTTCTGTATGTTAACTGGCATCAGTTGTCTCTATAGTCATGCAAAGATGGGGCTGTTTAATTTATGACAGCTTTATTTTGTTATCTGTGGGTTTTCCTCCTCTTAAATCTTATGTAGTCTCTAAGAATTTGATAATCTGTGAAAAAGGCTTATTCTGATGCTACAGACAGAGAGAGGCACGTCTCCATTCTCCAAGAAGACGTAATATAATTGCTTTAATGGAGCCAAAGAAATGAATTGTGAGATAATAATAGCATGTAATCCAACCTTATAGTTTTACAAATGAGATGAAACTGAATTGTAGCATTTGATATCATCAACAATTTAAAACCCTATTTCTCTACACTCTCTGAAATGAAAGGTCACTGGGGCATAAAATCTGTACTACTTTGATGTAGAAATCATAATTACATTAACATATATTTGAAATGTTTAAATTAAACCCACTGAAAGAACTAGCTTGGATATTTTACCATCCTGGTTTACTGAGTTTTAACTTCCCAAACAAGAGTAATGTGTAGCTTATAGCCTATTTACTTTCAAAACTGAATAAATAAAATATTAAAATCTATGTGTACTGGGGCGCCTGGGTGGCTCAGTCGTTAAGCGGCTGCCTTCGGCTCAGGTCATGTTCCCAGGGTCCTGGGATTGAGCCCCACATCAGGCTCCCTGCTCCGCGGGGAGCCTGCTTCTCCCTCTCTCGCTCCCCCTGCTTGTGTTCCCTCTCTCACTGTCTCTCTCTCTCTGTCAAATAAATAACTAAAATCTTTAAAAAATACAATAAAATAAAATCTATGTGTACTCTAGTTTGAGTTCAGATCAATATATACTTTTGGTGCAGAACATGCCTTTTCCCCTCGCATACTTATCATATAGTGCTATGACTTTAAAAAACTAATGTCTTTCACCCTGCAGCCCCTGATTTCTTTGCTCCTTAGTTAGTTCTCTGCCTTTGACCAGTTTTCCCCAGGCCTCATTCCCAAATCCCCTTTCCTAATCCCAGTAATCTGATGTGCCACTGCTGATCACCACTCACATGTATGGAATCTAATGGCCTAAAATTTTAATCTATAGATCATTTTAATAGGCACATAACTTGTTTTAAGTAGAGAGGAATTCATGGTTGATAGTGGACTCACAACTGAATGGTCCTGCATCACACAATGCTAGCCCAGAATAAACTGACCCACAAGCTATTACAGCTAATAGGAAAACAAACATGAGTATATTCCCCTTTGCTATTCAAACAGCCCAAATAATGGCTGTAATCAAAGGTATTTCAAGGCTCTTGCAGGAAGTTTGAGAAGCTTTTTGGAGGAAAGTTGGTTATTTTATGTCCTTTCTTAATATCCAAAGGGTCCACCATGAAAACACACTTCATGCAGTCACTTTATGGTAAGTATTCAAAACAGGGGCACCTGGGTAGCTCAGTCGTTAAGCGTCTGCCTTTGGCTCAGGTCATGATCCCAGCCAGGGTCCTGGGATTGAGCCCCACATTGGGCTCCTTGCTCAGCAGGGAGCCTGTTTCTCCCTTTCCCTCTGCTTGCCTCTCTGCCTACTTGTACTCTCTCTGTGTCAAATAAATAAAAAATCTTTTAAAAAAAAGTTCAAAACAATTTGACTTTAGTCAGGAAATATATTTAAAAATATGGGTTAGCTATTTTTAAAAAGTCACAATTTTGAACATTGATAACATCTTTCTTCTAATATTCTATTTATTTTAGTTTTATAACACCATGAGTAAATTTCTCCTATTCTGATAAATATCTAAAGGAGCCCCGTGTGGTTAAAATTTTGGTAAGTTATGAAGACCTATTGCAATATTATTTCTTGTCAGCTTGAAATAAATGGTTACACACAATATTTTTCAAGAATAAAATCTAAAAATTATGAGAAAACAATGTAAATTGATTGAAATTGGTCTACTATTTATGAAAATTGAATAAAATGTAAAAAATCAATTGAGGACACTGTTTTTTTTCTTTCTGTGAATCTATCTATCCAATCTATTTATTTCCCTATATTTCTGGCCTGAAGATTAAAATTAGAGTGATAGTGACTATTAGTTGACTTATTATGTACTTAAGTTTGCCTTTATACCATGAGACATGGAAATCCTACTAACTTAATAGACACTAAATGCATTCTATCAGTAAAGTGCTTTACTAAAGAAATGCAGACCTAAATATAAGGATAGATATATTACTGATGCTGATTTTTCTCATCATTAACTGTATCTTATTTATGTTTAACTTCTATCATCCTTTTTTGGTTATCATCTTTTTAATAATGGATATATTCAGCAGAACAAACTACTGCTCAACATAAGTTAGTGCAAAGTTTCTACTAGTCAGAGATCTTGAATATACTTTTACAGAGAGTTAATCTGATTTTTAAGTTTAAATTGTCTTAACTAGTATATAGCTTACTTTGTATATACATCATGTTTAACTCTGCTCAGCGGGGAGCCTGCTTCTCCCTCTCCTCCCTGCTCATGCTCTCTTACTATCTCTGTCTCTCTCTCAAATAAATAAATAATTTCTTTAAAAAAAAGGGAGGGGACACCTGGGTGGCTGTTGGTTAAGCATCTGCCTTCAGGTTAGGTCATGATCCCAGGGTCCTGCTCAGTGGGGAGCCTGCTTCTCCCTCTCCTCCCTGCTATTGCTCTCTCACTATCTCTGTCTCTCTCTCTCTCTCAAATAAATAAATAAAATCTTTTTAAAAAATCATGTTTATGTTGTAAAATTTCTTATTATTTCATTTGCATTACCTTGAAAAAACAGTTGATTCATTAAACTTCTAAATTTCATTTTCTTCTAAAATGCTGCAACATTTAATTGATCTTTATGAGAGAGTGCATAGTAAAATATATCCTGTGAGATTGGTTTCTCACAGTGAGAAAATAAAATAGAAAAAGAAAAATAGATTCTTATCTTTCTACCTAGCATTTCTATTATGTATAAGGAAGCTATAACATCTAAGCATTTTCTCTGTCACTATCTAAAACAATGTGAGATCTAAAAGGTATATGCACCTAATAAGAGAGCTTCAGGATACATAAAACAAATAGAATGGATTGAACAGAAAGGACAAATTCACACTATAATTGGATACTTCCAAGTTTTGTCCTAATAAGTGATATAACAAGTTGAAAGAAAATAAACATGATGCAGATGATTTGAACAACAATGTCAACTGACCAGTAGATACCATCCAATAGTGTTACCAGCAGAATATGCATTCTTCTCATGGGCATGTATGACATTTACAAACATAAACCACATGTAAAGTAATTCACAACATGTAAAATAATTATAATCATATAAAAATATACTCTGACCACAAAAACCTAAGCTAGAAATGAATAATCAAAAGATATCTTGAACTCTCCAATAAATTTCTAAATTCCCCATGAATCAAGGAAGAAATAATAGGCAAAATAAAAAATATTTGAAATTATTAAAAAATGAAAAAACTATTTGTGAGTTTCAATTATAGTCATTCTTAAATGGAAATTCATAGAATTATAAGAGAAGTATAAATACTCTTAAATCTTAAGTCTTAGGAATAGAAAAATAAGAAGTAAACAATTTAAGTAGATGGAAGGAAATAGTAAATATAAATGCAGAAATCAAATAAATTAAAATAATAAAAATATTAGATAAAGCCATAAAACCAAAATCATTTTCCTTGAGATTAAAAAAAAATGATAACATAGGGATGCTTGGATGGCTTAGTTGTTAAGCGTTTGCCTTTGTTTCAGGTCACGATCCCAGGATCATGGGATTGAGCCCCTCATGGGGCTCCCTGCTCGGCGGGAAGCCTGCTTCTCCCTCTCCCACTCCCCCTGCTTGTGTTCCCTCTCTCACTGTGTCTCTCTCTGTCAAATAAATAAGTAAAATCTTAAAAAAAAATTGATAACATATAACCAAATTGATAATAAAACGAGAGAAAAGCCATAAACTATTAACATTAAGGATGAAAAGGTGACATTTATACAGATATTATAGACATTAAAATAATTTTAGGAAATGTTATGGGAATATTAAGGGAATATTATAGACAACAATAAGCCAATCAATTTGATAAAATAAACAAATAAATGAAATGGATTAATTTCTTGAGAGATGAAATTAAAATGCTCAAAAAGAAATATATATTTTTCATAGCTATATATCTATTAAAATTTTAAAATCACAATAAAATAATTCCCACAAAGAACTCTAGGCCCAGATTATATTACTGTTGAATTCTCCAAATACTGAAAGAAGAAATGAATTTATTCAATACAATCTCTTCCAGCAATAGAAGGGAAAAGAGAACCTTACCACTCATATTTTGAGGCCAGAATTGCCTTACACCATACCCAGGCAAAGATACAGCAATAAAACAAAGCTACAGAATAATATTACTTATGAACATAAATACAAAAATCCTGAAAATATTAGAAAATTACTTTCAATAATTAACACAAAGTAATTCATCATGACGAATTCTTTTTTATTCCAATAATGTGCAGAAAAAGAATTTGACAAAATACTGCATCTCCTCATGAAAAACTCTTAGCATATTAAGAAAAATAGGGAACTTAAACTCAATAAAAGATATCTAAAGAAACTCTATGGCTAACACTATGCTTAACAGAAAGAAAGAAAAACAACAACAACAACAACTGATAGAGCTTTTCACCTAAGATCAGGAACCAGGCAAAGATGTATCCACTCTCACCCCTTATTCAGCATTATACTGGAGGGCATCGGTAATATTATAAAGCAAGAAAATATAATAAAAGTCATAAGATTGAAAAGGAAGAAGTAAAACTCTATTTATATGAAAGATTCTACATAAAATATCCTATAACCAATAAGTGAATTTAGTAAGATTACAGGATTAAAAAATTGCATTTCTACATAATAATACAATGACAGTAAACATTGGACATTATTTTTATAAATACATTTATAATAGCATCAAATAAAATTTAATATTATGATATTTATAATATTTATGATAAATTTAATTTAACAAATTAATAGATTTAATATAAAGGATGCAAGATTTATGTAATTAAAAAGTGCAAAACATTTGTGAGAGTAATTAAACCAGAACCAAGTAAATGAAACCTATATGGGTACATTGATTAGAATAATTAATATCAGACTCAACAAAACTAAAAAGCAACCTACAGAATGGAAGACAATTTTTGCAAATGATAAAGGGTTAGTATCCAAAATATATAAAGAATTTATCAAACTCAACACCCAAAAAAACAAATAATCCAATTAAAAATGGGCAGAAGACATGAACAGACATTTCTCCAAATAAGAGATACAGATGGCCAACAGACACATGAAAAGATGCACAACCTCACTTATCATCAGGGAAATGGAAATCAAAACCATTATCACCTCACCCCTGTTAGTATGGCTAAAATCAAAAGCACAAGAAACAATAGGTATTGGTGAAGATGTGGAGAAAAGTGAACCCTCTTGCACTCCTGGAGGGAATGTAAGCTGGTGCAGTCACTCTGGAAAACAGTATGGAGTTTCCTCAAAAAATTAAAAATAGAACTACTCTATGATCCGGCAATTGCACTACGGGGTATTTACCCAAAGAATACAAAAACACTAATCCAAAAAGATACATACACCCTTATGTTTATAGCAGCATTATTTACAACAGCCAAGATATGGAAGCAGCAAAGTGTCCATCAACTGATGAATGGATAGTAACGGAATATTATTCAGCCATAAAAAGAATGAAATCTTGCCATTTGCAACAACGTGGATGGATCTAGAGGGTATAATGCTAAGTGAAATAATTCAGTCACAGAAAGACAAATACCATATGCCCTCAATCATATGTGGAATTTAAGAAACAAAAGAAATGAGCAAAGGGGAAAAAAAAGAGAGAGAGAGGCAAACCAAGAAATAGACTCTTAACTATAGAGAACAAACTGATGGTTACCAGAAGGGAGGTGGGTTGGGGGATGGGTTAAATAGGTGATGGGGATTAAGGAGTGCTCTTGTCATGATGAGCACCGGGTGATGTATGAAAGTGTTGAATCACCATATCTTACACCTGAAAATTACACTGTATGTTAACTATCCAGAATTAAAATAAAAACATAAAATAATAATTAATATTGGACAATGGCAGTTTTCCTAAAATTGATTTAATGATTTAATGTAATCTCCATTCATATCCTTGAAGTATTTTTTTTTGGTGTGTGGAATTGACAAGCTGATACTAAAAGTACACATAAAAATATAAACAACTGGGGCCCCTGGGTGACTCAGTTGGTTAAGCAGCTGTCTTCGGCTCAGGTCATGATCCCAGGGTCCTGGGATCAAGCCCCAAGTCAGGCTCCTTGCTCAGTGGAGAGCCTGCTTCTCCCTCTCCCTCTGCCTGCTGCTCTGCCTACTTGTGCTCTCTCTCTGTCAAATAAATAAATAAAATCTTAAAAAAATAAAAAGTAAAGAACTAAAATAGTTAAAAAAGAAAAAAGTAAAAGAGAAGTCATCTGAATTTGAGACATGCTATAAAGCTACCATAAATAAAGCAGTGCAGAATTGGATTATAGATAGATGGATAGATAGATAGATATAGATAGGTGATAGATACAATAGCATAAAGAGACTAAGGGGAAAAAACAGAGAAATATATATGGTCAATTAATTTTTGATGAATTTGTCAAGCTAATGCAGTAAAAGGTAGTCCTCTCAGCAAGTAGTGCTGAATAAATTGGACGTCCATATAAAACTAACTGATCCCTAAACTTTACCTCATGGCACTTAAAAAAAAAAATAACTCAAAGTGGATCATGACTCAAAATCAAGGCCAAAACCGTAACTTTCTACAAGAAACATGGGAGATTACGTTTATGATCCTGGGTTAGGGAAAGATTTCTTTGGCACAACACCATAAACCATAAAAATGATGATGATGTGTTGGACTTCATTGTTATCAAAACTCTTGCTCATTGAAAGGCTCTAAAAAAATGTAGACATGCTCTAGACTGGAAGAAAGCATATGCAAAACATACCTGTTAAAGTTTTCTTACAACTGAATAATAAGGAGACAAAATACTCAATTAACAAAGAAAATTAGGCAAAAGATTTGAGAGGACATGTGGCTAACAGATAAAGGTTATAAATAAGCACGTGAAAATATACACAATGTCTTCAGTTTTTAGAGAAAGGCAAACTGAAATCATTATGAGATATCATTGTAAACATCCTAATATAAATAAAATGAAGATGATAGGTAGATGATAGGCAGATAGATAGACATAAGTAGATAGATGGATAAACCCTGACAATAATAGTGGGTGATAGGATGCAAAGAAATTGTATATCTTTTATATTGCCAATGGGAATTCAAATTGACACAGCCACTTTGCCAAATGGTTTGACAGTTGCTTATAAAATTGTTTATGCTTCTGATGTGACCCTGTAATCCTATATATAGATATTTATACAACAGAAATGAAAATATCCCCACAGATATCTGTGCATGAATGTGTATAGCAACTTTCTTCATGATTGCCAAGTTCTGGAAAATCACCAATGCCCATCCACTGGCAAACTGATGAACATATTGTGGTACATCTATAAAAAGAAATACTATTTGGGGCACCTGGGTGGCTCAGTTGGTTAAGCATCTGTCTTTGGCTTGGGTCATGATCTCAGGGTCCTGGGATGGAGCCCTGCATCGGGCTCCCTGCTCAGCGGGGAGTCTACTTCTTCCTCTGCCTGCTCCACTCCCCACCCCTGCTTGTGCTTGCTCTCTCTCTCTCTCAAAATAAATAAATAAATAAATAAATGAATAAATGAATAAATGAATAAATAAAATCTTAAAAAAAAAGAAATGCTATTCAACATGAGCCACTGATGCAAACCCCCCAAAATGGATGGTTCATGAAAGTTTTGTGTGATGGAAGAGAAATGAGAAAGGCATACTACCTGATTCTATTTATATAAAAGTCTTGAAAAGGCAAAATGATAAGGATGGAAATCAGTTTAATGGATGCCAGAATCTGAAGGAGGGAGAAGGTTATTGACTGCAAAAGACTCTAGGCAATTTTTTATTTATTTTTATTTATTTATTTTTGTGTGTGTTTGTGGTACCATTCTATATCCTGATATTGGTATTGGTTACCCTACTGCATACTTTTGCCAAAATTCACCAAACCATATACCTAAGAAGGGTAATTTTTAAAAATGTAAATCATTTATCAATAAACTAAAAAAAATAAAATTAAAAGTTATAGGCAATACAGATTTTAAAAACGTTATGGAGGTTACAGGGACATACCCCAATTTTCCTTTTTCAAGGGGTAGCTCTGTTAATGTCCTTTCTAAGCCTTCATTCAAGAATCCAATTTTTATAGGAGCCATGAATCAGGCATAATTAGGATACACTTCCAGAAATTTTGGCCATTGGAAAAGAAATAAACCCATTTTATGATAATTTCTTACGGGGGCTAAAGTTCCCACAAAATCAGAGGCTATTGAAACTTAGCAAGCTAGCTTCCTTTAATGCCATTTAAGGTGAGGAGAATACAGAGAGAATAAGAAGGATTTATGGGGAATACATTATAAACACAACAGCTCCGTCTCAGAACACAAAAAGGAAAAAATATCAGGTGGTTTATATTTGCAATTTGTCATGCATACTATGCCATGGACTTTGACAGTGATGATTATGTGAATCAAATAGTAAAATCACCATGGTCTATTACGTATATAACTCCCCAAAACTACTTTGGAGAAAGCTTTTCTTTATGCTTTAAGGATTTTCATCTGTATACTCTTCAACATGAGGCAGATTGTAAAACTCTGAAATTCATTTTGAATAGAGAGTTATTTGTTCTATTGTGAAATATAGATGGAAGTCAGATTTTACCTATGAGTAAAAGGAGTCCCTATGGCTAACATATTTTACATTTTCCTGAATATGAATATATATTTATTTATCCCCTTAGATTTAGATATTCATATCTGTATAGTGCAATTGATTCATGTTCTTTCCCTCCTTTTTCCCCTTTGCTGTAATAAATTTTATTGATTTCTTTGAAATAACTGAAGCTGCACACAAGTGCAATACCTATTCCTAATCAATGTACCTCCATGTTGCATCTGTATAAAAATGAATAAATTATATAATGAATACATGACATTAAGAGACAAAATACAGATAAATATCACCATGTGCTGAAATAATAAATGCACATTTTTTATTTTATTTTTTTTAAAGATTTTATTTATTTATTTGAGAGAGAGAGAGAATGAGAGATAGAGAGCACGAGAGGGAAGAGGGTCAGAGGGAGAAGCAGACTCCCCGCTGAGCAGGGAGTCCGATGCAGGACTCGATCCCAGGACTCCAGGATCATGACCTGAGCCGAAGACAGTTGCTTAACAAACTGAGCCACCCAGGCGCCCAATAAATGCACATTTTTAAGTAATTTTTTCTTAGAAGTCTTAAAGCTAAGATTAAGCTCTAGAACTTTCTTCCAGGTTTCAGAATATCTACCCTCTAAAGGCAGGCTATAATTTATAGCCTGATTGCATTTCAAGAACATGTTTATCATTACTTATGAAACCTGAAACTTATTTTCCCCACATGAACAATGGTATCATATAATGTTTATTTTCCTAAGTCAACCCTCCATGGTCTATTACCATAATTAGGTAAAATACTTTATTTTAAATTCAAAAGGAGCAAGAAAACTCTACAATTAGAATAGCATTGTTCCTCAGCAAAATGGTCTGAAAGTCAGCCATTCTCAAAGAGTTCTCATTAAGTTGACTAGAAGCACACTGTTCTATGTATGCATTGATGTGGGTTTGATGTTTGATTCTTACTGGGTCACTATTAGTTGGACCTGCCTGGACATCTGAATCACAAGTTGCTCTTTGGGACTGCCAGTGTCAGATATGACATGTAAAGAGCTTGGAAGTCATCATTGTCTTTATGATAAGAAAAAGCTATACAAACTGAAAACCTGTGGCTTTTCTGAGACCCATCAGATAATAGATGTAGTTGGACAAATCACTACACTGAGATCTTGAACGATCAACACATCCAAGGAGATAAAATTCCTGAGATTTTATTCCTTGCCGCAGAAGCTAGTAGAAATAATAGGATTGTAGGAATGCTAACATGATTATTTTATAGGATTGCTGTAGGCTGAGTGAAGCATATAGTGAGTGTGAGAAACTCCTGGGGTTCATTGTCGTAAGTGGACCCTCGTAGGTGTGCAGTTTTATATAAGGATTCGCCACAGTTTCTCATGGAGAGGATCTGAGAAAGATTCTTTCCTGGCTTTGCTCAGGGTGAGGAGAGAGTAGTGATCTGGAAAACCACTGAAACTCTTCTCCCATTAAAAGTTTTAATCTTGGGCGCCTGGGTGGCTCAGCTGGTTAAGCGACTGCCTTCGGCTCAGGTCATGATCCTGGAGTCCCGGAATCGAGTCCCGCATCGGGCTCCCTGCTCTGCAGGGAGTCTGCTTCTCCCTCTGACCCTCTTCCCTCTCGTGCTCTCTATCTCTCATTCTCTCTCTCTCAAATAAATAAAAAAATCTTAAAAAAAAAGTTTTAATCTTGAGGGGGAAGAAATTATCTAGAAGGAAATTCTGAAATGTTACCTCAACTGGAAAGGGGAATTACATCCCAGTTACAGTTTTATTATTTTACCAAAGGGAAAAAAAATCAACAGAATGTAAGGTCTCAGAAAATAGTTGTGAATGTTGCTTTTAGGAAAGGAAATAGATGTCTGGGGGACAAAAGCCTATTTCCTTGGAGGAGGAACAGACACACTTGTGAAAGCCATACCCCCCAAAAGTAGTCCATGAAAAGACAGACAAAATCATGGAATGATAGAATCCCCCCTCCGCCACCTCCCATCACCAAACCATGAGCCTCCAGGATAGTAGTTATGAATTACAGCTAAAAGAAGTGTCAGACACAGAATCTTTCTGAGAATCTGTACAAAAGGAAACTTTAAAGCATAAGGCGACAAAAATAAGGACACTAAAGGAATTTGTTGTCTAGGTACCTATACTTAAAATGTATACTAACATAGCCCAACTCCTAGCCAGGTTAATAAATCCTCACACCGAAGGCTTAAATCTTTCAGTCCCTATTACTCTATATAGCATGTCAGCATCAACTGAAACAAAACAAAACAAAACAAAACATTGCAAGGCATGCTAAAAGGCAAGAAACAAACATTCTGAAGAATTAAAGCAACCATCAGAACCAGACTCAGATATGACCCATGTGTGAATTATCAGACAGGAGATATAATTACAATGGTGAGGGACCAAAAGGAAAAAAAAAAAATTAATAGCATGCCAAACTATGTAGATAATGTAACAGAGAGAAGAAAATGCTAAGAAAAAAATTAAAGGAAACTCTAGAAGTTAAAAATATGGTAACAAAACTGAAAAATGCCTTGAACGGGTTCTTTGATAGATTCTGCACAGCTGAGGAAGGAATCAATGAACTTGAAGATAGGTCAAGAGAAACATCCAAAACTAAAACACAAAGAGAAAAATGAATTTGAAAAAAAGTGCAGAACATCCAAGAACTGTACAATAATAATAATAATAACAGGTATAACTTACACATAATTGGAATACCAGAAATAAGAAAGAAAAGGTAGAAGAAATATTTAAAGTAATATGGCTAATAAATTTACTAAATTAATAATAGGTACTAAACCAAAAATTCAAGAATGTCAGAGAATCCCAAGCAAAATTTAAAAAACAAAAAAAAACAAACTAGGCATATATTTAAACCATGGAGAAAAAATAGAATATTAAAGGAAGATAAAGAAAAAAAAAGAAACTCTTACATATAGAGAAATAAAGATAAGAATTTCAACAGACTTATTAAAAAACATGCAAAAAAGGAGTATGGCTTGAAGTATTTCAACTGTTTAAAGGAGGGAAAAACACCTAGAAATCTGTGTCCAATCTATATCCAGGGAAATTATCCTTCCAAAGTGAAGGAGAAATAAAGACTCTGAGGAAAAAAAAAAAATGAAGGAAATCATTTCTAGCAGACTTACTCTAAAAGAAATGTAAAAAATAAAAAAATTCTTCAGACAGGGGAAAAAAAAAGATAAAGATCAGAAACTTGGAACTCCATAAAGAAGAGGGTTGCAAAAGTCGTAAATGAAAACAAAATAAAATCTTTTATGTTTTTTATTCTTTGTTGATGTAAAAGACAACTGCTTGTTGAAAGCACTATACTAACAATATATCAGGTGTGTATAACCTATGAATAATTGATATAAATGAGAGCAATGTCATAAAGTACGCGAAGGAGGAGTTGAAGATAAATTCTTAAAGGTAACTGAGGAGTTTGGCCCCTAGTTAAAAACCTTTTTCAGACCTGAGTATAGGCAATTACAAAGGCTTTACTAGTCCTGTCTTAGAGAAGAAAGCTGCCCTCCGCTACACAGACATATTTGGTGTGTAGCCCATGCACTGCAGTCTCTGAAGGAACTTGAGTCATGGTGTGAGGCCCCCTGGACAGTCATGCTCTTTACACTTATGCATTTCTACCGCCATCACCTTCATTCTTAGGTGTCTTTATTTGATGCCTTGGGCAGAGGTCTTCTTCAGGCTCCTCTGCTGCGGGCTCATATGGGGGAGAGAGGGGAACTGGAAACCATGAAAACACTTTTCCCCAATATGACTCAGAACCTGGTACTTTCCCTCTCCTATCCTTTCCCTCTAGCTTTCCCTGACCTCAGGGTCCATGAAAGTGCCAGAGGCTTTGAGCCAACAGTGAGCCAACCCCCACATATGCCCTGCCCCTTGACTGATGTGCTGTTCCATAGGAGAAAATGGACCAGGAGTGGGGGATGGGCTTCCTTGGTTTTAGCCTTTGGCTTATTTCCCATTGCAGTAAATGATTAAAGACTTAACTCTTCCATTTTTTGGCTTGTTGCCTTAATTGGCTGACATTTGGCAGCTCAGTCTCTCTCCCAGCTCAGCTGAGCTCCTGGCAGCAACTGCACCCCACATGAAGTTTTACAGTGCAATTTCATTGTGTACATACATTATTTAAATATACATGTTGTAAATTCTAGAACAATCACTAAAATACTTGTAAAAGATGATAAATAATACACAAAGAAAAATATAAAATACAATCAAATAAAAGTTGGAGAATTTGAAACTTCTTTGTTATAAATTGATAGATTAAGCAGGTAGAAAATCAGTTAAGATACAGTTGACCTGAAGAGGACTATCACTTAACTTGGTCGTCTTAACATTTTTAGAAAACTCCATCCAACCACAACAGAAAACACATTCTTCTCAACCACACAGAAAAGAGTTACAGAGTTAGACCACATTCAGTCTATAAAACAGAACAAACTGATGAGAAAGCCTGAGCCCTCCCATCTTTGACACTCAGAGCATACACCCCTAGCCCCTCACATAGGAAACCTTCACCACAATCTCACACTTAAACCCCAGCCAATATCCCTTTCCTGCTTTTTCAAGTCTATTTTTATACCTGCTTAGGAGTCAGCCCTGTCTCATACCTTCTTGGTGCGCATGTGGTGTTATTCAAAACACAAGTATGTGCATTTGTGTGATTTACACACATTTGGGGTAAATGTAGAATATAACATAATGGCCCATTAGAGTACTCAAAAATGTTATCATAATGAATTTAACATTTAGTTTGTTTTAAAATAAAATACAATTAAGTATTTTTGATGTTATTAAACCTTTTCTAAATAGAAAGAATTGTGATTTCTCTTTAGATACATTTAATTTAGCCAAGCTTATAGATGATTTAAGAATATAGACAATTCTTTCCAATTCATTGAATTTTTTCAGATACTGTTGACTTGCTCATCCCATCTTAAGTCCAGGTATTTTTCCACACCCCACTGTTTCCCTTATATATAAGAAAATCTGTCTGTAGATGTGAGAATAAAAATCTTTCTCATCCAACACAAATTCCTTTGAAAACCTAATAAGAAAGCAATTGGAAAAAGAGACAGGGGTTCTCCTTTACTTTTCTCTCATCCTGCCTGTTTGCTATCTTTCCCTCATGACTGGGATTTATTTTGGTCTTGGTTTGTGATCACATGCTAATTTGCACAGCTCAGTTCACCCAGATGGAGCATATAGCTACCTACGGAGGTAACAGCACATTTCTTTAGACACTTTTTCAAGGTCTAATGGTTTGTATATCCCCAGGACTAACTTTCTTAAGCAGCAGCAGTTAAGTATCTTCACTGATTGTTAAAAGTGGTTTCCTGAACTCTGTGTCTTAACAGCATGTGGCTCCTATTTAATAGCTGTATGTCTTAGTAATTCCGTAATATCAGTAGAGAACAAAAACTCAAAAAAACACTTTTTGGAGGGGAATATACTTATGCAGAAGTTTGTAGAATGCATGGCATTTATATATTAGGTACATCTTAGGTTCTGTGTGTATTCCACAGTTCATTTATCTTGTCACAAGGTTAGTTACTTTGGGTACTAGTTTTTGATTAATACCTTCAAGAAAGGTAAAAGTTTCCTTTTACATGAACTGAATGTTTTTATGAGCATATCTAACACCACATCCGTTTCCTCTTCTGCATGTTTAAGGGTAAATGTAAGACAAAAAATCAATTTGCCAGTGACTTTTAAAAAATTTAATTTGGAAGGAAGGGATATTCAGTTAGGGGGAAATAGATTTTATTATCTGAAGCAAATTTTGCAATTAAGAAACAGTTCTGCCAGTAAAAGCAGGTCTATACCCATCCAATGAAAGGGAATTACTTTATGCTGGGGAAAGCTTTACAGTTTCACTCTGCAATTTCACTTGCTTTAATAGAAGTACTTTAGCCCCTCCACTCCTATCAGCCCTACCCCTTGTTATAACATCTCCATCTAGATCAAAAGCAGAAACAGAACTATTGACATATTCCAGGGCCGTCTGACTGGTGTTGTGAAATCTCACTGAGAAATGTCTTCTTTTATTATTTCTAGTAGACACACAATATTATATTAGTTTCAGGTGTATAACTTAGTTGTTTGATATTTATATACATTACAAAATGCTCACCATGGTAAGTCTAGTTACTATCTGTCACCATACATAGTTATTACAGCGTCATTGACTATATTCTATGATATACTTTACATCCTTAGGACTTATTTATTTTATAACTGTGAATATCTTTTGTATTTTATTTTTATTGATAGCTGCAACCTTAATAGAAACTAGTAGAAATGCAATGAAAGAAAATAGAAAATGTTATCTTCCTCATGTAGGTAGTTGAATTCATATGCTGTCTTCCATTTTTTTTAAAGATTTTTTTTATTATTTTGTAATCATGTTTCAGATAATTACACTTTTTTCCCCTCTGGGACCTCAGAAAATTGTATTGTGATTTGCGTGCTGAATGCATTAACTAGCAGAGGGTCGAACACAAGGATATGATTCCATGATGCTATGCTCTCTTTATGTACTACCTCTAAGGCTTCATTTTCCACTCAATAAGATCATCATATTCATGGGAATAGCCAGGGTAGGTTTTTATATAAAGTGAAACGTCCAAAGAAATATTAGCTATTTTAACTCTTGGTCAGTTGTTTAATGATTAAAGGAACTTGATCAACTGTGAAACTATTTGCTCAAAATTTCACACTGGGGCAATGGAAAAGCCTGAACTAGATACTTGTTCTACTGTAATGCACTATCCATGTCTCTTTTTCTGTACCTGCTACTTTGATCACTTTGCATTTATCTGCCTTTGATAATCTGCATTTAGATATACAGTATTCTATATATTGCAATACATGATAATTTTATTCCCCAGTAGATTGTACTACTACTGAGGAAAAAAAGAAAGAGAGAAGGAGAGGGAGATCATGGCATTCATTTAAAAATCTCCAGTGCTTAGTACATGATCACAGTTCTCTAACATCACTCAATATTTGGTGATCTGAATGAAAGTGCTATATTAATGACATTTTTGTAATGCAGGTATTGAAATGAAATCAATGAAATAAATTAATTAAATTCCAGATGTAATCAGGGTATATTAATCTAGAGTCTCACAAAAATATTGTAATTTAAATCATGCCATTTCTGTTCCTCCTACTACTTAACATTTTATTATTTTTACTACAATAATACCGCTATAAAAAAACAATAACAGATTTTCAAAGCCTCCACTCTAAGGGTCATCCTGTAGGCAAGATCTCAGCAGAATTATTTTTGATACTTGTATCAGAAGCAAAAAATACTCATTCTTTATTAAATTATGTCCTATGGAGATCTGTGGCATATTGACTTAGTGGTTATTGTGTTTACACTAGAGATATATAGGAACGATAATGAATGTTATCTTTGGCAAAGCACTGTTCAAAAATAAAATGCTTTGGTAAAGCTTTTCTTATATCTCAATCCCCAGAATCATATCTAGTTAAAATCGAAACTTGGAGATATAGAGATATAGATGTCTACTTCAGTAGAGAAGTCATTGTTTATCTTTGAGGTGGAAGCTAAGAAAATTGGTTATATTTTGGGATGAACATATGAATTCAAGTAACTTCACTGGATTCAGTGCAATATGGCAGGCAGGTACAGAGTTTAGTATGGAGGGTAGGAAGAAAGGTTTTGGACATATAGCCGCTGCTGAAATCTTAGCCCTGCCACTTTATATGTATTTTTCATCTCAGTATATGTTAGTCTCTTCAGATGTTTTTATTCTTTCTTTCTTTATTTTTTTAAAGGTTTTATTTATTTATTTGACAGAGAGGGACACAGCGAGAGAGGGAACACAAGCAGGGGAGTGGGGGAGGGAGAAGAAGTTTTCCCGCGGAGCAGGGAGCCCGATGCGGGACTCGCCTGGGATCATGACCTGAGCCGAAGGCAGACGCTTAGTGACTGAGCCACCCAGGTGCCCCATCTTCAGATGTTTTTAAATGAAGATAATTATAAATGTATAAACTAGCTTTAATTTTGGAAAAGTGAATTTTAAATACATACCTTGGTATTTTACTAAAGTAAATTTATTTACGACTGATTTTCAGTTATTTCAGTAGGATAGCATAATAAATTTATTTTTATCCTTTTAACTTTTATAGCATTATATGCATTTTTAAATTTGTGAGTATGGTATTACCTATTTGAATTGGCAGTAAGATATAGAAAGAAATGTATATGATTCATAATATTATTATTTAATAATAATTTTAATAATAATATTGTTATTATTAAGGACTTAAAAACAGTTTTAGGTTTACAGCACATTTGAGAGGAAGATGCAGAGGTTTCGCATAAACCCCTGTTCTCAGATATGTAGAGCCTTCCCCTCCATTATCAACTACCCTCACCAAGAGTGGCATCTTTATTACAGTGGATAAACTGATGTTAACACATTGTAATCACAAAAAGTTCATAGTTTATATTAGGGTTCACTCTTGATGTTGTGCATTTGATGGGCTTGGACCAATGTATAAAAAACATATATCCATCATTATAATATCCTACAGAATATTTTTAGTGCCTTAAAATTCCTCTGTGCTTGACCTATTCATCCCTCCTCACTCCCAACCCCAGTTCCTGGCAAGCATTGACTTTTTATTGTCTCCATAGCTTTGCTTTTATAGAATGTCATGTAGTATGTAGCCTTTTAAATTAACTTCTTTCACTTGGTAATATGCATTTAAATTTCCTCCATGACTTCTCATGGCTCAGTAGCTCATTTCTTTTTAGCATTGAATAATAGAATAATATTCCATTGTTTGTGTACCACAATTTATTTATCCACTCACCTACTGAAGGACATCTTGGTTGCTTCTAAGTTTTGACAATTATGAATAAAGCTGCTGTAAACATCCTTATTTTATGTGGATGTAAGTTCTCACATATTTTGGGTAAATGCCAAGAAGTACAATTTTTGAATCATATGGTAAGAGCATATTTACTTTTGTAAAAAACTGCTAAACTATATTCCAAATGGCTGTATCATTTTGCATTCCCCCCGACCAATGAATGAAAGTTCCTATTGCTCCACATCCTTGCCAGCATTTGGTGTTTTCAGTGTTCTGGATTTTGGCTATTTTAACATCCAGTGTTTAATGTTCTGTATTTTGAAAATGATATGTCTACATGTAGTTTTTGTTTTGTTTTGTTTTTTGGCATTTATCCTGCTTGATGTTCTCTTAGCTTCCCGGATCTGTGGTTTGGTGTCTGACGTTGACTTGAGGAAATTCTTAGTCATTATTTTTCTAAATATTTCTTCTTTTCCTTTCTGTTTTTCTTCTCCTTCTCCTTCTAGTGTTTCTATTATTATATGGTATACCTTTTATCATTGCCCCATAGTACCTGGATATTCTATCCTATTTTTATCAGTCTTTGTTCCCTTTGCTTTCAAGTTTAGGAAGTTTCTATTGAAATATCCTTAAGCTCAGAGACTCATTCCTCAGCTCTGTTCCAGTCTACTAATGAGCCCATCAAAGACATTTTTCATTTTTTACCGTGATTTTTATATCTTAACAATTTTTTTTTGTTTCTTGCTTAGGATTTCCATCTCTCTGTCTATATTTTTTAATTTTTTTTTAAGATGTTATTTATTTGACAGAGACAGCACAAGCGGAGGGAGAGAGAGGGAGAAGCAGGTTCCCTGCTGAGCAAGGAGCCCCATGTGGGACTTGATCCCAGGACCCTGGGATCATGACCTGGGCCAAAGGCAGCTGCTTAACCGACTGAGCCACCCAGGAGTCCCCATCTCTCTGTTTATATTGCCTATCTGTTCTTGGATGCTGCTATTTTATCCATGAGACCCCTTAGCATATTAGCCATAATTGTTTTAAATTCTTCTGATAATTCCAATATCTTTACCATGTCAGTTTCTATCTCTTTAAATTGTGTTCGCTTGCCTTCTGGTATGCCTTGTAATTTTTCTTATCAGCCTGACAGGATAGACTGGGTAAAAGGAACTGCTAGAAATGGACCTTTAGTAATGTGGTGGTGAAGTGTGGGGGAGGGGGAGTGTTCTATAGTCCTGTGATTAGGTCTCTCTCTCTCTCTCTCTTTTTTTTTTTTTTTTTTTTGAGCCTATGCCTCTGGACTGTGAACTTCACAAGTGTTTTAGTTTTTTTCCTCCCCTTATATCCTCTTGGGTGGGACATGCTGGCTAAAGTAGTCTGAAGTTGGGTTTGCCTTTCTACCAGGTCAGTTTCTCCCAGGTCAAGTTAGGCTCTGATAATACCCCATCAAGTTAAGCTCTGCTTAAATAGTTTTTCCTCAGGGCAGGCCATGTCTGTTATATTGTAAAATGGTTCCTTTTTCCTTACCCCCTGCCTGAATCAGCAGGGGATTTTTTTTTTTCCTGATGTTTACTGTGGGAAACTAGTTGAGCTCTTGGAGATAAATCTCATACTGTGAGGGTCCCCTTATGACTGGGTTCCCCACAGAGTTTTTAACTCTGAGTTGTCCACACTGAGCCTCCAGCAATTTGGTGACAACAGCTCAGGGTTCCCTACCCTGGCACTGGTTCCTGCAGCAATTTCTCCTCATGAGTCCCTGTTCTGCTAAGTTGTTATTCTCTGTTGGTTGGGTTTTCTTAGGGACAGTGGTTTTCTTTGTGTCTTCACCTTTCTTAAGGATTCTAGAAAAGTGACTGATTTTTCAGTCTGTTTAGCTTTTCACTTGTTGTTATTAAGATGGAGTGGTATCTTCCAAGCTCCTTACATGCAGAACTGAAAACCCCAGAATTATTTATTTAGTAAATGTTTATTAAAATTTTACTATGTGCCAGGAATCTACTATGAGGAGGATTCAACACAAATAGGACAGACAAAATTTCTGTCTTATAACTTAGAATTTACCAATGGACAATTAAAAAGTCATTTAATATTAACTGCTTTAATTTTGAACCTAAAAAGGGAAGTACAAGTCATTAAAAAGAGGCAAAGTCTAATTTTGCTATTGATGAGTTCCTGATTATGGCTAAAATTGTGATATTTAAATAATCTAATTGATCTCATAACAACCTTGCCAGAAAAACAAAAAGCAAAAAAAAAAAAAAAACAATTATTGTAGAATACTAAAGATATTGAGAAATAAATCAAAGAAGTAAAGTAAACTTCCTATAAGCAACCTAAAAGGCAAATGATAATTCAAATACCAAAACCTTAGCTTTTTTGAGTAGAGGCATATGCTATTGTCTGAATGTTTTTGTCCCCTTAAAATTCATATCTTGGAATCCTAACCCCCAGAGGTGATGGCATTGAGAGGTGGGACCTTTCAGAACTGCTCAAGTCATGGAGTTGGAACCTGGTGAATGGGATTGGTGCTATATAAAAGAGGTTTCAAAGAGATCCCTAGCTCCTCTGCCATGTGAGGACACAAGGAGAATTGTCTTATTTGACCATGCTAGCACTCTAATCTCAGAATTCTAGATTCCAGCAGAACTGTGAGAAATAAATATCTATTGTGTATAAACTGCCCAGTCTGTGGTATTTTGTTATTGCAGCCCAAATGGACTAAAACAGTAGATGACTTGTATAAACATCAGTAAATTATTTTAATAGTATATAGAAATGAAGAAAAAAGGTAAAACCTTGTATTACTTTATTGTTTTTCACAACTAAATTTAATGAAACTAAGTGAATACAATAGCTCAGAGATGGAGCTGATTGATGGATATGACTGTTTGAAACTCCGAATTACTGATTACTCCTAAAACTCCGAAGTAACCTAATTACTGTTGCAGAGTTTTTTCTTCAACACAGATTTATATACTGTATGTTAATAATAAAAATCTAAATAACTCTTTGTATAGCCGTTATCTAGGACATCAGATAGTTTCCTTTTATTTC
Source organism: Zalophus californianus (assembly GCF_009762305.2). Taxonomy (NCBI): domain Eukaryota; kingdom Metazoa; phylum Chordata; class Mammalia; order Carnivora; family Otariidae; genus Zalophus; species Zalophus californianus. The sequence continues at coordinate 48,909,045 of NC_045597.1, forward strand.
TGAGTAGGAGGGAAATGATTAAAAGGATTAAGAAGTCATAATTAGAAAAAATATATATGTACCTAGTGACATAGCTTTCATTCAGGGAACTGTGAAGGAAATAGTATTAGTAGTTTGACAATATGCAGATTCCTAGAAGCCTTCCTCACTGACCACCTCCCACTCAGTGATAATAAGGGACCAGTTGCCTAATTATCCACTGGATTAGAAATGCAATATTTGAAGAATATGTAGACTTTTATCATCTCTGTTTTTTCTTTTTTTTTTTTTGTTTCCTTTTCAGCTAGGATGCTTGTTTGGGGGATATTTATAATTTGAGGAATAAAAGCCAGAGGACCTAATTTTTCATCTTTCTGAATTTCAGGGAAACAAACTACTCAGTTCAAAGGACCAAGGGGCCACTAATCTCTCTAATTAAATCCCACACTACACAGTTTGGAAATGTTTGTTATCCATTTAAATAACCCTAAGGAAAAATGTTTTGATATTTCACTTGGGAGTGTAGGGCTCAGAATGTAAACTTAAGTTAAAGTATATATTGAAGGTTATATCATTTGAACTTCTCTTCTAAAATTATATAAATATAGTTTGTTTATCTGCCAATTTCAGTAGTTACCAATTAGGGAACATTGTTCTAAAGTAAATATTCTGATTATTTATTTTTAATCATGCTATATTGAAGCATATATAAAAATAGAAAAAAAATAGATTCTCTAGTATGTACCACCATATTCACTTTGGATTATTTCTTTTAAGATTTTATTTATTTATTTTGAGGGAAAGAGAGAGTGCATGAGAGAGAGCATGAGCAGAGGGGAGGGGCAGAGGGAGAGGCAGACTCCCCACTGAGGAAGAAGCCTGATGTGGGACGCCATCCCAGGACCCTGGGATCATGACCTGAGCTGAAGGCAACATTTAACAGACTACCGACTGAGCCTTCCAGGCACCCTGGATTTTTTTTTTTAATATTTTATTTATTTATTTTTCAAGAGAGAGCACAGAGGAGGGACAGAGGCAGGGGGAGAGAGAGAACTTTAAGCAGACTCCACCCTGAGCGGGGAGCCCCACCAGGGGCTCTCGATCTCCCAACCCTGAGATCATGACCTGAGCCAAAATCAAGAGGACTTGTAACCAACTGAACCACCCAGGCACCTCTGGATTATTATTTTAAAACAAGGCGAAAAGAAAAAGGAGAGAAAGAAAGCAGAAGGGAGGGAGAGAAAGAGGGAAGGAAAGAAGGAGCTTCATGAACTTCTCTCATGCTTCTTCCTCAGAAGTCATCTATATGCTGAAAAAGCATAGATCCTTCTGTACTTAAAGATTCTTTACCAAGGATGCTCAAATGCTCACCAAATGCAAATTTTTAAGCATTTGGCTTGTCCTCTCCTTAAGCCTTTTGCTGTGATTATTTCTGGAAAATTTCTGAATATCTGAGAAAGAGAAGAAATTCATTTTCTGTTATTCAGGGGGTTTTGGTAGAGGTAGAAAATTTTACAATAGGTGGGGTTTGAAACAACTGTATACTCAGTACAAAAAGAAGAAATATGATAGTTATTTTCTCAGCTAGGTCAGAATTGTGAAGCAGAGAAGGTTGCATTAAAGGAATGATAATATCTATGTGAAACATCCCTTTATATGCATTTGTATTAGTTTAAAGGAAGGGTTGTATCCTGTATTCCTAAATTAGGTGTCTTGACATTCTCTCAAATCTGTCATAGATAGCAAGCTTAACATAGGCAATTCACCTCAATTTCTTCATCTGTAAAGTAATGGACTAGATGTGTATTTTTGTAGGTCTTTTACAGCTTGAAAATCATATCATTTTGAAGGCTTAGATTGTATTATCCCTTATCGATTGCAAAGAAACAAAAAGTACAAAAAATATTGCTTTACTTCATCTGTGCATAATCCAGAAAACATCATTAATAAAATAATTTATTTTGTATTGTGCACTGGATTAGTTGCATTGTATCTTGGGACCTGAAGAATTCTATATATAGAACAGGATTATGGAAATCTATTAACCTGTGGCACTTACACATGTTGCATCTTACATGCAATATTTATTTTTTTAAAGATATTATTTATTTATTTATTTGACAGACAGAGAGCACAAGCAGGCAGAGCGGCAGGCAGAGGGAAAGGGAGAAGCAGGCTCTCTACTGAGCAGGGAGCCCGATGCGGGGCTCAATGCCAAGACCCCGGGATCATGACCTGAGCCGAAGGCAGCAGCTTACCCGACTGAGCCACCCAGGCACCCCTTACATGCAATATTTAAAGGAGGAGAATGAAGAGTTTGCACAGCACTTGTCAACACTTAACCTTGAGTATGTCAAGAAATACGAGCCATTATGTTTGTTTGAACAATATATTCACAAATCCATATAGTTATATTGATTCTAACTGCACATAATATTTGATACAAACCCATTTATGGTCACAATTGGAATTCAGAGCAATCTCCAAAATTATAGTTTTGATTTTGCACTACTATATTGTGCTATTTGCAAATCATTAAATGAATTCATAGTTCTTTGCTTAGTAGCCAAAAACTTAATTAAGTTAACTCCTTATTACAGAGAAAACTGAGAATAGAATAAACAAACAAAAAATAGTAAAATCTCAGTCTTTTCGACGAAATATATACAATATCATTTAATCTAAAATAATAGCGTGATTGGAGATTTATTGATTAAACAAATCTAAAGAGATGACTTTTAAATTAAATAATTTAAAATTCATTTAGAATCTATATAAAACATTAAAACATACCTATATCAAATAATATGCTTAGCCATGCTTTAAAATCGTTGGACAATAAAGTCCTAAATTTTTTTTTTTTTGAATCATAAGTTGTTCAAATATACTTCTTTCAAACATGGTTATATGTATCTGGAGACCTCATTTATTGGAACAACATTCTACACACTTTAGAGCTGTGGAGGAAGATTCTGAGTTCTCTGTACTCAAGGGATGGATCCTGTGGTGGTGGAAAATGAGCTCAAACTGAACCAGCAGTTTGCTAATGCACATCTGAATTCTACCGATAACCAGCATGGAGGAAGTACAGCCTGCAAAGGATGCTATATTCCTCCTCCCTTAAGAAACAGAGAAGTTACTACAAGACTCTATGACAAAGACAGTTCATAGTGAGTTCCAATAAAAGATACATACAACAGTTTTGAGGTTCATAGTGATTCAAGAGGAAAGTCTAGTTTCTCAGTGATTGTGGAAGTGGATAAAAGGAGAGGTTTGATGATCCTGGACAAAAAGACTGATAGCATTGGCAGCCATGACTACAAAAGTGGCTCTGACAAATTTGAACATGGTGGAGAGAGTTGCTGGTGTGACAAATCAGATGAAGATGACTGGTCAAAACCGCTTCCACCAAGTGAATGCTTGGAACAAAAACTCTTTTTGGAGATAAGACTAGATTTAATTGGAGAAATATGACATTCCAACTGAGGCAACAGGCAACAAATGTCTCCCACTTATTGAAAGTTTCAGTGATGTTGAGATGGAAGAAATTATCTTGGGAGACATTGAGCTTACTTGTTATACTCACCTGACTCTAATGTAGAAGGAAAAGACATTTGAAGGCTTTTACCCAAACAGGGTCTGTAAAAACTACAGCATTTCTCTTGCCCATCTTGAGTCAGATTTATTCTGATGGTCCAAGAGAGACTTTGAGAGCCATAAAAGAAAAGGGAAGGTTTGGGAGCTGCAAACAATATCCAGTTTCTTGGTATTAGCACCAACAAGAGAATTGACAGTACTAATCTATGAGAAAGCCAGAAAATTTTCATACCAATCTAGAGTTCATCTTTGGATTATTTATGGTGGTGCCAATATTGGTCAGCAGATTTGAGACTCAGAACATGGATACTACTTGTTAGTAGCCACTTTGGAGGCCTAGTAGGTATGATGGAAAGAGGAAATATTGGATTAGACTTTTGCAAATACTTGGTGTTGAATAAAGCTGATAGAATGTTGGATATGAAGTTTGAAGCTCAGATATATGGAATACTTGAACAAAATAGCATGTCACCAAAGGAAGTTCACCACACCATGATGTTCAGTGCTACTTTCCCTAGAGAAATAAAGATGTTTGCTCATGATTTCTTGAATGAATATATCTTTTTGGTTGTGGGAAGATTGGTTCTACCTCTGAGAATATGACACAGAAGGAGTCAGACAAATGATAATTTCTGCTTGACTTTCAACGGGCAAGGATTCATTGACTTGAGTGTTTGTGGCGAACAAAAAGGGTGAAGATTCTCTGAAGGATTTCTTATACCAGGAAGGAGATGCTTGTACCAGTATCCATGGAAAACAATCTTAGAGAGACAGAGAAGAACCTTCATCTGTTCCTTTCAGGAAAAAAAAAAGCCCAATTCTAGTGGCTATAGCAATAGCATCAAGAGGACTAGACATTTCAGGGTGCCTGGGTGGCTCAGTTGGTTAAGCGACTGCCTTCGGCTCAGGTCATGATCCTGGAGTCCCGGGATGGAGTTGCGCATCGGGCTCCCTGCTGAGCAGGGAATCTGCTTCTCCCTCTGACCCTCCCCCTTCTCATGTACTCTCTCTATCTCATTCTCTCTCTCAAATAAATAAATGAAATATTAAAAAACGAGGACTAGACATTTCAAATATGAAAAAAACTTGTCAATATTGACTTGTAATGATAATGAAGAAATGTACATCACATTGGCTGTACTCACAACAAATTACCCACTGTAATATTCCATTCACTTTTTTTTTTAAGGGAGCTGAACCTCACAAAAAGAGATGAGAAGAGTGATCAGAAGCCTTCTTCAGAGATAGTTTGAAAACTTCCATTGTGGTAATTTAGATTAACTTCCCTCTTGCCTACCCCTATCCCAAGCTGCATTTATAATTTTGTAACCAGATTATCTGTTTGTTAATGTACTGTGCCTTTAACTTTGGACAACTTTTTATTTTGATGTCCTGTTGGCTCAGTAATGCTCAAGATATCACTTGTATCGACAAAACAAATTGAATGAATGTAGACTAAAATTTGAAAAAATTCTGTACATTTTAAATTTAAGTACACATTTACACACAAAACTCTATTCTCTTCTAAGTACTTAAGGAATACACTGACTTTGTTATAGTAAGCCTCTTTCTAAAGGTTATTTGACTTTTCAAATGTGCCATTACAGAGAACAGCAGATATATGTTTTCCAGATTAAAATATTGCGATGGCAATGCCATCCTTTCTCCTTAATATAAGAATGTGTTTTGCCTTATGATTATAAGGAGACTCGATTCTGATGAAGCAAATGTCAGACATAAGGGGGATGTGGAAAATTACTAGAGAGACTCAGTGTGTCCTGATGAATCTATCCAGTACAGGAAAATTAAACAGTACCTGATTACTGTTTGCTAAGACTGGGCTCATCTGTGCACACATTTAATTTATGGTTTTAATTTACCTTTAATGTAAAATATAACTTGCAAGGTTTTAATATATCACTTCTCCTTAATAAATCTGTCATGAATGTGAGTTAGTTTTATATAATTTTTAGAAGTAATCTTGGAGTCTAAGAAAAATTCAACTAAATCACAGATTTTAATGTTTGCTATATATAAAAAATATGCCTGCCATAATATTTCAGTATTTAGTGGTGACATTTGCATTGAATGGAGAAAAGCAAAAGATTAGAAGAACTACATCCCTTAGAATTTTATATATTAGCATATTTTAGTAAGGTAGGATGTATGACTCTTGAAATGGCTAATCTTCTGGATATTCAATTTCAAGTGATTGGTGTTTACAGAAAAGAGCTCAAGGAGCATAATTTAGGAGGATGAAAAGAAATGAGATATTATTGTGAGACTCAAGGACAGAAGTTAAAACTCTTAATCATGAGCTAAAAGTTCACTGATATCTGCTTATTCTGATCACATATGCCATATTAACCACACTGAGAGCTATTAATGATTTTCAAAAATCCTTCCTTAAGAAAGGCACATCAAAAATATTTTAGCTTTAGTTTATACTTTAAATATTTAACAAAATACTACACAAACTGAAAGTTAAGAAAAAGAAAAGAGGAAAGAAAGAAAGCCTCATACACAGTGGTCAGTACGCTTTATTGGCTTATCTCGCTTCTGTATCATGAATAAGTTTAGAAATGTAATTTTTTACCCTGCTTTTATTTTTGTTTATTGGTCAAGCATGTCTGGGATATACAACACATCATTCTTCTGCTCAAATTTGTCCTTTTCTTGGTTCATATTAGAAAGCAAACACATAATTTTCCATTATATAAAGCTGGGGAGTGGGAAATCTAAAATTGAAAACTTTTTTTACTTGCTTTCTTTTTAGTTAGAATGGAAAAGTGTCTAAAGAAACTTGACTTAATTTGAGTACTAACAGAAAAAATTGGAGTTCCTGCCAAAGGCCTAAGAGAAGGTCATACATAAATTCCACCGTCTGGCTGAGAGCGGAGGGCCAGCCAACACTGGCACTCAGCACAGGTTCAAGCTGAAATGACCAAGGGCATTACAAGCTACACTTTAGTAATCAATTTGATAAACTTTGTCACATTAAGTTAGTACATAACTGTTTCCCTAATAATTATAGTGTAATGTTAGGTAAACTCAAAAAGTACTAATAGACATAAAAACAATTCTTCCCAATTGCATGTGTTTACTTTAATATATATTCTGCCAAGGTCATAAGTTTTTCTATGAATTTGAGAGATCAATAGACTTTACTTGTTGAATTATGGCTGAACTAATGATATAACTTTGAGCTTCAGGATATATTTTCCACTTACCAAGAAATAATATAAAAATTAATAAAAATACATAAAGAATAAAAAGTATTGGGCATCTCATGAAGGGACAGTATAGAGCTATAGTTGAGGATGCAGACCATTTGGGTGTGAATCTTAGCTCTCTTCTCCCTTCTCTATGAACTTGGGCAAGTTACATAATATTCCTGTGTTTCCAGTTTCCTCATTTGTAAAAGGAAGATAATAATATCTACTTCACTAGATTATTGTGGAGATTAAACATATAATATGTCTGAAGAGCTGAGAATAGAGCCAGGTATATTATAAATGTGTGGTAACATGATATGACATATTCCCTTATTGTAGCAACATTCTATTTCCTTAACTATTGGTCACTGACTGATTATATTCTCTCTTTCTAGGTTACTGGTTTTAGTTCCTATCTTATTTATCTATAATTTTAATTTGTTTCCTTTTTTACACGTAGATGTTTAAAAAAATATAGACCTAGTATTATTTAAGTGTATCATATATTAAAAAAATTCTACAATGCAATATGTAAATAAAGGTATTCTTTTCATTGAGATTTCAAATGAAAGTAAAGAATTTCCCTAAGAAAATGTGACTTTTAGAATGCAAAATAATTGAATAAAGTGTATTGAAAAATATTAGTCCAAAAGAAAAAAAATGAAAAAAATATGGTCTTATATATCTAACCTGCTTCTATGAACTTTATAATGCAATGATGAAATTGATATAGGTATATTTACCAAATTAAGAAGGTAGCAGTACTAAAAATATTACTTAGAATTGTACTACACTATAAAGCCAGTACTTCTGTTTACAAAGGAAGTTAGTTTGTAGATAGGTAAATAAATAGATGATTGATTTTGAATACTTTTCATGTATCAAAAAATGAACAATAAAATTTAGGAATTACATCCTAAAGACACATGACCATATGAACATGTCCACTCACTCTAGGAGTATATCATCTGCTCAGATATTTGAGTCTATAGTTGCATTGGGAATAGCTCATTAAAATACATGGGCAGACTACATCAGGCTCTTGCACTGGGAAAATGTACCACCCTGTCATAAGCAATACAGAATCATTCATTAAATTAATCTCAATGAAATGTTCCGTTTTATGGCAAAATTTCAGTTTTGGAAAAACAAAGATCAGAAGAGATTTTTTAAAAGTCAGTATTAGCATTTTTAGTCATAGAGGTAATCATTGTTTCATTCTAGTAAGGACTTTGGTAAATTGAAAAAATATAGAACATAGAATTAAATTGCTAAATGCACAAGATTTACATGAATTTTGGCTACTAAAAATTTCTATAATGTAATATGATAATTAAACTTCATATCTCAAGGTAAGGAAGCTTCAAGTAAAATTAGATGTAGGCCTTTTTAATTTGAAATGATAAAGTGATAAAGTTATAATTCTAAAATGTCAACTAATGAGAAATATGCATGACTAGGGTATTTGGACAATTTATCAACTGTTCATTTTCTTATAAACATTAAGGCCTTAAAATTTTATTATTACTTATCAGAAATAAATCAATTTATTCAAATTAAAATATGTGTTTTTTCTTCTGAATTATGAAATGCAATTAAGTTTTTCTCAATGAAAACAAAATCCTTCAAAGGAGGGATAGGTAACAACAACAAACTGAAAATATGATTCTCAATGTTGTTAACTGAAAAATAACTTAAAACTTAAAATTAATTGCAATAAGATAAAATTATATCTACCCAGAAAATAGTGCCAGCATATTAAATTATGCATTATAAACTTAATCTGAAAATTCAGAATTCAATGATAATGGCAATAATACATTCATTGATTATGTATTTTTTATTTATGGTTACATGAAATGCAAACTTTCTAAAAAAGAACATAAGTACTCAACATTTTGTAACTAATTGGGATACAGAAACTTAGAAAGTTTTAAAATAAGTTCAAATTAGAATAGTCCAAAGTAAAAGCCAGAATACATATTGCTTTCCATGAGAAAATAGGGTGTTTACTAGTGCTTTTCTCATTGAAACAGAATTGGGGCCAAAGAAATGCCAAAAGTAACACACATTTATAAACACAGGGGCAGTCAGAGTCAGAAGATTTTATTAGGACTAAGAGGTGACCATGATATACATCCTAAATTCCCAGGCTCTGTAAACCTACCAGGAAGGAGAAAAGGATACAGGGCAATGTGGAAAAGAAGAAGATACATATGCATCATCAGTGTAGTCAAATTGTGAGGCATGTAATATCCAAGCTTTGGGGAAGAATATGTTTTTTTCTCCCATTAGCCCAGCATATATACGTGTATGAGGGTGTGTGTTCTCTAAAACAAGGAGAAAGTTAATTTGTCAGCTGGACTTCTGCTTAAGCATAAGGTTTACGAATTTCTCCTGCACAATGGAGAAGAGAATTGGAGAGCATTGTTCTCCTAAGACATAAGGAGTGAGTTTTTCACAGGGCAAACAGATACCCAGAAATTAGTAGAGCTTGATTGCTGTTATTTCTCCCAAGAGGATTGTCTGCCAGATGGTGAATACCAACAGCATGAGTTTGTGGATGCATGAGGTGCAGGAGGTAAAGGGATTTATAGAAGAGGACTAAATAGAACTCCATAGTGGAGAAGCCCAGGGCCCTCCCAAAACTCACACATAAACCCTTTGAAACAGCAAACCCTTGGACTTGTGCCACATGAAGGACATTAATGACCAATCAGTGTCAGCCATAGAATGAAAAACGGCAAAGTAGAATAAAGCAAGTGTCAGTTGGGTAAAAAGATATTTTTTCCACCTTTCTCCTTTCTCCTCAATAATATGGAAGAACCTAGCCTTAAAGAGGGAAAATAGAAACAGTGACTCAAAGCTAACCAAAACTTCCTTTACCGTTCATACCATTTAGAGTCATAGATAAAACATGAACTGGGGTATGGACTTGAAGAAGGGGAAAAATTAAATCAATTCATCCTTAACTGAACTGCTCTTCAAACATTCAAGTTGCTAGAGAATTGTAGAATCTGCTCAAGATATAGTTAAGAGACAAACATGGAGATTTGACAGAGACCAATGAAATTTAGTGAATGGAAAAAATATTTCATTCATACCCCGCTGATTTGAGACTTCTCAATATACTAGGTACCATATTTAAAATATTCTGGAATAGCTGTGTTCCTTCTAATAGAGCTCTATTATTTTTACTGTACTGCAAAGACTTTAAATATCTATCTGACTCTTAAAAAACGAGTATAAAATACAAAGAGAAAGCCTCTATTCATTAAAGGAAGTAGTACAATAGAAGCATATATGGAATGAGACTCAATTAATAATTGTGCTTCATCCATAGATAATGCAGAGGTGACAATGTTACGCCTAATATCTTTTCTCTACATTGCTTTAGAAATGGATAGGTGAAGGCAGTAAATGAAATTTAATTCTGCCATTACGTTGAATAGAAAACATGGGAGGGGAAGCACCAAAAAAAGTCTCTAAAAATATCTCTTCCTCCTTACCTAATTGAGGATATTTATTGGCAAAGTAAAATAAATTTCACAAGTTTTTAAAAAGTGTTTTTTAAGTAATATTTATATTATCAACAAATGTTTTTCTCTTCAAACAAGCATCCTCAATGCAAATACAAAAGCTTATATCTATAACACATATAGCTTGCTTTCTAAAATGAGTCACCTAGAACATAAGTAATAGCATGCTACTAGAAAACATCATTTACTTTGATAAGTTAATTCTATTTCAGAAAACCCATTGAATGCAAAGCTAATTATCAAGGGTAAGATTTTCTTTTCTTTTTTTTTCTTTTTTTATTTAAGATTTTATTTGTTTATTTGACAGAGAGAGAGTTAACAAGAGCAGGAACACGCCTGGGTGGCTCAGTTGGTTAAGCGACTGCCTTTGGCTCAGGTCATGATCCGGGGTCCTGGGATCGAGCCCCACATTGGGCTCCCTGCTCAGTGGGAAGATTTTTATTTTCTATTTATGTGAAGTGTACTATTCAACAAAAGCCATGGTTAAACCTTGATACTTTAGTTAGATAGGTAGGTATGTAGGTAAGTAGGTAGGTAGACATAGTTTCTAGTGACCTATATTGCATTTGAAATTAAGAATATTTTCCTCACTTAAATATTGAGCATCAGAGTTTTTGAACACCAGGCCTAAGATAAACTTCATTCTAATGTAATGCTTCATGAATAATGTCCGATTTTGTGCAGTGATTTTTTTTTAAAGATTTTGTTTATTTATTTGACAGAGAGAGACACAACGAGAGAGGGAACACAAGCAGGGGGAGTGGGAGAGGGAGAAGCAGGCTTCCCACTGAGCAAGGAGCCTGATGTGGGGCTAGATCCCAGAACCCCGGGATCATGACCTGAGCCGAAGGCAGACTCTTAATGACTGAGCCACCCATGTGCCCCTTGTGCAGTGATTTTTAAGAACTATTTGTTAGAAATAATGTTAATGATAAAAGGGGAAACTTAGCTGAAAATGATAAGAATGTTCAGGTTCTGAATGGGACAGTATAACTTAGAAATCCTATTTTTTTTAAATTATTAATCCTTTATTTCATGGCATCAAGTCAATCAATTTGTTAGTCTAGTGTTTCTTCCTTGAGGGAAGGTATACAGGACGTGGCCTGGCTTTTGTTTCTAAAAGCCTATTCCCCTTGAATAGTCTACAAAAGTTGGTTTCTAAAGATAATTGTGAAGAGCTGAGAGGCATGTGGAAGATAAAGGAAAATTCTAGAGAGATAAAGAAAATAACCTGAATCCTATTTCCATTCAAGAGTCTAAGGGTGATGGCAAACTTCAAGTATTTTGTGGGATATGATGGTAGAATGTGTGCCTGTGTCTCAATATGTGTAGGTTTTATTCGCTCAGTTTGACAGGATATTCACTGGGCTCTTTCCATATGAAGAGATGCATCCCAAGTTTATTGATGCTAATCAATGCAGGATATACTAAGTCACTTAGTTCTAGGAAGGTAAACGTATGTGGAATGTTAAGTATGTTAATATGTAAATATTAAATAAAATTTTAATTTATGGTGAATAGTATTTGCTTAGATCAACACCAGTTATTAGTGTATTTTGACAAGTAGCATGCAGTTACTGTGGTCCTTACTGTGTCTCATTTTTTTAAAAATTATACCACCTAACCAGTATTTTAAACTATGTCACAATATCTCACTCTGAACACAGTCCCATATTTGGTAATTTCAGCCATCAAGAGAATTGCCAGTAACTAAAAAGAAACATAAGGTAATTCTAAGAGTTCTTAAATAAAGCCTTTACTTACAAGTTATTCACTCATAGATAATTTTCACACAATTTTAATTTGCTTGGTTAGCTGGTTTCCAGTATTATAAGAAATTAGAGGCTGAAATTTACAAGTAGGCAGGCTGATAACCACAGCTAAATAAGAACACTTTTTAATTATGAAAGATTGACAGTGACAGTGTAAGTCACCTAAAAGTGTAAATACAGATGATACTAATATATAAGTTGATAAGAATAAGTAAGAGCCTAACAAGGAACATAAAGGAAACAAAATAAATCAAATCCTAATGGAAAATTTATTTTAGTTGTTTTTATGCTATTCTTGTTAGTGTAAGAAATCCAATTTCCACCTCTCCATTCCCTTACAAGTGCTTGCACACACACACACACACACACACACACGCACACACCACTAACAGCACACCCTAATTGTTACCACATATATACATCCAAACTCCTCTTATGTATGTTGAGTAAAGAAGAAAAATTTCTATCAAAGAAGTCCTAGCAGAAGAGGAGGTATGTAATTGTGACAACATCTCATAGTTATGATAAGGGCAATATATGATAAAGGTAAACGTTGAGGAGATAATCCTGATACTCTGCATAAAGGCAAAAATGTGTCAGGCCCCAAGGGAGGAGACCATTTTGCACACTTTAGGCAGCTTAAGTTTGTCTCCTCTGGGAATATCAGGTATGGTGACCATAATCATGGACACTTGGCAAGCTTATGTGGGAGAGTGGAAACACTGAGGCTTCTCTAAGTAAGAAATAAAGAAGGATGGAAATGCCAAAAGATGACTGAAGACTTCTTTGTAGAACAAACATACTATGTGTAGGATTCTCAGAAATAACTAGTAACCACTGTGAGAAGTGCTGAGGTCCTCTTTTAACTAACTGAGCAATTATCAGTGCAATAAGTATTATTTATTTTGGTTCTTGATAGTGAAATAAGTTCTTCAGAAGATTCATGTCTGTGCAACTTTCACGCCTAGGTAAAGTTGGTAGTACCTTGCTATCCTGCATTATGATTGCTATACACAAAGTTTTACAAATTTCAACCAGAAATTTTTAAGCAAAGGGCCACATCTTATATTTTAAGATAAATTATCTTCTGAAATCCTAACTCTACTCCTATTTGGTGATCCCAGCTGGACTTCTTTTCACTTGAAATTCTAGCCAACAGCTCTAAGCAGTTTGGTCCTTGCTGATTCTCCCTGGGTCCCATGGAGACCCCTTTGGTCTTCCTGAATCAATAGTTCTTCTTAAACAGAGAAAATAAAGCTCCAGGCCAAAATAAGATAGAAAGAGCAAAGAAAGAAATAATGAAGAACCAGCACAGCTTTCTCTCATGTGATTCCTTTAACTTCATTCACTAAAGGCCACATACTCAGTTTTTTAAAGTCAGAGAATCATGATAGGAAGAAAAAAAAATCAATATAATCTCCTTTTCATTGTAAGTAAGGTATTATTCAACTTCCTTCCAATGACTGCTGGTCTATTTTGTAAATACATTTTTGTGGTGTTTTTATTATGCCATAGTCTTTTCTCAGTACCCTTTTTTTTGTATGTCTATCATACTAATTAGTCCCCTCTGCTACCTTAAAGAGACAGCGGTGCTTTTGGCGAATTTGGAGCCAATTTGTATTTTGCCTTCTCTCATCATCTCATTTCCATGACAGTTTTCATATTTTAGTAATATCTATTGTTGCTGTAGATAAGTAAGATACTGCCCAAAGCACATCTTATGATTAGCAAAATATGTTATTTAGAATGTGATATTTTAGAATTATTATATATTGATATTAGGGTAAAATTATGAAATTATAGGCCTGAAAAATTATGGTGGTATCTTGGTCTAAGGTAATGGCAATATAGTTTGAAGAAAAAAAAGGTTTTATATTATTAGTATAATGAATACTATTTGAGAGGGGAGGGGGGTGGGAGGATGACTTAGCCTGGTGATGGGTATTAAAGAGGGCACGTTCTGCATGGAGCGCTGGGTGTTATGCACAAACAATGAATCGTGGAACACTACATCGCAAACTAATGATGTGCTATGGTGAGCGCTGTGAATTGTGCAAGACTGTTGAATCACAGATCTATACCTCTGAAACAAATAATGCAATATATGTTAAGAAAATAAAAAAGAAGGTAGCAGGAGGGGAAGAATGAAGGGGGGAAATCGGAGGGGGAGATGAACCATGAGAAATGATGGACTCTGAAAAACAAACTGAGGGTTCTAGAGGGGAGGGGGGTGGGGGGATGGCTTAGCCTGGTGATAGGTATTAAAGAGGGCACGTTCTGCGTGGAGCGCTGGGTATTATGCACAAACAATGAATCATGGAACACTACATTAAAAACTAATGATGTAATGTATGGTGATTAACATAATAAAAAAATTAAAATAAAGAGGCACAAATTTCTAGTTATAAAATAAATAAGTCACAGAGATGAAAAGTACAGCACAGGGAATATAGTCAATAATATTGTAATAATGTTGCCTGGTGACAGATGGTGACTACATTTACAGTGAGCAATGAGTAAGCAAAGAATTGTCAAATCAATATTTTGTATACCTTAAACTAATATAAAATTATATGTCAATTTTATTTCAATTAAAAATAAATAAAAAAACTAATGATGTATGGTGATCAACATAACAATAAAAAAATAAAAAAGAATGAATACTATTTGGTAATAAATTAAAAATGGACTATAAACAAAAATGAATGTTAGTTCTGGTTTAAGAAACTTGATGGACAGGGTGGGGAAATTAGGTTGTGGGTGCTAAGATTGAGTTAGATACTCAAGTACATGGGAAAAATAATCAGTTATATGCACATTTAAAGCTTAGAGAGGTCTTAAGAGAGAAACACATGTTTGCCAAATGTTGGTCTAAAAGTGGCATTTAAACTAGAATTTAAATAAAAACTTGAAAAATCTTAAAAAAGGAAAGGTTTTTGAGAAATGCAAAGTGAATTCTATTCCTGTATACTAATAAGTAATTAAATACCTGTAATACAGTCAGAGTCACAATATCCTATTTATGCCAGGCCAAACACCACAATCCGTTGTTAAAATATCCAATTATGGAATAAAAGAATCTGCTTTGACCTTGGGCTTTGAGCTATAAATTAATCATTTTTAGAATTTAAAAAGTAATCATTAATAAGCAGCATTTTATCTCCTCTTCAGAGTAAAACATCTTAGTTCTTTTTATGTGATAATATTAGTGTTTAAAAATAATAACTGTCAATAGTATCCTTGAATGTATTTAGCAGTGTTTAAAAGAAATAGAAAAAAATCTTGATCTTGACATTCCTCTCTAGCAGTTAAGTTTTTGGTATAGGCTATAAGAGTTTTCACTAATAAATGCTATAAATAAAGTCGTAGAAACAGATGAACTTGCCTAAGAAGAGAGAATGGGCAGAAATGAGCAGGTGTCCAGAACTTGGGCTCAATGACTGCACCAATTAGTGATCAGGTACATGCTGTCTTAAATATGATTCAAATTTGGAGGGTTTTCAGGTCTTTACCATTTTAAGGAATCAAAGCTCTGAATTCCAACCAATTTACGGAATTAGTTCATTATATTTGAATATTGCCTTTTTTTAAGATTTTATTTATTTATTTGAGATGGAGAGAGAGAGTGCACAAGCAGGGGAAGGGGCAGAGGGAGAGGGAGAAGCCAACTCCCCACTGAGCAGGGAGCCAAATGTGAGACTCAATCCCAGGACTCTGGCACCATGACCTGAGCTGAAGACACTTAACCAACCGTCCAGGCACCCCGCCATTTTTTTTTTTTTTTGAAATAATGATCGGGTTGATTTCATATTATAGCAATCAATATTTATTTCATCTTTGCTTAATTTGAGGTTTATCACTACCATGAAACAATTTGTACTCTTTAACACTTTTTGTAGGTTTAGAGCATGTAATTATGAACAGAGAAACTACTTGATATTTGTTTATAAAGTGTTAGATTTTTAGATATTTTAAGATGTACTTAATATAAAATACATTTATTATTTAATATAAAATAGATTTAATGATAAAATTACTTAAGCTTTGCTATCAGCAGCAATTAGATAACCAGATACTGTTTTATTTGTATGTTAAAGAGATTAATAAAAAAATCCACATAATGTATTTTGAGGGAAATTTCCAGCAACATTCCATATTCTCCTCACAGTTATGCTGAGGGATACTGAAAGATTGTCAATAGTGAGTAAGAAGGAAAATATATCCATAATGTTTGAAGGGATGGTAATAATGCAGGATAGACCTGGAGTAGAAGATATATTTATGTTACGGGGTAAGTTATTAAACAGTCTCCTTTTGGAATGAAATGAATGGTTTATTCCAGAGATTCTCTAGCCAGTTCCATGTCACTCATGGAAACTTGAAATTCTCAGCCTTTACTGGGAGTTCTGTTTAATTTTCATAGAATCATCCAAAGTAAATATTCATGAAAATCGGGATTAAATAAAGAAGATATTTCCAAGGTTCTAATAATGCGGGGACAAGAGTGGGAATTGGATTGTCGTTCTCTGTGTGTCCTTCCTCATTTCCTGTCATGGAAAAGGAGACTTTAAAAACAGGGCTCCAACATTTGAATTTCTCTATGTAGCAAAGGTAGTGTCATATAATTCAGTGCTTTCTTATACCAATCTTTCACATTTAGCTGGTCATAGAATTTCCATAGTTAATTTTAGGAAGACAAAAATATAGGTCAAAGTCAAATCTCAAGTACAGTTCTATATAATCAACATTACCTATTCTTCAGATTCTACCTGGGCTTACCTCATTGGGTTTCATGGCCTTTATGCTTTGCTTCTTGATATTAGAGAGGGGAACAGATTGATGTGTTTTGTATCCAGATGACAAACACTCCCAGATAGGAAAAATCATATATCCACTGACTTTCTACCTTTTAGACCATATTTCACTTTAACATTTAGGGATTCCTCTATTTCAGATATATCTGACTGACAACCTTTAAACTTTTATTTGAAAAACAATAATTATTGTACATATTGCTCTGATGCAGGGTATTCTGAAAT
The DNA here is from genome assembly GCF_009762305.2 of Zalophus californianus. NCBI lineage: Eukaryota > Metazoa > Chordata > Mammalia > Carnivora > Otariidae > Zalophus > Zalophus californianus. Next base: position 48,926,186 of record NC_045597.1, read on the forward strand.
ATGGTAAAATGATAGTTGGTTACTTGGGTACTGTTTTAGTAATACTCCTCATTTTCTTTTAAAAGCAAATCACTTTTTGATGATTTTTAAAAAAGATTTTATTTATATATTTGACAGAGAGAGCACAAGCAGGGGAAGAGCAGAGGGAAAGGGAGAGGCAGGCTCCCTACTGAGCAGGGACACCCCCCCCCCCGATGCAGGACTTGATCCCAGGACCCTGGGATCGTGACCGGAGCTGAAGGCAGATGCTTAACTGACTGAGCCACCCAGGCACCCCACTTATTGATGATTTAATTTGGAGAAAAAGGGCCAATGCAGGAAACACTGAAAATTGGCACTGAGTTATAAAATAGGTGAACATTTTACTAATCTTTTATCACATGAAAGTGGTATCAGATTACATGATTAATAGAAGACTTCAGCAAAATTCCTCAAAACTCTTCAGTGAAGGAAGTCAATTCACAAAAGAAAGTCTCACTAAAAATATAAGTTATAGCTTAGCTATTTTGAATGTGTGTGTGTGGGTGTATAGGTCTCTGTGTATGTGTTTTCTAAATTTCGGTAGGTAATGATAATTGTAACGAATGTACTATTAAAGAAATGAGACATGTTCAAGTAAAGTTGGAAATGAGTGCTCTGCTTAAAATCTCAATCATAAATTTTATTTTTCTGAAATCCCAAAGAAAATTCAATTTCTTAACATCTTGTTACATATGTTACTGTTATATATATATTTACACTTATTTATCTGTTTAGCTCCACACAAATTGGATAACTATACACATATTATTTTTTGCACTTCCTTTTTCACTAGTCTGTTATGACCTTTAACACTAATATATTTAAATATACATGTAATGATTACACAGTACCAGAGCACGTTCCTCAGGGGGAAAAAATCTATTACCCCGAAAATAAGTCTGTTATTTCATTTGTAAATAGGCTTTATTCTATTATAGATCATATCATAGAGGGCTTCATAAAATAAGTAAAAGTATGTACTAAAGCAGAGGATCTGTGTTTGCCAAATTAATTTTGTGCTTGAGATTCTTCTTTCTAAGGCTATGATATACTAACTGGAAGAATTATAATTCCATATCCTAGAAAATTATATCTACATAGGAATATATATATTAATATTATGCATATTATGTATATTATTCCTGGAAATTAAATATCCTATAATTTTAATTATCAAAATAACAGACACTATGTGTTAACTAACTAGAATTTAAATAAAAATTTGAAAAAGAAGAAAAAATAAGATTATTCCTTATATACTAGAAATTATATCAGTTTTTAAAAATCCATAAGTTTTATTGTACTCTTTTAGCATAATTATTTTTGTTTCATTCTATGAATTAAGTTAATACTTATACATTATTCTTTTGCTGTTTAAATTCCCAAGTCATTAGATTTTGTTTGGTATACTACTTCATTATACTGAAATTTTGATCTTAACACATTTTAGAGAAGAACACATCAAGTCTTATTTTCAAAAAATATTTCTATTGGAATTATGTGTAAGTGCCATCATTGCTGGTATAGAATTCTCAATTATACCTTTTCCACTCAATACTTTAAGGAAGGTTTTCCATTGCTTTTTGACAATTTGCATTTTGAGGTCAGACTAATTGTTTCTTTCTCATTGTCTTATTTCTCCCTTTTATATTATGACGTATTTTGCCACTGAAAATCTCTACATTCATGAAGATATTTTTTCTTTTTCTTTTAAGATTTTATTTATTTATTCATGAGAGACAGAGGGAGAAAGAGAGGGAGAGAGAGAGAGAGAGAGAGAGAGAAGCAGAGGGAGAAGCAGGCTCCCAAGGAGCAGGGAGCCCGATGCGGGACTCGATCCCAGGACCCTGGGATCATGACCTGAGCCGAAGGCAGACGCTTAAGCATCTGAGCCACCCAGGTGCCCAAGATATTTTTTTTTCTTTTTTATTTTTTTTTAGTTACTCTTGATTGGTAAATAGTGAACATTTCTTTCTTGGCATATTAAGAATTTCATATAGCTCAGAAAAAGGTGTCTTGTGGCATATCTTCAAACACTTTTTGAAAATTTTATGTTAGCTCCTTACTTTTATATTGCCTTGTATATCATTCATATGAAAGATATTTTCAGCTTATTTTTGTTGTTGTTGTGTAGAGTTTGGAATTTTGTTGATTTTCTGATGATACATTTCTATAGTGCCAAATTTGCATTCCCCTTCACCTAATGCTAATTTTTTATTTGGCTGCATCATTTATGCTATTGTCTTTTTTCACTTCCTTTTGAGCCATTTCTTATCATCTTACTTATGAAATTTATAGAACTATTTAAATGACTAAATTAATGCCCTTTAAATAATGCCTTTTTAACTATATCAATGAACACAATATATCTATAAAGTGGCTCTATGGTTTACTATTTATTTCCAGTATATTTTGTTAGAAAATTTACCAAATTTCCTCCATTTCTAGCTTCTTTATTCAATAGAGCCTCATTTCCTCCTATTATGACTAATTATCCTACCCATTTCCCTTTACAGGGGGTGACAAATGGTTCAGTTTTTCTATAGTCAGTGATATTATTACTGATTTAGCAATACTTTACAATTCTTGTTCGGAACTGCAAGAAAAAATTTCTGTTACTTCTTTATTAAAGCCAAAACAAAAGCAAGTATTTTAGAGGTGTAAACCTAATGGTGCAGAAGAAATGGTGTCCTTTTAGATGTAATAAAGTATCGGCTTTCTACTTGGGTTAAGGAACTAGTTAGCACACATGGAAGAATCAACCTTCATTTACTAAAATTAAGTGTACCTCTCAAACCCTATTGGAACTCATGAATCAGAACAATAGGCATATGTAAAATGTAAAAATGAAAAATTAAAATTAGGTCTTTGGTAGGTTTAGAACTCTTTGTATAATTTCTTGCAATGCTTCTCTAATTAAATTGTCCCATTGAAATTATTGAATACAATTATTTTAGGTATATTCAAAAGAAATATAATCAACAGACATATCTCTTTTTAGATACTATAATGTATTTCACTTGAGATATATCAATGTAAAAGTAGTGATAATAGTTTTTATGTAGACTTTTTCACACCAGGTTTTTTTCATGCAGAGGTAGCAGTAATCAGAATATATTTTTGAGAATGTGAGGGAAATAAGTTTTTATTTATTCTAGATAAGCTAAGGGAAACTAAATATTTTATGTTCCTTTTTAATGTGGAAAGAGGAAAATTATTTAAGTACAAAGAACAATGATGTCTTCCCACAGGAGTTACTCTAGAATACATGTAACCAGTATTTGGGTCAAAATATCACTCAGGGGATAGGAGAAGCAAGCAAATGAAAATAATTCTCTGAAAGTAACTAAAAACAAATATTTACTATTCCAGGCTATGTGAAACAAAATAAAAAGATGGAAACAATTATGGGTGATGTTCAGGAAATAATGTCTTTGAGAAGACTTTGACATGTGTTCCTGCATAATTTGGAAAGCTCATATCAAATAACAAAGCACCATTTTTATTTAAAGACAAATTTATTTTTAAAGACTTAGAGTCTTTTTAAGTTGTGTACTTGAAATAAAAATATAATATTGCTGTGAATGCCAAGGTATATCAATAAAATATGATATGAATTTTAAAAAATATTGTATTATAGCCAATTATTCCTAGATGTTAAAAATTCATAACAATACATTTCCTCATGGCTTTTTTCTTGAAGAAAACAATCAAATAACTAAGAATACATAAGAAGTAAAGACATTTATATTTACCTTGAGAATCATCAGAATATCTGATCTTTTATATCTTTGTTTATTTCAGAGGAACTTAACTAAAATAAAAATTGATGGCCTGCAGCTATTATATATGGTTGTATATTTGAAATAATTCATGAGATTCCACACTGTATACTCATATAAGACTTTAATAAAACAAAAGTTATAGAACAGCAGGATAAGTAAAGCACAAGCACCCATCAGAGATGTCTAAGAATTCCAAATATAGCTGCCAAGATTCTTTTCGTTACACAAAACATGTTTCATCTTTGGATCATGATTTGAGTCATGAACCATCAGGATATGTATGAAATATCTTGGGCTCAGGGAACCCACAGGCTCATCTGAGGAGAGAGATTTTATACATTTCTGGTCACATAACCTATACCAGACTACTAGACCAAGATCAAAAACAGAAACCAAGAGACAAAAGAGAAACCAGGTACAAATTGTTAATCCAGACACTTTCCATAAACAATTCTGATATGTTGGTACAGGTTGTCCCCTTGTCTGTTTTGGACCGTGGGATATATTAATCAGTAATTAGTGATTCAACTTTGCCAGTGATCAGTCAGGACAATGGCTCCAAGCATCTCTGAATATAAACACAGAGCTTCAACAGACCAGCTAAAATTAACATTTAACTTACAAAAAGAAGAATCATATGAAGATATTGGTAACATGACATCTCTCAAGGTGAAGGACATAAGCCACATCCACTCAAGGTTCACAGGTAGAAGGTTCTGATATTGTCTAGGAGTTTTAACTTTGCTTTTACAAAAGAAGGCCATAACTTCAGCACCCTTATAATTAAATCAAATATTATAAATATTTTAGATTATATCCATAGGGAATGGGAAAGATGTGTTCTTCTTTCCCAATCTTCACTTGTTCATGGAGTTGTACTATAATTGACCTTAAGCAAACACACTTCAATATTTAATAAAGGTCTCATAAAGAAATAGTTGGTAAACAAAATAGTAAAATGCTGGATATCTACAACTATTCTAAATAAAAAAAAGAATCTGTATAAAGGGAAAGAGCACACTTGAAAAATTCCGTATGTTTACCGATATTCTAAACTTGAACTTTTGTCATTACTTGAGAATGTCAATGAATATACAGAATACTGGTACTAATTACATAAAAACATAATGAATAATCCAAGAATCCTTGATAGGAAAGTAGAATGGGTTACATAATTAATCAGCTTTTTTTACCACTATTTTATATGACTTAAAGGTCATATGAGATAATGTAGATACTTTACTAATTAACCCAATTATTGCTTACCATGTAGCACATTTAAAGTGGTAACTACTATCATAATATTGGAGTCAAAATTTCAACCTTCAGAAGATATTTTTGCAATGGGAATATAGAAATGAAGCCTCTATGCAAAAATGTTTTATAATTTATTAGTCATAAAGTATGGATAAAAATAAAAGGGACTAAAAAGAAAGGTTTCAACCTCGACAAGCCCTCAATATGGTAGGAAAAGGAAAACAACTCATCAAAGGGGTCATTGTAAAAGATACAGAACTAAAACATTATCATCGAGAGCATGAAATTACACAGAAGTTAAAGGAAGGTATTTTTTCTTAAAAATTGTTTTAACTGAAGTATAGTTAATATAGAATATTAAATTAGTCTCAGCTGTATAACATAGTGATTTAATTATATATTATGAAATGCTCACCATGATAAGTGTGTTACAGTATTATTGCCTATACTTTCAGTTATAAAATAAATATGTAAAGGAAGGTATTTTAAAGAATGATAAAGTAATCTGCAAATTCTAATCTGGCCAAAAGTCACAGAAAGTTAGGATGTTCTGTTACTTACAATTTATTTTAATTGGAGTGACTTTTCTTCCAGACCAAGAAATCACACTGAGGGGTGCCTGGGTGGTTCAGTTGGTTAGGCATCTGCCATAGGCTCAGGTCATGATCCCAGGGTCCTGGGATCAAGCCCCACATCAGTGGGAGCCTGCTTCTTCCTCTCCCTCTGCCCCGCTTGTTCTCTCTCTCTCTCAAATAAAATCTTTAAAAAAAAAAAGAATCACACTGAAAAAACATTACTGTGATATACAGTACTTTGAATGAAGATAGGTGAAAATAATTAAACATTAATATTTGGTTTAATATTATTATTCTTTTTTAAAGATTTATTTATTTTAGAGACAGAGAGAGAGCAAGCGGTGGGGAGGGGTAGAAGAAGAGAGAGAATCCTGAAGCAGATGCCCTGCTGAGTGCAGAGCCTGATGCAAGACTTAGTACCACGACCCTGAGATCCTGACTTGAGCTGAAACCAAGAATCAGCCATTTAGCAGACTGAGTCACCCAGGCACCCCAAGAATGTAGTTCTGTATGCTTAAATATAGAAAAATAGGTATCTATGTGATATTTTTATCCTTTAAGTTTCTGCTTAATAACTGTCAGCCTTGGACTTTTTATATCGTATGCTCATGCTATACTATTTTTCATTTACTAAAATCAAAGAGCTATGGCACGCTTATTAGGAACAAAATGGTCTACTTTTTTTTTAATCTTTTTTTTAAAGATTTATTTATTTATTTGGGAGAGTGAGAATGAGAGAGAGAGAGTACATGAGAGGGGGGAGGGTCAAAGGGCAGAGGGAGAAGCAGGCTCCCTGCTCAGCAAGGAGCCTGATGCGGGACTCGATCCAGGGATTCCAGGATCATGACCTGAGCCGAAGGCAGTCGTTTAACCAACTGAACCACCCAGGCGCCCCAAAATGGTCTACTTAACATATCTTTGGTTTTGGTCCTCCAGAAATTCTTACCCAATTATTATTACTGGGGAATTTTTCCTCTCCAATGGCGAGTAATTGCTAATTTTTTTCCTGCTCTAATATTCTCAAATATTACTTGATGTTTTTGTAGTCATATAAAATATCCTATTAAATGTGTTTGCCAGCTATAAGTACTCAAATTTAATTTTACCCAATGCATCATGAATGCCATCTTTTTAGAGCAGTGGTTTTCAAACTCTAGCATGCAGTAAAATAACAGGGAAGATTTGTTAAAACACAGATTGCTCGTTCTTGCTCCAGAGTTTCCACTCCAGTAGATTTGAGGTTGGCCCAAGATTTTACATTTCTGAGAATTCCCTAAGTGATGTAGGTGTTACACCTGACATTGGTGAGGGACTCGGTGTTTTAGACCGTGGTTTACACCTGTTTTCATTCTTGTGGTTCTAGAATATGAGAGAACAATAAAATTAACATTTTGCCTTTAGCAAAACATGTGTTGGAAGGTCCATCTCAAACAAAATATTGAGGCTTTTTCCTGTCATGTAATGGAAAACTTGAGCTGCCACCAGCATTCCCAGCTGTTTAAAATAAATTCATTCAGCTGCCCACGTTCATAGAATGAAATCTTTCCTGGAGATATCATCACTAACACATGTAGAGAAAAATTACATTTGCCTAATTATATCAATTTCCTGGAACGAAAGTAAAAGTCTCACAGAATTAACAAATACAAGTTGTTTCAATTTAAGAACAAAATATAAATTGCTTTTTTTTTTAGAAAAGGAAAGGTATAACAGATTAGAGAATTCTATGACATGTTAGCTTATTAAATATTTTTAAATTGTATTGCAGTTATTGATGTGATCAGACTTTTAAAAATTAACATGTGTTTCCAGAAATTTTGAAAATATTGTTTTATAAATATACTTAATACTTAATGTATGTATCTTAATTTTTATATGCTAGTTATAGAATGTAAAGAAGGTATCTTGTCCTTAATCCTTAAGTTCTTCAAGCATTAGATAATACAACATATACTGTGACATTTGTAAGATATCAATATTTAGTAACAGGATGTAGAATTTCAAATGTATACATGTATATGTGCAGTTCTGGAAAACATGTGTAATGATTACAAAGTGATGAATATATATTATTCATGCATGGGGATAAATTAATTGCTATGAAAGTTTAATGCCCAATTCCACAATATGCTTTGAATGAGAAAATGACTGAAGAAAATGTTCTCTGTGAGAACAGAGACCCTAATCATATGGGACAAAGTTCTTTATAATTTTGTTTTATTATGTTAAATGTAATAATTCTGTCAGAAATAGGATTATGTATGTTTGTGTCAGCATATAAAGTGGACTTTGGGCAATATCATTGATTCGAAATTCATCAGAAATGTGAATAATGAACTCCAGTTACTTTCCTTATAGCATAGCACATCAATATCATGTATGATTTATAATTTTTATACTATCTGTAGGAGCAGACACTTTAGGCCCTGATGACATGCTGTGTTCTTGGTATTGTTGCTTTCAGTGGCAGAGATGCATTGTCACCATGATCATTTGAAAAATTAGATCTGAATTAAATATATTTAATTAAATATATTTAAATAAATAAGACATTATCTTAACTAAGATTTTTCTTGATAATGGAAAGAAACATTTCAACAAATCTCTTCCTTAAAACAGTTGTGCATTTGTTTTCTCGTTATCAAAAATAAGTTAAGAAAATATAAAGTTGTCCTCTAAGATTATGACTTATTAAATAAAACAAAATTAGGTATATATAGATGGCTGTTACTAAATTTGGCACATACTACCTATTCCATTTAAATAAAGAAAATACAGAGATAGAATTAATTATGTATTTTCTCCTAGTATTATCACCAGTTCTGTGTTTTGATCATAGAAACTTTAAGCTTGTGTATTATTTTCATAAGAACCATTTTGACAAGTATCTGGACTTTATGAAGGAAAATGCATAATTTGGGGTAGGTGATTGTATTGTTTTGTTTTCTAGCTGGACAAGAGAGAAGAAAAGTAATACATATTGAGTAGTTATTATGTGGCAGGAATTCTACAATCTTTTTTTTTTTAAGATTTATTTATTTATTTATTTTAAAATGTGGGGGAGAGAGAGACAGAGAGAGACCATGAGTGGGGGGAGGGGCAGAGGGAGAGAGAGACTCGCTCAAGCAGACTCTGTGCTCAGGGCAGAGCCCCAAGTGGGCTCCATGTTTTGGCCCTGAGATCCTGACCTGAGCTGAAACCAAAAGTTGGACATGCAACCAACTGAGCCACCCAGGTGTCCCTACAATCTTTTAAAGAGATCAAATATTCTTAATTTTACTAAGCATTGGCAAATATAATTAAAAGTGAGTGTCTGGAGACCTGTGATTGACACACTGAGGAAAAGAGATAGATTTGCCTGCTTTACAAATTTCCTTAGGCCTACAGCCAGCATTCCCTTTCTAACTAATAAAATAACTCCTGTTGACCAAATGCTTTCTAAAATTTATTTGTCATAAAAAATTTTGATAAGAATTTTAACAGAAATAAACAAATGATTTTTTGTCTACTTAAGATCCATTTGGATAGATCCCAAATTTAAGGTTAATGATACAGAGTATTTTGTTGGATATAACAAAACCCTTCATTTTTAAGTGCATACTTTAGGATCTCTGATTATCTTTTTGTTTTTCAAAAAAGAAAAGAAAAACAGGCCTCCCCCCAATACCATTTTACTGTTAACTAAATGTGTTTCTATGTAAAATTATCTTCAAGTGATGTTTTTAAATTCTTTGGTATCAATAGATTTTTTAAGAAGATAATTTACTGTTTAGAAGTTCCTCAATTAACAAAGCTCAGTGAATGATATAATATTTCCAGTATGTTTTCTTGGAGATACAATCAAGAATTGAACATACAATCCTAAACAGAATATTAACAAATTGAATCCAACAACAGACAAAAAAGAATTATATGCCTTGACCACATGGGATTTCTCCCATTTATGTGAGAATGGTTCAACATTTGAAAATTATTTAATGTAATCAATCACATCAGCAGACCCAAAATAGAAAAATCACATGATCATATCAGTAGATACAGAGAAAGGATTTGACAAAATACCACACCCATTCATGATAAAAATACTTGATAAACTAGGAATAAAGGGAAGTTCTTCAACTTGATAAAGAATTTCTACAAAAAATCTACAACTAACATTAGACTTAGTGGTGAGAAATGTGAAGCTTTCCCACTGAGATCAGTTACAAAGCAAGGATGTCACCTCTCACCACTACTTTTCAACATGTAGTGGAAGTTCTAGTTAATGCAGTAAGACAAGAGAAGGAAAGAAAAGGTGTACAGATTTGGAAGGAAGGCATAAAATTGTCTTTATTTACAGATGATATGATTTCCTATGTAAAAAACTGAAAGAATCATATATATATACATATACATATATATATATATATATATTTTTTTTTTTACTGGAACAAATAAGCAATTATAGCAAGGTGCAGAATACAAGGTTAATATATAACAAGCAATCTTTTTCTTATATACCAGCAATGAACAAATGGAATTTGGATTTAAAATAATGATCCTATTTACATTAGCATCCCCAAAATGAAATATTTTAGGATAAATCTAACAAAATATGTAGAAGATCTCTATGAGGAAAACTAGAAAATTCCAATGAACAAAATCAAAGAAGAGTTAAATAAATAGGGAGATATTCCATGTTCATTAATAAGAAGACTCAAAATTATCAAGATGTCAGTTCTTCCCAGCCTGATCTATAGATTCAAAGCAATGCCAATCAAAACACCAAGTTAAAGTGTTGATATTGAGAGAGACAAATGACCCAGAATAGCCAACACAGTATTGAAGTAGAACAAAGTTGAAGAACTGATGTTACCCAACTTCAAGACTTACTATAAAGCTACAGTAATCCACTAATCAAGATAGTGTCATTTGATAAAATAATGGACATACTAGGTCAATGGAACAGGACAGAGAACCCGGAAGAAAAACCACATGAATATAGCCGGCTTATATTTCAAAAGGAGTAAAGGCAACACAGTGGAACATGGATAGTCTTGTCAACAAAAGGTGTTAGAACAACTAGACATCCATATGCAGAAAACAGAACGTAGACACACAACTACACTCTTCACAAAAATTAACGCAGAGCACATCACACACCTAAATATGAAACACAGAGTTATAAAACTCCTAGAGGAAACACAGGAGAAAATCTAGATGACTTTGAGTATGGTGATAGTTCTTTAGATATAACACAAAAGGCATGATACATGAAAGCAATAATTGATGAGATAAATTTTATTAAAATTAAAAACTTCTTTGTGAAGGGCCATGTCAAGAGAATTAGAAGAAAAGCTACAGATTGGCACAGAATATTTGCAGAAGACACATCTGAAAAAGGACTGTTATTCAAAATATTTAAGAACCTTAAAAACTCAACAATAAGAGAACAAGCAACCTGATTTAAGAATGAGTCAAATCCGGGGCGCCTGGGTGGCTCAGTCGTTAAGCGTCTGCCTTCGGCTCAGGTCATGATCCCAGGGTCCTGGGATCGAGCCCCGCATCGGGCTCCCTGCTCCGCGGGAAGCCTGCTTCTCCCTCTCCCACTCCCCCTGCTTGTGTTCCCTCTCTTGCTGTCTCTCTGTCAAACAAATAAATAAAATCTTTAAAAAAAAATAAATAAATAAAAAATAAAAATGAGTCAAATCCATTAACAGCCACCTCACCAAAGAAGAGCAGCTAGCAAATAAGTGTATGAAAAGACACTCAGCATCATATGTCATTATGGAAAGGCAAATTAAACCAGCAATGTGATTAATACCACTAGGCATCTATTAGAATGCCCCAAATTTGGAACACTGGCAACACCAAATCCTGGCAAAGATGTAGGGAAACAGGAAATCTCATTCATTACTGGAGGGAAGGCAAAATGGTACAGCCACTTTGGAAAACATTTGGCAGTTTCTTATAAAACTAAACATACTCTTACCGTATGATTCAGCAAACGCTCTTTGACATTTACCAAAGGATGTGAAAATTTATGCCCATGCAAAAACATGCATATGGATATTTATAGCAACTTTATTCATAATTGCCAAAACTTGGAAGCAACCAAGATGCTCTTCAATAGGTGAATGAATAAATATACTGTGGTACATCCAGGCAATGGAATATCATTCAGCACTAAAAAGAAATGAACTTTTCAAACCATGAAAAGACATGGAGGAAACTTGAATGCATATTACTAGGTGAAAGAAGTCATTCTTAAAAGGCTACATATTGTATGGTTCCAACTATATGACATTCTATAAAAACAAAACAATGGAAAGAGTAAAAAGATGAGTCGTTGATAGGGTTGGAATAGGAGGGAGGAATAAATAGGCAGAGCACAGAGGATCTTTGGGGGAGAGAAAATACTCTGCATGATATTATAATGGTGAATACATGTCATTATACTTTTGTCCAAATGTACAAAATATAAAACACCAAGAGTGACTCTAATGTAAACTATGGACTTCGGGCGATTATGATTTGTCATTATAGGTTTATCAGTTGTAACAAATATACCACTCTGGTGGGGGATATCAACAGTGGGGGAGCCATGCATGTGTGGGAGGAGGGGTGATATGGGAAATCTTTCAAATTTTGAAGTGAATTTAAAATGTCTCTAAAAAAAACAAAGTAATAAAAATTTAAGGATACGTCCTGTGTGCTTCTCCATACATGCCGGATGTTATGGAAGGGACTTTGTTCTCATTTGGAGAATAATGATTAGTTACAATGCTGACATAAAATTAGTCTTATTGTGTCATTCATTTGTTTAATTATGTTATCTTCTAATGACAATACCATTTCTAAAGAGGAACTCCTTTAGATTACTGGAATGGTGAAAATATCTGATTTTTAATCTCTGATAAGGATTTTTTCCCTTTCTCTATGCAGTTTACAATTCTTAAGGGATTATCTAACAGGGGTGGGAAGATACACATACTTTTAAAATAACTTTCTATTGGGCGCCTGGGTGGCTCAGTTGGTAAAGCGACTGCCTTCAGCTCAGGTCATGATCCTGGAGTCCCGGGATCGAGTCCCGCATCGGGCTCCCTGCTTGGCGGGGAGTCTGCTTCTCCCTCTGACCCTCTTCCCTCTCGTGCTCTCTCTCTCTCATTCTCTCTCTCTCAAATAAATAAATAAAATCTTTAAATAAAAAAAAAAAATAAAATAAAATAAAATAAAATAACTTTCTATTGTATATGTCAATAAATGCAAGTAGTACATATTGTACTTAAGGTCTCTTATACTGTTATAAATTGCCAGACTTATTTCTTCTGACTCTGAACATGATGGAAGGGTGAGAGGGTGCAGAAAAAGTTATAAAAAGAAAATATCACAGCTAAAATCAATCAAGACTAAACAGGAAGAGTGATTGTCATCAATGTAAGCTAAATTTCCAAAGTAACCATCCCTTAAGTGGAGTATGATTTTTTTTTTCCCCTTTCTTTTAAGAATGAAATTTCTTTAACTCTGCAACATGTAGGGGTAAAAGGTGTGTAGGCAAAAATACCTATAAATGAAAGCCATATTGAAAAAATCTTTCTTCTTAAATAGACTTATTCTTGTATGAGATTGCAATGTGTAGCTCTAGTGTCAATCCATAGCTTGTACTATAAAGAATAACATATAAATTGTCATTTCCAATTTCATAGTGAGGAGGGCTACATTTCACTAATATAAAAAACTGAGAGTGTCTCATCCCTTTTATTGATATTTTTTAATGACACCTCATTTCCCAATCCATTTGATGTATATTTATTTAAGAGTTGTATTTTCATTAAGAGAAATTAATACTTATGTAATTAAGCTCACTGAAAGATAAAACTCTAACCTTAGATTATCATATGAGTGATGCTATGTAGTAATTTTTTTTATTTATAATAGGTATATATTTGAACTAATAAGCAAAGTAAAGGTTAAATGGTAAGTTATGTGTTTTTCCTCTGATATTCATAGGTCATCTAAATCCATGTCATTTGACAGAACAGTGCATAAGAAAGGGTAACAGCGTGTAGCCTAGTTTACGTATTGCTTAAAAAAGAGAACAAATCAGAGTCAATGTCTCTCCAGCTTAAGGCTGAAGTATGAGTTTTAGTAAGTGGCAAGCTGACAGGCAGAATCTCCTGCCTCAGAGCTCACTGATAGAGCTCTAGCTGGATGGAGAACATGTGCAAAAGCAAACTCAATAAAACTTCAATAGTGCCTTGAAAAGGGAGAAATAACTTCATGTATTTGAAGTCAAAGAATGCAACCATAACAGGCATATCATGATCTACTTCACTGGGCAGAAATCCTTTGTGAAACAAACATCAAAGAATGCCAAATCACATTATGAAATTATTTTGTGCAAGCTAATAAATAGAAATTAAGTAAATTAAAAATAGGAACCTCCTAATGATCACAGCAATATTTTGAATGTGGTTATGAGAATTTACATATGGCATGAGCCGGTGAAAGGGAATATTCATTGCCTTAATAAGATTTTGTATTTTTTAAATGTAGTAAATTACATTTTTTATTTTATATTACCATTATAAAACTATTATCCATTTGTCAACATATCTCTGGATCTATAAATATATTTATTTCCCTAGGGGTTGCTTTCTTATCGTTTCACTTTTTTTTTAACTTACATGTTTTTCTAATCATAGTCACTTCATTAAATACTGTGTATCTTCTTGTGATGAGGTAAGAAAAGTGATGATGGGGCCACTGAGGTATTTGCAGAAGCCATTCTGAACTAGCATATTCTCAGGGAAAAAGTTTACTAGAGCTATAACAGAACAGTGGAATACTAAAGCAAGTCAATGTAGAGTTGAATGGGGGAGGAAGTAATTGAGAAACTAATAACAGTGTAGGCTGGTACTGCCCAATTAGCTAGGTAGTATCATTTATAGTGCCATAGGGGATTTGATGTATAATGTGACACACTCAGGTAATAGAATGTGTTGAATCTGACAAGCAACAGCCCTCCTATGGTACTACGCAATCTGTTTTCTTCCAAACGGACTGAGCTTTCATTTGGAAATACAGTATCAAATTCTGCTTTTGAGGGAGGACTTGTGACAAGGGATGAAGACAGATTATAGAATTATAATGAAACAATCAGACTATCAACTCAGGGGTCAAACGTCACAAGAGCCATGGTGGCATGGCAATGACAATGAACTATGGTTCTTCAGATTTGTGAAAATGCAGGCAGTATGGGAACATTAAAATACATTAGTGATACAGTTTTCTTTGCAGAACACCTGTGCCAAATACATAATGGTGGTGCCAGTTTAAATGTAATGTATTTGTCCCTCCCTGGCTGATGTAGCCTGAAGGTTTCTGGTTATGCATGTACTTCAGAAAAATTGTTTCTAGTTATGTTTCTTAGAGTGAATAATTTGTTTTCTACCAAGATTGTGGGTGAGCTGGATGATGCTGATCCAATACACATACATGGAAAACTACTATAATTGTTTGACTATAGAAATCAACTAGAGTTATATTGAGAGTTCAAGAAGCAGAAACCTCTGGCTCAGCACTGTATGATGCAAATATATGAATAGATGGAATTGTTCTATATCTGTACTATGCATTACAAAACACCCCCGAGACACATGTTGCTATTGAGAACTTGAAATGTGGTTGGTTTGTTACACTGAATTTTAATGGAATTTAAGCTCATTTTCATTTTATAGAGCCACAGTTAATGACTTCCTCTTTGGACAGAGCAGCTCTAGAACATAAAGTTAAAACAACTAGAAATGAGCAATTTATCAGATAATGGAGTTAAAAGGCAACAGTTTAGCAGGGACTTTGATCTTATAAACAAATAAATAAAAAATTATATATGTAATTGTTATATATAATATATAACATATAAAATTTATATATATAAATTATATATATTTAATATACAGGAACTTTGGTTTTATAAACAAAATTATGTATATTTGTTAATATATGTATTTGTTAATATATTATGCATAATATATTATATATACATACATATATAATTTTTTATATATATATAAATTTTTTTCCACCCTGACCAGAAGTTCAAAGTTAGGTATTCAGGTGTTATTTCAGAGGTTCATAAATTTAGGGGCACCTGGGTGGCTCAGTTGGTTAAGCAACTGCCTTTGGCTCAGGTCATGATCCTGGAGTCCTGGGATTGAGTCCCGCATTGGGCTCCTTGCTCAGGAGGGAGTGTGCTTCTCCCTCTGACCCTCCCCCCTCTCATGCTCTCTCTCTCTATCTCATTCTCTCTCTCAAATAAATAAAATCTTTTAAAAAAAGAGGTTCATAAATTTAATCAGAAGCCTAAGTACTTCTCATTTTTGGCCCTACCATGAGGGTATCCAAGTGTAGTTCTTCATGGACACACATTGTTTTCAGAAACTCTAAGAATAAGATCCTTATTTAAAACATCTAAAAGGGAAAGGAAACTGGGGTTCTCTCATGTCTCAGTCTTTATATTAGAAAAGCCTTTCGTAGAAGATAGCCCACAAACTTCATTTACATGTTTATTGTATCAATCCACATGGGCAAAACTGGCTACAGAGGTTAAAGGGGATTGACCGACACTTTCAGATTGAATCATGGGAGAGAGGCTTACACAAAAAAGAAAAAAAGAGGAAGAACTGTTGAGTAGGAAACCAATGGTGTCTTCTAAACTTACGATTAATCCTGAATAAAATCTCAGCTAAGTAGGCAAATGAAAAAGGAAAAAAAATGTAAAAACGCTTCAATAGAAATATAAAAATATACCAAGGGCTTCCAGCAGTAGGCAAGAATCAAAGATGGCTTTTCAGTACTTGAGAAAAGAACTTTAAAAGGTGTAAAGTATGGCTATTTAGACTGAGACATATGGTATGTAGTGAGGAGTAGAAAGATAAAAACCTGCGAGGGCTTGCTAAGAGTTAGATCAGCTAAACCATGTATGTCAAGATAAATATATGCACATCCAAATCAGAATTGGTGGGTAAATGCTGAGCAGTTTTCAGTGGAGAATGATACCATTACATTACTTATTGATTACTATAATGTGTACCAATGGGTAGAGTATGCAAAAACTTGTCATGCTTACAAATACCCGTAACCGCAAATTGGCACCCCCTTGTCCTTTCCAGCTTTATTTTACTCAGTAGCAATTATCTTGAGCCCACACAACATGCTATGATCCACCTGCAAAATCCTCCCTGGTTATTTGACTATTGTCTCCCTCACCTACTCTACTCAAGCCACAGTGCACTCCTTTTTGATTGATACACATGCCAGCTATCTCTCTCCTTGGGGCAGTTGCAATTGTTATCCATTCTATTTGAAAGACTCTTTCTCTAGATAGTACCTGATTTAATCCTTTGCAGGTATTTATCAAGTTGAGTCTCATAGGATCCATCTCAAAACAGCATATTTAATATTACAATCACCACCCTCCCCAAATTACCAAATTCTATATACATTTCTATCTTTGATAATTTTTCTCTTTAAACATACATATTTTGGTTAATATTCTAGATATTGTACCAAATGAAAATTCTATAAAGGATATTGTCTGTTTTGCTCACTGCTGTCTACCCATGTTAAGCACATAGCAGGTTCCTTATAAATATTACTTGAAAGAATATATTCACTTTTTATAACAACCATATGCCTGTAACTATCTCTTGCTTATTTGCTTATAAGGTCCTTTAGATTGAGGACCTTATGTTGTATATATATAAATTATGTTATTTATTTATTTCAGGCTTAGCATTTTCTGCTTTATAAGACCTAGGCAAATAATTGTTAATAAGCAGGATGTGTTAGCAGACTCTGCAAACTAGTGACATAGTAGATCATATGTGGTCCAGCTATGAGCTTTATTTGGCTCTGATAATATTGATTTAAAAAGCAAATTATTAGCCATAATTTAAAAATCAATATATTTGAAACTTAAACTCCATAATTAGGTAGTAAAATTGGGCCTACTTTCCTTCATAGTAATAATCAGTTAATGTCAACTTTTAGTTGCCTAATGTAGACAGAGCATATGCTCAGTAGCTATTTTTAACTACTTCCCTGACTCACTTTTTTTTTCATTTATATTCTTTGACTTGCTTTCTTGATAATTTAGTTTGTAGCCTCTGGTATAATTAATGAAAACTTAAGATGAATATGAAAATATTCTTTTCATCAAGTATTAGAATATTTTTCAGAGGAATTAGTTTTAATTACTTCTATTTTAAAATGAAATATTACTATTTGTTGATAGAAGAACTTTACTCTTACTGTATTAATGTGCATATTTTGATAATATTTATAATTATTGTTTGTCAATTCAACATATTAGCCAACTCAATACATTAATTAACTTCAGCTCTCTAAATTAATTAAATCTATAACATCACAAAGTCCTGTTGTCTTTAATTGGTAAATGGCCATAAGAAAACCTGGTCAGGAAACACAGGAACACAGCAACAGGATTGGGAGGCTGGAAAGCACAAATAGTGGTTGCTCAACTTGAAATATTCTTCAGGCTTAGGGGTGCCTGGGTGGCTCAGTCGTTAAGCGTCTGCCTTCGGCTCAGGTCATGATCCCAGGGTCCTGGGATCGAGCCCCACATCAGGCTCCCTGCTCAGCAGGAAGCCTGCTTCTCCCTCTCCCACACCCCCTGCTTGTGTTCCTTCTCTCGCTGTGTCTCTCTCTGTCAAATAAAAAAAAAGGAAAAAAAACAGAAATATTCTTCAGGCTTGGTATATTTTCAGTACATTTTAGAGGGCATATAGTTCTGTGACTGTTTTGCAGTGTAAGCTGAAAATACATTTGAAGGAATTCAAAAGTGTATTGTGTGTCACAGTGAGAAAGTACTTACATGTTTACTCACCCAACAAACACCAAGGCAGGCCAACCGTTTCTCCTGACTTTAACCTAGATTCAGTCTCTTGGTATTAGAAATTTTCTAAGACCATGACTACACATCCTGAAAGTTAGAAACATTCAAAGGAGTGACTTAAATTTTACTATGCATCTGCATGTTTAGAAGTATGTGCAATGTTTGAAATTCACTGATGACATTGATCTAATAAAGAAGTTAGAAGTGTGGTTCAGAAAAGGGGACTGTATTTATAGGATCAATGTCCTTGAGAAGGTAAAAGTAGATGATTCTAAAGCCCATGAATGAGGATAGACTCTGACTTGAGTTCAGGGACACAGGAAAGAAAGCAGAGAACATGGATGAAATGTAGGTGGTTTGATACATTTGGTGCGGGAGGGATGAGGTCATTACTTTGCAACTAAGTTTATATCCGTTATCAGTTTCTGTGTAGATACCTATTGCAATATCCATATTTCAGAGAAATACAAGTTATTATCATCCACTTAGAGTGAGAAGTGAGAGAAAGTATTGGAGGTTTGAGGGGGAAAAAGAATTAGTGTAAAAATAGATGTTGTAGAATGTGGAGAGCACGTATCATAGGGATGGACAATAGAATTCTGGGCAATGTTGAGTCAGTATTTGAGACTTTTGATGATGAATTAGAGATCACTCAACATGAATGTGTGATTTTCCCCAGCTATAGATGGTTGTGCACATGTTGGTGCAGACTAGGATAACTGTAATATTAATAATCACTAATGATTATTGTATTAATTATTGTACTAAGTGTTTTAAATATAAAAACTCATTTATTTATTTTTTTGCTTTGCAAATGTCTTTTTTTTTATTTTATTATGTTATGTTAGTCACCATACATTACCTCATTAGTTTTTGATGTAGTGTTCCATGATTCATTGTTTGCGTATAACATCCAGTGCCCCATGCAGTATGTGCCCTATTTAATACCCATCACCAGGCTAACCCATCTGCCCACAGCCCCTAGAACCCTCAGTTTGTTTCTCAGAGTCCATAGTCTCTCATGGTTCGTCTCCCCCTCTGATATCCGCCCCCTTCATTTCTCCCTTCCTGCTTTTTTTTTTAACATATATTGTATTATTTGTTTCAGAGGTACAGGTCTGTGATTAAACAATCGTACACAATTCACAGCACTCACCACAGCACACACCGTCCCCAATGTCTATTACCCAGCCACCCCATCCCTCCCCCCCCACCACTCCAGCAACCCTCAGTTTGTTTCCTGAGATTAAGAATTCCTCATATCAGTGAGATCATATGATACATGTCTTTCTCTGATTGACTTTTTTCGCTCAGCATAATACCCTCCAGTTCCATCCACGTTGTTGCAAATGGCAAGATTTCATCCCCTTTGATGGCTGCATAATATTCCATTGTATATATATACCACATCTTCTTTATCCATTCATCTGTCGATGGACATCTTGGCTGTTTCCACAGTTTGGCTATTGTGGACATTGCTGCTATAAACATTGGGGTGCACGTACCCCTTCGGATCCCTACATTTGTACCTTTGGGGTAAATACCCAGTAGTGCAATTGCTGGGTCGTAGTGTAGCTCTATTTTCAACTTTTTGAGGAACCTCCATACTGTTTTCCAGAGTGGCTGCACCAGCTTGCATTCCCACCAACAGTGTAGGAACATTCCCCTTTCTCCGCATCCCTGCCAACATCTGTCATTTCCTGACTTGTTAATTTTAGCCATTCTGACTGGTGTGAGGTGGTATCTCACTGAGGTTTTGATTTGGATTTTCCTGATGCCAAGTGATGTTGAGCACTTTTTCATGTGTCTGCGGCCATTTGGATGTCTGTTTGGAAAAATGTCTGTTCATGTCTTCTGCCCATTTCTTGATTGGATCATTTGTTCTTTGGGTGTTGGGTTTGATAAGTTCTTTATAGATTTTGGATACTAGCCCTTTATCTGATATGTCATTTGCAAATATCTTCTCCCATTCTGTCAGTTGTCTTTTGGTTTTGTGGACTGTTTCTTTTGCTGTGCAAAAGCTTTTTATCTTGAAGTCCCAATAGTTCATTTTGCCCTTGCTTCCTTGCCTTTGGTGATGTTTCTAGGAAGAAGTTGCTGCAACTGAGGTCGAAGAGGTTGCTACCTGTGTTCTCCTTTAGGATTTTGATGGACTCCTGTCTCACGTTTAGGTCTTTCAACCATTTGGAGTCTATTTTTGTGTGTGGTATAAGGAAATGGTCCAGTTTCATTCATCTGCATGTGGCTGTCCAATTTTCCCAACACCATTTGCTGAAGAGACTGTCTTTTTTCCATTGGACATTCTTTCCTGCTTTGTCGAAGATTAGTTGACCATAGAGTTGAGGGTCCATTTCTGGACTCTCTATTCTGTTCCATTGATTTATGTGTCTGTTTTTGTGCCAGTACCATACTGTCTTGATGATGATAGCTTTGTAATAGAACTGGAAGTCCAGAATTGTGATGCCACCAGCTTTACTTTTTCTTTTTCAACATTCCTCTGGCTATTCGGGGTCTTTTCTGGTTCCATACAAATTTTAGGATTATTTGTTCCATTTCTTTGAATAAAAGTTGATGGTATTTTCATAGGGATTGCATTAAATGTGTAGATAGTTCTAGGTAGCATTAACATCTTCACAATATTTGTTCTTCCAATCCATGAGCATGGAACATTTTTCCATTTCTTTGTATCTTCCTCCATTTCTTTCATGAGTATTTTATAGTTTTCTGAGTACAGATTTTTTGCCTCTTTGGTTAGATTTACTCCTAGGTATCTTATGGTTTTGGGTGCAATTTTAAATGGGATCGACTCCTTAATTTCTCTTTCTTCTGTCTCGTTGTTGGTGTATAGGAATGCCACTGATTTCTGTGTGTTGATTTAATATCCTGCCACTTTACTGAATTCCTGTATGAGTTCTAGCAGTTTTGGGGTAGAGTCTTTTGGGTTTTCCACATAAAGTATCATATCATCTGCAAAGAGTGAGAGTTTGACTTCTTTGCCAATTTGGATGCCTTTTATTTCTTTTTGTTGTCTGATTGCTGTGGCTAGCACTTCTAGTACTATGTTGAATAACAGTGGTGATAGTGGACATCCCTGCCGTGTTCCTGACCTTACAGGGAAAGCTCTCAGTTTTTCCCCATTGAGAATGGTATTTGCTATGGGTTTTTCATAGATGGCTTTTATGATATTTAGGTATACTCTATCCCTATACCCTGAAGAGTTTTGATCAAGAATGGATGCGGTACTTTGTCAAATGCTTTTTCTGCATCTATTGAGAAGATCATATGGTTCTTGTTCTTTCTTTTATTAATGTATTATATCACATAGACTGACTTGTGGATCTTGAGCCAAACCTTGCAGCTCAGGAATAAATCCCACTTGGTCGTGGTGAATAATCCTTTTAATGTATGTTTGTATCCTATTGGCTAGTATTTTGGTGAGAATTTTTGCATCCATGTTCATCAAGAATATTGGTCTGTAATTCTCCTTTTGATGGGGTCTTTGTCTGGTTTTGGGATAAGTTAATGGTGGCCTCATAAAACGAGTTGAAAGTTTTCCTTCCATTTCTATTTTTTGGAACAGTTTCAGAATAGGTATTAATTCTTCTTTAAATGTTTGGTAGAATTCCCCTGGGAAGCCATCTGGCCCTGGGCTTTTGTTTGTTGGGAGTTTTTTGATTACTGCTTCAATTTTCTTAGGGGTTATATGTCTGTCCAGGTTTTCTATTTCTTCCTGGTTCACTTTTTGTAGTTTATACATCTCTAGGAATGCGTCCATTTCTTCCAGATTATCAAATTTGCTGGTATATAGTTGTTCATAATATGTTGTTATAATTGTTTGTATTTCATTAATGTTGGTTGTGGAACAACCAGATAACACTGTGATCTCTCCTCTTTCATTCATGATTTTATTTATTTGTGTCCTTTCTCTTTTCTTTTTGATCAGTCTGGCTGGGGGTTTATCAATCTTATTCATTCTTTCAAAGAACCAGCTCCTAGTTTTGTTGATCTGTTCTACTGTTCTTTTGGTTTCTATTTAATTGATTTCTGCTCTGATCTTTAGTATTTCTCTTCTCCTGCTGGGTTTAGGCTTGATTTGCTGTTCTTTCTCCAGCTCCTTTAGGTGTGTATTTGAGACCTTTCTTGTTTATTGGGAAAGGCTTGTACTGCTATATACTTTCCTCTTAGGACTGCCTTTGCTGCATCCCAAAGATTTTGAACAGTTGTGTTTTCATTTTCATTGGTTTCCATGAATTTTTTTAAATTCTTCTTTAATTTCAGGGTTGACCCATTCATTCTTTAGTAGGATGCACTCTAGCCTCCATGTATTTGAGTTCTTTCCGACTTTCCTTTTGTGATTGAGTTCTAGTTTCAAAGCATTGTGGTCTGCAAATATGCAGGAAATGACCCCAATATTTGGTGCCAGTTGAGACCTGATTTGTGACCTAGGATGTAATCTATTCTGGAGAATGTTCCATGGGCACTAGAGGAGAATGTGTATTCTGTTGCTTTGGGATGGAATGTTCGGAATATATCTGTGAAGTCCATTTGGTCCAGTGTGTCATTTAAAGTCTTTATTTCCTTGTTGATCTTTTGCTTAGATGATCTGTCCATTTCAGTGAGGGAGATGTTAAAGTCCCCCACTATTATTGTATTGTTGTCAATGTCTTTCTTTGCTTTTGTTATTAATTGGCTTATATAATTGGCTGCTTCCATGTTAGACGCATAGATATTTACAATTGTTGGATCTTCTTGTTGGATAGACCCTTTAGGTAGGATATAGTGTCCTTCCTCTTCTCTTATTATAGTCTTTGGTTTAAAATCTAATTTGTCTGATATAAGAATTGCCACCCCAGCTTTCTTTTGGTGTCCATTAACATGGTAAATGGTTTTCCACCCCCTCACTTTCAATCTGGGGGTGTCTTTGGGTCTAAAATGAATCTCTTGCAGACAGCATATAGATGGGTCTTGTATTTTTATCCAATCTGATAGCCTGTGTCTTTTGATTGTGGCATTTAGCCCATTTACATTCAGGATAACTATTGAAAGATATGAATTTAGTGCCATTGTATTGCCTATAAGGTGACTGTTACTGTATATTGTCTGTGTTCTTTTCTGGTGTATGTTGCTTTTAGGCTCTCTCTTTGCCTAGAGGACCCGTTTCAATATTTTTTGTAGGGCTGGTTTTGTGTTTGCAAATTCCTTTAGTTTTTGTTTGTCCTGGAAGATTTTTATCTCTCCTTCTATTTTCAATGACAGCCTAGCTGGATATAGTATTCTTGGTTGCATATTTTTCTCATTTAGTGCTCTGAATATATCCTGCCAGTCCTTTCTGGCCTGCCAGGTCTCTGTGGATAGGTCTGTTGCCAGTCTAATGTTTCTACCATTGTAGGTTACATATCTCTTCTCTCGAGGTGCTTTCAGGATTTTCTCTTTGTCTCTGAGACTTGTAAGTTTTACTATTAGATGTCGGGGTGTTGACCTATTTTTATTGATTTTGAGGGGGGTTCTCTGTGCCTCCTGGATTTTGATGCCTGTTTCTTTTCCCAAAGTAGGGAAGTTCTCTGCTATAATTTGCTCCAATATACCTTCTTCCCCTCTCTGTCTTTCTTCTTCCTCTGGGATCCCAATTTTTCAAATGTTGTTTAGTCTTATGGTATCACTTATCTCTCAAATTCTGCCCTCATGATCCAGTAGTTGTTTATCTCTCTTTTTCTCAGCTTCCTTATTTTCCATCATTTGGTCTTCTATATCACTAATTCTCTCTTCTGCTTCATTTATCCTAGCAGTTAGACTCTCCATTTTTTATTGCACCTCATTAATAGCCTTTTTGATTTCGACTTGGTTAGATTTTAGTTCTTTTATTTCTCCAGAAAGGGTTTCTCTAAAAACTTCCATGTTTTTTTCAAGCCCAGCTAGTATCTTTAAAATCATCATTCTGAACTCTAGTTTCGACATCTTACTAATGTATTGATTAGGTCCCTGGCAGTCAGTACTGCCTCTTGTTCTTTTTGTTGAGGTGATTTTTTTTCCATCTTGTCATTTTGTCCAGAGGAGAACAGATGAATGAGAGAACAAAATGCTAACAGGGTAACAATGTCCCCAGAAAATATACACTAAACAAATCAGAAAAGACCTGCAACTGGGGAAAAAGAAAGGGAAAGAAAGAAAAAAAAAGATAAAGATAAAAATAAACAAAAAGTTAACCAAACAAACAAAACAGAATATGATCAAACATGATCAGGCTGGTGCATCGATCAGTGCCACACACTAGATTTTGGGCATTTTGGTCTGTTAGAAGAAAGTGCCTCCCAAAATTTTAAAGAAAGAGAAACTTATATATGTACAAAATAAGGGCACATATGATGAAGGGATGGACTATGACTATAAAGATGAAAATTATAAAGGATTTTACAAAAGTAATTGATAAGATAAGAAGTTGGTTGAAAAAAGAAAGAGGAGGTTTTAAAAAAAAGGGCTGGGGAGAGAATGTGATCAGGCCGGAGACTAGAACAAAGCCATACACTAGAGATTTAGGGTCTATTTTGGTCTGTTAGAAGAAACTGTATCCCCAAATTTTAAAGAGAGAACAACATATATATATATATATACATATACATATATATATACCAAAAATAAGGTTAACTACTATGAAGGGATAGAATGTGAGTCTAAAAATGAAAAATAAAAAAGATGTTGGTTGAAAGAGGGAAGAAGAAAAATTAAAAAAAAAAAGAAAATGAAAATTAAAAAAAATTAACTTTGAAAGACTAAAGAATCATGGGAAAAAAGCCATGAATTCTATGTGCTGTATTCCCCTAGTGCTGATGTTTTGCCGTTCTCATTGATCGGTAAACTTGGTCTTGTCTGCCTGTTCTTGCCGATCTTCTGGGGGAGGGGCCTGTTGCCATGGTTCCCAGATGTCTTTGCCAGAAGCAGAATTGCCCCGCCCTTGCCCGTCTGGGCTAAGTAATCTGCTCGGGTTTGCTCTCGGGAGCTTTTGTTCCCTGCAAGTTTTTGGTACAGCTTTGGAGGACAAGACTGAAAATGGTGGCCTCCCAATCTCCGCCCCAGAGAAGCCAAGAACTTGGGGCCCCACTCCTCAGTGCACAACCAGAGAAAAGTGGTCAGTCACTCCCATCTCTCTGGTCTCTGGTCACCCTCTGTGCTCACCCAGCCTGTGACTGAGTGTTTCTATCTCGGGCACACGATCCCGTGTGGAGTCTCCAAACCCAGCAGATCCCTGCAGCGTGCTCCCATGCCACTCCTCCCGGGGGAGGAGGATGAGTCTCCCCATATCTGCCACTTGTTGGGTCCCTGCTAGAAGAGCAATGGCCTGACTGTGCTGCGGATCACGGTTTATGGCAACCCCAAGCTGAGAGCCCACTCCTCAGCTCCATCTCTGCAGCTGCTCCGATACCTGGGAGCTCTGCTGCACTCAGGCACCCCTGGTCTTTCTGTGACCCTGAGGGTCCTGAGACCACACTGTCCCACAAGGGTTCCACCCCCCTACTCAGCCACTGGAGCAATGTCCCTCAGTGGAGCTGACTTCTAAAATTTCTGATTTTGTGTTCCGTGGCTCTATCACTTGTTAGTAGTGGCTGATGGAGGTCCCCTCCCCCGCCATCTATCCTCCCGAATATCGCCTCGGATTCACTTCTCCACACATCCTACCTTCCAGAAAGTGGTCGCTTTTCTGTTCAGAGAGTTGCTGCTATTCTTTTCTTTGATCTCCTGTTGAGTTTGTAGGTGTTCAGATGGTTTGTTTCCTATCCAGCTGAATTCCTGGGACCAGAGGAAATTTAGGTCTCCTACTCCTCTGCCAACTTGCTCCTATAAACTCATTTATGACAACGTGCTCAGATAGGTATGATAATAAATCCAATATTACACATAAGATAAAGAGATTGAACTTACAAAATTTGGGTTTAGCCATTATGAGATATGGAAGGAGAGAGGAGCAAAATACAGAGTGTGAGAAACAGAGTGATTCACAGAGCCAATGAATGATAGAATTTAAGTAGAGAATGGAATTCTTTATATCTAGATACCAGATGTAGCACGGTTATTAATATTTTTTTTAAATAAGTGGTGATGTGAAATACTAAAAGATATTTGGAGGTGAGCCAGTCAAGGAACAGTGAGACCAAGAGTAGTAGGGAAAGAAAAGAAAATGGTGGAAAAGGGGACATAATCTTTACTCCATAGTAGATATAGAAAGGGCAATGGTGGGAAAAGAGGGGTGATCTTTGATGAATGTCGAGGAATAACTAGGGAAATCATCACTGAGTGTTGCAAATCAGTTTTCTAATTCATTTAAGTTTTGAATCAGTCATCAAGTAAGCTGTGTTAAAAATGAAATTTTTTAAAACCTCTAAGTAGTTTTGGAAATTCCCTCAGTATTGGTTGTTAATTAAATATGGTAGCATTTTATGTGAATACCATGAGGTATATTGATCATAACAGTATATTTGAATACAGGTGTATAGTTTATTAGCAATATCATATTCTGTAAGAGATATGGTTCTCTGGATAACATAAAACAACATATAATGAACTGACAGCTATTTGGACGTTTCTTGAATCAAAGGGAAAGTTGAAAATTCTTCCTGGAAAATCAGAACCCAGGCAGTTCCACATGGTCTTAGAAAAAGAAATAATTCATCAGTTTGCCTACATATATCCACTGAAGACATTTCAACTTTTGTTCTGTTTCCTCCTCATTTCTATCATTAAATTGTTTATAAAGTTCACTGGCCCAAGCCACAGTGGTGAGAGGAAATCACCAGGTAAATGTCACCAGGGCCCTCAGTATGAGCTATATAATGCTGCAGGAATACAACTTTAACATTTCAGTGACTTAATACAACAAAAGCCTGCGCCTCACTTGTATGACATGTCCAAAGATTGTTGGCAATGTAGTTCTGCTCATCTATGTTCCATCTACTTATACTGCACTGACTAAATGAAGTCACTTGGCCTTGCTTAACATCAAGGTTCTGTCACAGACACCTGTACCTTCTAAGAGTGACCAATGTAGTGAATTGCTATGCCTTGAAAAAAGGGAAATGGGTGCTGAGAAACAACTGTTTACTATTAGAAATATTTTTAAAAATTGAGATTTAGACTTAATATGTGACTGATACATATGGCACTTATATCCATTTTATATAGGTGGACATACAAAGAAACAATAAATTAATTTGCCCCAGGTCTTGAATGGCATAGTCCACACTTATTGGAATGCTTTCACTGTTCCTTGGTTAAATAAAGTTTCTTAAATCTACCCCAGGTACCTACTTCAGGGGCACCTGGGTGACTCAGTCAGTTAAGGGTCCGACTCTTCATTTTGGCTCAGGTCATGATCTCAGGGTCATAAGATCAAGCCCCACATCAGGCTCCATGCCCAGCTTAAGATTCTCTCTCTCCCTCTGTCCCTCTCCCTTTGCCCCTTCCCTCTCAGCTTTCTCTCTCTCTCAAAAAAATAAAAAATAAAAAGATCCATGAAGTTCAAGCTCAGTGGTACAATTCTGCATATCATTTTCCAAATACTTTAGCTATAATCTATTCTCTGCTTTTGTGTCCCTTTCATATACCTCAACTTTAGCATTTGGCACTTATAACATGGATTGGCTATTGTTCCCTATTATCGTCTAAGAAATAATGAAAACTGCCTTAAAAAGATCAGCATATTGAGAGCAGAAGGAAGTATATTTAATAAAAAATAATAAGTACATTATCAGTCTTTAAATTTTAAGACTTGACTCCATGTTACTTGTAGAATGCCTCTGGAATGTTATTTCTTTGCACTGTCTTTAGAACTAATCCAATTTTACTCATTAACATAGCTTCAAGTAGACAAACTTCTCAGATAATATTTATGTCATTGCCTATAAATGTGCAGTATATCTCATTTGCTAGTGTTTTATTTTAAGGATAAGTGATTCAGAGATTTAAAGATATATCCTTATGTTTAGTGTTTGCCTTTGGCTCAGGTCATGATCCTAAAGATGTACCTTTAATTTTATTTTAAACAAACAAACAAAACAAACTAATAAAGCTTGAGTATATTTTTTACAATGTAAATAATATTATTCTTGTATTTATTTTCAATTTTTTCTTTCCAAGTTTCCATTTGTGGAAGTGAATATAAGGTTCATTAATCAATAAATAATTTATAGAAACCCGTACATCTGCAAGTCCCATATAACAGAGAAACAAAATAATTGAAGTCCTGGCAATAGATTGTTACTGAAAGAATAGTATATTTAAAATTCAAAATACCTTTTTATATCAACAGCTAAAGAATTCAATATTGTTCAAAAAATAATTACTTTCTGTAAACCCTTGTACAAGCTGTCCGATCAATATGACAGAAAATAATCCTCAAAGAATATATGTGTATCTCATACAATGGACATTTTATCTACTGTCATAGAAGCCCCTTCCTTTTATTTCCTTCAGAAGTTTTGAAGAAAAAATCTTTAAAAAAAAGAGAAAACCTTATATAATTGCAAATAATAATTTTCTACATAGGTCTGTCTTGTATAGAATAGATATAAGAAAAAGACATGTATCATATGATCTCACTGATGTGAGGAATTCATAATCTCAGGAAACAAACTGAGGGTTACTGGAGTGGTAGTGGGTGGGAGGGATGGGGTGGCTGTGTGATAAACATGGGGTGGCTGTGTGCTATGGTGAGTGCTGTGAATTGTATAAGACTGTTGAATCACAGACCTGTACCTCTGAAACAAATAATACATTATATGTTAAAAAAAAAAAAGAAGAAGAAGAAGGTAGCAGGAGGGGAAGAAGGAAGGGGGGGAAATCAGAGGGGGAGACGAACTATGAGAGACGATGGACTCTGAAAAACAAACTGCAGGTTCTAGAGGGGAGGGGGGTGGGGGGATGGGTTAGCCTGGTAATGAGTATTAAGGAGGGCACGTTCTGCATGGAGCACTGGGTGTTATACACAAACAATGCATCATGGAACACTACGTCAAAAACTAAAAAAAAAAAAAAAAAAGAATAGATATAGTTTTCTGTCTTTTATGATCCCCATCCTTTTTACAAATGTGGTTTAAATTGAGCTTTACTGAATATTTTCCATTTATAACAGTTAAAAAAAGTGCTTTCTTAACAAAGTATAACACAGTTCTTAACTCGGACATGTACAACATAGTTTTCTCTTTTATTTTGTTCTCTGGATCCCTATTGGCTTGTTTCACTTACTTCACTTCATCTATAGTTTTATCATGCCCCAATATTCTTATTTTATCATTGACATGTAAGGTTAAATCTATTTTATATTTCTTATCCTAGACTGATATACGCTTCCTTTTTGATTTATTCAACTTTAAGCTTGTTCTCGACCTCTGGGCATATTAACTCAACTAAAAACATATTGACCAACCACCAACCAAAAAACACTCTCTCAGTTCTCCAAAGCAACTCTAAGCCAACACTCCCAGTCACTTTAAAAAATTCTAAGGACTTTTTGCACTGTTTATCAAGTTTACATGAATAACATTTCATTTCTTTTCCCCCATTTTACTGTGCTCATAATCTACTAATATTTACCTAAACAGAAATATATTTACATGTAATTTGTATGCATTTCTGGTTTATTTGTATCATTGATACATACATTATTATACCTTATTTGATGTAAAGATCTGTAAAAAAATCTAACAATAACTGTTTCCTAATTGAGAAAAAGTGATCATAGAGAAATCTAAATTTCTAGAATGGGTAAGTTAATGGCTAATGAACTTATCTTGAATATGTAGAAACTTGTATGCAAATTACATTTGTCTTCTCAGGCTGCTGCAACAAAATGCCATAGATGATGACTTAAACAATAGAAATTTATCTTTTCACAATGTCTGATGACAACTCTCCCTTAGGTTGCAGACTCTCACTTTCTTGATTTATACTCACATAACTTCTTCTTTGTGTATGCAGAGAGTGAGAGAGAGAGAGAGAGAGAGAGAGAGAGAAACTGCAAGAGTGAGCCAACTCTGGCACCTTTTCTCATAAGACACTAATTTTGTCAGGTCAGGGTCCCACTCCAATGGCCTCATTTAACTGCAATTTCATCCTCACTCCAAATACAGCCACACTGGTGGTTAGGACTTCAACATATGAATTTGGGAGGGACATACACATTCAGTCTATAATGCGAGTATTTAAAATTTTTGATGAGGCTGATAAAAATGTTATTTTAAAAAAAGATATTTTTGAAAAGTAATAACTTACATATGAAATTTTATCCCAGTTGGGAAATACTGTTTAATTAATAAGTTTTGAGTCAGATACAATAAGAGCATATATGTAGTTGAAAAATGTTTATTTTGTTTTAGTCACTAGATTAAAAAAACCACTTTATCTTGTTTGAAATTCTAGCCACATTTTTTGAAAAGCATTTTGAAATATCTATGAAAAATATAGATGATGAACCATCCTATATTTATAATATGAAATTCAAATATAAATATGAGTGTATATGATATTTTAAAGTACATTTCTAAGGGTTTAAATGTATCTGAAAGTTAAGTGGAATACAACAGACTTTAAATATTTCCTTCAAAATAAGTAATATTAAATTCATTAACAGTAATTCTTGAGAGATTTTCTCAGAATTAGGAAAGGAGAATATTAAATTATTTAAAATATGAATGAGATTATCAACTCTCAACTTCTAACGTGAAAAGGCAAGCTAGAATATAGTAGTTATCAACTACATATTTAATTAACAAAAGAATTATGGAGCTTATATTGGTTTCAAAGTGCATGTATTGTTGGAAAGCAGTGTCAATGGAAGATGTTATGATTTACATAATAGGTATATTGAGAAGAAAAATAAGGTGACCACCTTCACCTACATTGCACACCAAAATTGGTTAATAAATGAGTGATGATAAGAAAAATAGAACTGGAGAGACAACAAATACTTTTATAGGAAAAGAGACTAGCACTACTTTCTGGAAAAAAAAAAACAGTACAAGAGAGAAGACAAAGTCAAATATGAGAGAGGTAAGAAACGTGAAGAGAGAAGCAACACACATGGGAAGTTGGAAGAGATGAGAAATCTGGAGAGTTGCTATGAACCATTGTGATTTTTAACAGGTAGGCGGGTAAAAGGATTTTAACTGAGTTTCATTATGTTTTTTGTGATGTAATCCCTTTTCCACCCTCCAGAATACTGTTATAAAGACATATGTTTCAAATGTAATCTAATTTGTGTTGGACAGGTATGCATGTGCACCTGTGTATTTTATAGATCTCATACTGACATGAGTCTTTAAATGGTATCAAAGCACCCCAGGTTTATTTAGGTTACATGACAACAAAGCCAAAAATTTCCAGGTGGCAGGAAATTGTTGAGTAACATAAATAGGTAGGAAGTATAAAACCTGGATAGCATCATAGAGATTTTATAATTAGAGGGGCCCAAAATAGACAAAAAAAAAATTATAAAAATGAAAATCTACTTGCAGAGCTTGCCTGCACTATGGCTCCCCACCTACAGCATTCCCCCGCCCCCACAGTCATCTTCCTCCTCTTGCCCTTTGTTTTCCTTTTTTTTTTTTTTAAGGATTTTATTTACTTATTTGTCACAGAGAGAGAATGAGAGAGCAAGGACAAGCAGGGGGAGCGGCAGGCAGAGGAAAAGGGAGAAACAGACTCCCCACTGAGCAAGAAGCCTGATGGGGGCTCGATCCCAGGACCCTGGGATCATGACATAAGCAGAAGGCAGACGCTTAACTGACTGAGCCACCCAGGTGCCCCGTCCTTTGTTTTCCTGATCTTGTAATACAAATTTAATTCAAGCAACACTGGGGAGGGAATCACCAGATTTGAAGGCCTGTGCTGATCAGGTAAACAGGTAAATGGACATTTCAGAAATTTATGGACCGATGACTGGAACACCAACCCAACGTATTGTCACTGCATAAGACCTTTGAAACTTTTGCAGTAAGAGTATGGGAAGTAAGGAAACTCTAAGAATATTTGAGTTAAAAATTTCCATCACTTCAGTGGAAGGAGCATAAAAGCAAAATTAGTTTGAGTCATGGAAAATGGAATAATTTTTTCTTGCAGAGAGTTTATGGATTTAGATGATTATTTATTACACATTGCTAAAAATTTTTATGTGGTACATGAACTATGCTATGAACTGATTATAAACCATAAAAATTTAGCATTCATTTTGATGCAAGTGTTTTGACCTTGTGGAATAACTGATGTTCAGAGAGTAGGCGTCTTCTCAAAAGTTACTGCTGATTTCAGCAAATGTCACTGAACTATGATGAGACTGAATTAAAAGAGTCCTGTGGAGTCTACTATCCTGACCAAATGCAGTAGCCTGGAGGAGGAAAAAAACGTGTATGAGTAAAGGATTGAAACCAATTTAGGAACGCCTCAGATTCTCTTCATTTTCAGGAGAAATACCCAGAAAGAGGGGCAGAAGCAAGAGATTTTTTTAAAACCTTCTCTTGGGATCTCTTTATTCTACTTGCAGAAACTAAGCACACTTAGCTACATAGAGAATTATCACAAAATTTAAAACTTGTGCTCTAGATTCACACAGTGCCAGCGCTTAAGCCAAGTTTGGTCTAATTGTGCAGTTTATTTGACAAGCAAATGTTAAATAAATGAGAGGAAAAAAAAAAAAACAAAGAAGATGCATAATATAAAAATGTGAAGCAGGGGCGCCTGAGTGGCTCAGTCGTTAAGCGTCTACCTTCGGCTCAGGTCATGATCCCAGGGTCCTGGGATCGAGTCCCGCATAGGGCTCCCTGCTCAGCGGGAAGCCTCCTTCTCCCTCTCCCACTCCCCCTGCTTGTGTTCCCTCTCTCGCTGTGTCTCTCTCTGTCAAATAAATAAATAAAATCTTTAATAAATAAATAAATAATAAATAAAAATGTGAAGCATAATATAAAAACGTCCTTTATGCAGGACAGGTACATCACAGTTTGCTCATTCCTTCTGTTACTTCCTTATCTCGTGTGACCTGGTTTACTTGTTTCTTTTATATACCTGGTCCCTCTACAGCATTTTTGTCCACCCTGCTTTGCAAACTAATTAAAAAGTTTTCCTCCAAAACATTATCACTGAATTAAGTGTATTTTGATTGAGACTTTTAAGAGAATAAATTTGTCTAAAACATGAAGGGTCTGAGTTTTGACCCGACTTCTGTAATAACAAGTAGTGGCACAGGTTCATAGATGTTGACAGAAGACTCCTGTGTCAGAGACCTAGGATTTCATTACTCTCAGCAGAGCAGGGAAGCATGAGGTTTATGTTCACATTAGGTCCCCCGGCTCCCAAAGGGAAATGCTGCACATACCGTAAATTTGGGTCAGAGCTGAGGAACCTCAAACTTGGGAAACCCTCAATCATATCAAGAGATGAGAGCAAATATACCCAATATGTCTCCTGGAGAAATACATTTTCTTTCTTGTCTTAGTCAAGAAAAAAAATCTGTCCTCTTCCCTCAAGAGAGACACTGTCTCTGTCTTCCAAAGGTGTTTGCTATACAAACTTCTTGAACAAAAAAATCAATGTCACTTGGCAAGATTTAAATACAAGAGACGTGAAAAATACAGAATCAATCGCCCATGCATGTGAGGGTGGTCACATGCACCTACCGAAAGATTGGCCTTCATAAGAAATCTAGAGATTGGACTTTCCAGATTTGCCAAGGAAATGATTCTAAGAAAGCCTCTAAAAGTTTAGGAAAGTGCAAGCACTCCTGTTTTTCATGTGGCTTATGCCAAATACAGGCATTTAAGGGTAAATTTATCTATAAAAAACAGTATTTAGGGCGCCTGGGTGGCTCAGATGGTTGGGCGTCTGCCTTCATCTCGGGTCATGATCCCAGGGTCCTGGAATCAAGTCCCGCATCGGGCTCCCTGCTCCTTGGGAGCCTGCTTCTCCCTCTGCTTCTCTCTCTCTCCCTCTCCCTCTGTCTCTCATGAATAAATAAATAAATAAATCTTTTAAAAAATAACAAAAAAAAACAGTATTTATATTATAGAACTTAAGGTGATTGGGGGTATCCCATGTAATCACCAAGTGGTAACAAGATAAGGTTATTCAGGAACCCCCCTCCTGTGACAAATAATAGAGGTCCACATGCTCGAAGGAGGGCAGTGAATCTGAATGTGCATCATAATTCAAATTCTAGTTGAGACACCGAGGCATTACCTCCAGCTTTTAAGCCAAAATTGATTATGCAAGAATGGCCAGTAGCAGGAGAACTGCCCTCTGTCCCTGGGACTGAGCTGAGAGGGGCTGCCTCTTATGGGAAGACATTGAACTTTTGTGGAAATGAGTAGGTCTCATGTGAGGAAGATGATGAATTTGGGAATAATCAGAATCACCTACTTAACCATTGTGACGTCTGAGTAAAATGTACTTATATGATAGGCATTTGGAAATCACTATTCAAGAGAATCCAACTTGAAACAAGATTCAATTTCCAAAAGTTTGAAGGAAAAGAAATTTACCTGGAAATAAATTTGCAAGGACAATAAGAAGATTCTTAGGGAGTCAGAAGTCAAGATTATCCTATAAATCCATTTAATTTTAAACTTTCTGTATCTTCCCCCTTTCCTACATTGCTTCTGATAATTATTTGGGGAAACTGGCTATAAAAAAAAATCTAAATTCTTCCTTCTCTCTTCCTGTTTTTCTTTTTATTTCTCTCTCTTTTGAGAGATTTCACCCGCTTTTGTACAAAAACACATATGCAAAGGCAAAAAGCAAGGAAATCCTCTCCATATAAACACTAAAGCAGGTAATCCAATGGCAAACAAAGGTTGATAGTTTTGTCAAAGCGAAAATTGGAAAAAAGCTTCATGAGTAAAAATTAAAATATCAATCTAAATAAGACTTAAATAATGTGAAACAAATTTTGCAATGCTTTGGGAACACTGGGAAACTGTTAGCAACAAATTGATACTAAGCAGGATAAATCATTGCTGTGCATGGAACATTTACAAATGCAAAAAAATATCAAGACTACAAAGAAAAATGGTTAAAGAACACTACAAGTTCATTCAAAAACTAAACTTAACAATCTTGTAAAAATGTCTGTATTCGATCTATTTACTTATGTAAGAAAAACAATTTAAAAATGATTCAAGAGCAAAGATGAAATGGTTTGACAAAGAACTTGTGATAGCAACTACAAGCATACCTCACTTTTTTGTACTTCACAGATATTTTATTTTTTACTTGAAGATTTGTGGCAACCCTGAATTGAGCATGTCTATTGGTGCCATTCTTTTTTCCAACAGAATATGCTCACTTCATGTCTCTGTATCACATTTTGGTAATTTTCACAATATTTCAAAACTTTTTAATTAATACTATACTTGTTATGGTGATCCCTGATCAGTCATTATGACTCACTAAAAGCTCAGATGATGGTTAGTATTTTTTAGCACTAAAGTATTTTTTGATTAATGTATGTACATTGTATTTTTATACATAATGCCATCACACAGTTAACAGACTACAGTATGGTGAAAATTAACTTTTATAAGCACTAGGAAACCAAAAGATTCATTTGACTCACTTTATTGCAAGGGTCTAAACTGAACCTGCAATTTCTCCCAGGTATTCCTGTACATAAAATATCAAACAGCCACTGTCTAGAGTGTAATTTTTGCATAATTCTCAAGGTCATTTTTAAAAGTGAATAAATTTATCATTGGTTTTCAATTTTATTTTCTTTCTTTCCTTTCTTTTTATTTTTGGAGTATATGAAGGGAATGGGTTTAGGTATAGTAGTGTTGGAGGATTAACACAGTGATGGTGTTTAGTGCTTGGTTTAGAAGTACTAATTACTTAATTAATTTCTATTAAATTTTAAATGTTTCTTTCATGTGATCCAAAATATTTAAGAAATTACTCAGAGGGGTAATGAAGGGTGGGGAAATCAGAGTGGGAGACGAACCATGAGAGACTATGGACTCTGAGAAACAAACTGAGGGCTCTGGGGGGGGGGGGGAGCGGGGGGATGGGTTAGCCTGGTGATGGGTATTAAAGAGGGCATGTATTGAATGGAGCACTGGATGTTATATGCAAACAATGAATCATGGAACACTACATCAAAAACTAATAATGTGGGTGCCTGGGTGACTCAGTTAGTTAAGCAACTGCCTTCAGCTCAGGTCATGATCCTGGAGTCCCAGGATCGAGTCCCACATTGGGCTCCCTGCTCGGTGAGGAGCCTGCTTCTCCCTCCAACCCTCCCCCCTCTCATGTACTCTCTCTCTCTCATTCTCACTCTCTCAAAATAAATAAATAAATCTTTAAAAAAAAAACTAATGATGTAATGTATGATGATTAACATAACATAATAAAATTTTTAAAAAATTCCTTTGGGTTTATCAGAACAGGATAGATATCTGAGGATGTCTGAAATAATAATAATAAAAAAATATTTTCATTTTGACAATTATTATCATAAAAGGAGGTATTTATTTCGATTTTTAAAATGTGTATTATTTTTATAATTAATTACTAATGGAAAATATGTATACTATGCTAATAAGATAATAAATGGCTTAAAAATAATGCATCCTTAAAAATACCAGAAAGGAAAACTAGCATATAAGATATAACAATTTGAGGAAACTATTTGCAACATTTATAACAAAAAGTATTATTTTTATTATGATATAAATAGGACTTATACATAGATTTAGAAATTTCATACATGAAACTAAATTCCACACACAAAATAATTACATAAAAACTTAGTCTTATTAAAAACCAAAGAAATGCATATTTGATGAAATAGTCTGTTGCTAAAATTTCCAAGGATTTTTTTTTTAAAGATTTTATTTATTTATTTGAGAGAGAGAGAATGAGAGATAGAGAGCACGAGAGGGAAGAGGGTCAGAGGGAGAAGCAGACTCCCTGCCGAGCAGGGAGCCCGATATGGGACTTGATCCCGGGACTCCAGGATCATGACCTGAGCCGAAGGCAGTCGCTTAACCAACTGAGCCACCCAGGCGCCCCTCCAAGGATTTTTTTTTTTTTAAATGT
Organism: Zalophus californianus; assembly: GCF_009762305.2. NCBI lineage: Eukaryota > Metazoa > Chordata > Mammalia > Carnivora > Otariidae > Zalophus > Zalophus californianus. The sequence goes on from NC_045597.1 coordinate 48,963,787, forward strand.
TAATACTTACGGGTTCTTAGGTGGCACAGTCAGTTAAGCAACCAACTCGGTTTTGGCTCAGGTTGTGATCACAGGGTCCTGAGATGGAGCCCGGCGCTATGCTCCACACTCAGGAAGGAGTCTGCTTAAGATTCTAAAAGAAAAAAAAAAAATTCTCTCTCCCTCTCCTTCTGCCCCTCCCCACTAAAATAAATAAGTCTTTAAAATATTAACACTTAAATTGTATCAGATGGAAGAAGCTCCCATATAACCAAACCGTTATAGGTAATGATAATAAACTTCCATAATTAATCAAGAATCTTAAGTAGTATGCTTTGAATCAGTATTTTTATTTCTTTTTATTTTTTAAAGATTTTATTTATTTATTTGACAGAGAGAGAGAGAGAACACAAGCACGGGGAGTGGGAGAGGGAGAAGCAGGCTTCCCTCAGAGCAGGGAGTCCGATGCGGAGCTCGATCCCAGGACCCTGGGACCATGACCCATGTCAAAGGCAGACGCTTAATGACTTAGCCACCCAGGCGCCCCAGTATTTTTATTTCTATGATTTTTTCATTCCATATTTAGAAAGGTTCAACATGATGTAATGGCAAAGAATAAAGTTGTGAGCAATTTAAAAAATCATGTACAGTGGGGCGCCTGGATGGCTCAATTGGTTAAGCGACTGCCTCCGGCTCAGGTCATGGTCCTGGAGTCCCGGGATCCAGTCCCACATTGGGCTCCCTGCTCAGCAGGGAGTCTGCTTCTCCCTCTGACCCTCTTTCCTCTCGTGCTCTCTATCTCTCATTCTCTCTCTCTCAAATAAATAAATAAAATCTTTAAAAAAAATCATGTACAGTGATAGAGATTGGTTAAAGTCAGTTACTATTATGAGAACTAGCATGTATTGAATACTTTTTGTTTTATAGGCATTGCCCCATGTGAGATACATACATATCAACAATAAATATATTGTTTCACTAATCAGTGTAATTATGTATATAGGTAGTTATAATTATTTTTATATAACAGAAGAGAAAACAGAGTTTAAGGAAGTTAAAATACATGCCCAAAATATAGCTGCTAGAGTCCAGAGGTTATCCCAAGTTTGTAAGATGCCAAAACTTTTTTTTTAAAGATTTTATTTATTTATTTGAGAGAGAGAGAATGAGAGATAGAGAGCACGAGAGGGAAGAGGGTCAGAGGGAGAAGCAGACTCCCTGCTGAGCAGGGAGCCCAATGCAGGACTCGATCCCGGGACTCCAGGACCATGACCTGAGCCGAAGGCAGTCACTTAACCAACTGAGTCACCCAGGTGCCCCAAGATGCCAAAACTTGTGTTTTTGAGTATCCCAAACACTTCCATGCTTACATAAGATAAAATGCAATAAAATTCTAAAAATTATTTTATAGAGGAATTTAGAAAAATGCTCAGAGCATATCAAATAAAAGTAAACAATTAAAGTATAGCATGTAAATATAATCCTATTTGTGTGTTGATATTCATAAATATATAAAAATATTTTTATTAACCCTGAGTGTCCAAAATATGTGGTGTTAAATGTTATTATAATAAGATGAGATATTAAAATAAAAAGTATTTTAAATTTGAATAAAACAATGTATACAATGAATACAAGATCAAATGCCAACTAGGATCTGAATCAGGGAAAGCAATTAGCAAATTATTTCAACAGTGAATATTTATTCCCATAATAGGGTTAAACATTTGTTTAAAGATGATGACCTAGTTTCATTAACATCATCACTGCATGTAAACAGTGTGATTATTTTCACAAATATTGTAGAATTACACACATTTTAAACCTCACAGCAGGACTCTGTAATCATGGCAGAAGGTCTTTCTAAAATGAACGGTATTTCTTTCCCAATAGAACCGCAAGTAGACAAATGAAGATACTATGAATAATCATGGCTTCCACAAAACAGCAGTAATGTTAATTTAGTATAGTTTAAGAATTATATCTCTTGAGGACATTTCTGAGAAAAAAACAAACAGAATTTGCCCAAAGTGACTGCATAATAAAAAAGTAGAATAAATATTTTAGTATCAGAATAAGAAATGTATCATTTGCCAAATTTTTAATCTAAGCATACATTTTAGAAACTTTATTTGTTAACATGAAACATTTATTGAAGTATAAAACTATATATTCTTTTGACTTTAGTAAAATGAGATTAGCACATGGATTTTTGAAGGAAATTTACTTTGTGGAATATAAATATGTGAAGTAAACATAAACTGCAGTGGTTAGAATTTTGAAAAGTAAATAAGAAATTAAGTTAAAGGAAAACTCTTCATCTTTCCATTCTCTCTTGCAAATGTTTTCTTTTAAATTCACATGATGTTGGGGCACCTGGGTGGCTCAGTCGTGCCTCGGCTCAGGTCATGATCCCAGGGTCCTGGGATCGAGCCCCACATGGGGCTCCCTGCTCAGCGGGAAGCTTGCTTCTCCCTCTCCCACTCCCCCTGCTTGTGTTCCTTCTCTCGCTTTGTCTCTCTCTCTCAAATAAATAAATAAAATCTTATAAAAAAGATTTAATGAGAGATAGAGAGCACGAGAGGGAAGAGGGTCAGAGGGAGAAACAGACTCCCTGCTGAGCAGGGAGCCTGATGCGGGACTTGATTCCGGGACTCCAGGATCATGACCTGAGCCGAAGGCAGTCGCTTAACCAACTGAGCCACCCAGGCGCCCCAATAAATAAAATCTTAAAAAAAAAAAAATTCACATGATCTTAAGGAGGTCACTTTAGGGGAAAAAGGTTTAATTAAAATATACTTACATAAAATATAAATTTTGTAAGCAAGAGTTCTTAAAGGTAGAGTGAATAACAACATTGAAATAGAAGACTAATATATGTTACTATTACATATATAAAATGTTATATACATACATATATATAAATTAAACAAATGGTAAAAGTAGTGTCCCTAAGTGCCAGAATTAATAATCTTTCCTCTTGATTGTTTAACAAAGTTTTATTTATTTTTTTGTTTTATTTGTTTTGAACATTTTCTTGAAAAAAAGTAAGTGCGCCATTTGTAAAAATACAGTAACTGGGTATACACAGTAACTTTAACATCAGCAACTATAAAGGATCTGGAATTTTCCCTACTTGCAGTCTAACAAATTAGCATACCACCATTTCACTGATGCTGATAGAAAAGATGAAACTCCTGGATCAGAGGAAAAAGACATTATTATTACCAGAAGTAGCAGTAGATACAAATATCAGTATTTTTGCTGCTAGTTTCTGAAGCCTCCATTCCCATGCAGTCACATGAAGAGGATTAGTGATCCCTTCACACTCAGTAGTGGGAGGGAATCCTGATGTTAAGGAACCCAAACTTTTTTTTTTTTTTGACCCAACCTTTTATAGTGGATAGTATGCATGCTCACCTTTCACTCTGGAGGGAGACATCTATCTTCCAAGCAGTTTGCAATAAATGCATCCTCATAAAGATAATCCACAGTAAAGGTAATCAGTATCTCTGACCACAAAAAGTGCTGAAACACATGCACTCATGAAAAATTGTCTCTTAACCTGTATAAATTAAAAAAAAATTCTCATTAAGATTTCATATTATACAATAAAATCCGTTAGGTTTGAGTCTACCATTTTGGGAAAAATCATTATAATTTGTTCACAATACATCTGTTTGTTCTGAATTCATTTTATTTAAAAATAAAATATGACATTTACAGATTTAATAAATACACTTTGTATTTTACATTTATTTATACTGTTAGAATATAATAATTTCATAATACACACATGACAAAAAATGGGCAGGATAATGTACTAGGCACAGCATACGACTGGGTGTCAGAATACATGAAATATTGACCAGCTACAACATTAACTAAGAATGTGTCCTTTGACAAGTCACAGATCAACACTGTGTTTTATTTCATTATCTATAAAACATAGAAAATGGATTGGATGATCTCTAAGGAACTTTTAACGTCAAAGAGTTAATAAAATTATGAGATGTGTTAGAAGTTTACAAAGGATTTGCTGTTTTCTTTTTTCCTCTATGTAATTTATTTCATTTCAACTCAGTGAATTAAGTGAAACTTTATTGTTTATAAATAGACTAGTATTGATATACAGAGGAGCTAAATGTGAACATTTTCCCTAGGAAATTTAATATGTGGGGAAACAGAACTGCCACATAATTGTACAGGTTATACACTACATAAAGCTGGACTGTGGTATGAGTGGAATTCCCTATATTTGTGCATTACACAATCTGACAAACTTTATGAGTCAGTCCATATCCATATCGCTGTATAACAAATTACAATAAACTTAGCAGCTTAAAGCAACATATATTTATTGTCTTACACTTTCCAGTTCAGAAGTCCAGGCCTGGCTTAGCTGGGTCCTCTACTTCAGACTCAATAACAAGGCTGCAATCAAAATGCCACCTGGACTGTGGTTCCATCAGAATCTCATTTGGGAAAAGATCTGCTTCCAAACTCTGTCATTTCTTGGCAGAAATCATCTCCGTGGGGTAGTAGAACTGAGGTCTCCATTTTCTTGCTGGCTGTTGACTGGGATTCACTCCCAGCTCCTAGAAACGATCACTGTTTCTTGCCATTTGATCTCTACATAAGCCCTCTCATGAGAGGCAGCTTACTTCTTCAAGCTGACAAGGAGAATGTCTCTATTTCCAGTCTATTAAGACAGAATCTTATAAAATATAATCACAGGACAGAGTGGCTTCCCATCACTTTCGACATGTAGTGTACCCTAATCAATGGGTGACTTCCTGTTACTTTTGCCATATAAAATTGGTTAGAAGGAAGTCAGAGGTTTACTCATAGTCAGTAGAATGGGAAACAAGAATTACTGGGGAAGAGAGTCAACCTAGAGCCTGTCCATTACATCCTTAAATGGAAAAAAAAAAAAAAAACTAAAGAAAAAACACATACATATTATTGATACTGAGAGTCTGCAGCACAATACCCTTGAATATGATAATGTGAAATATTAGTGTTATTAGGTTAAAGGAAGTTTTAACACACACACAAATGTATATATTCATGAGACACAAGAAGACATGGTATAAAAACTCTAAGAGAAGCACATACAAAGTGAATCTAATATTTTCTTTGGAGTTGTGAAAATGAGAGAGCACATGAAACTAAGTTGTTAAATTGAATTGGTTATTGAGGATATAAAAAGAAAGTCATTGGATATGAGAAGTACTATTATGCTTTGTCTGAGAAAACCAAGATAAAAGCTAATGCGGTGCCATGGTATTTCCAACCAATTGTTAGTATTAAAAAGTACTCTGGTCAACTGAGTTTAACAAATGTGCAAAGGCAATTCAATGGAAAGACTGCTCTTTTCAAAAAAAGATCTTGGAAGGGCGCCTGGGTGGCTAAGTCGTTAAGCGTCTGCCTTTGGCTCGGGTCATGATCCTAGGGTCTTGGGATGGAGCCCCGCATTCGGCTCCCTGCTCCGCAGGAAGCCTGCTTCTCCCTCTCCCACTCCCCCTGCTTGTGTTCCTTCTCTCGCTGTGTCTCTCTCTGTCAAATAAATAAATAAATAAAAATCTTTGTAAAAAAAGATCCTGGAACATTTAGAAAATAATGAACCTCAATAGATAGCTCACACCATATAGAAAATTAATTCAATAGGGACTAGAGACCAAATTGGAAAATGTAACACTAGAAAACTTCTGAAGTAGACAATGAAGAAAATATTTGTGACTCCGTCTTTGGTGATATATTTTTAGATATAATACCAAAAACCCAAACCATTTTTTTAAGATTTTTTTTTAAGATTTTTGTTTTTTATTTATTTGACAGAGACAGAGACAGCAAGAGAGGGAACACAAGCAGCGGGAGTGGGAGAGGGAGAAGCAAGCTTCCCCCCTAGGAAGGAGCCCGATGTGGGACTTGATCCCAGGACCCTGGGACCATGACCTGAGCCAAAGGCAGACGCTTAATGACTGAGCCACCCAGACGCCCAAACCCAAACCATTTTAAGAGGTTGAATGTTATAAAAAATCTGTACAATTTAGACTTTATCAAAATTAAAAAAAAACCTTTGCCTTGTGAAAGACATTATTAAAAGAAAATAAAGCCAAGGCATAAGCTGCAAGAAAATATTTGTAAAAACATATCTGATAAAGAACTCAGCCACAATATATAAACATTCCTTGAAACCATGAGAGATGATGGACTCTGAAAAACAAACTGAGGGTTCTGGAGGGGAGGGCGTTGGGGGGATGGGTTAGCCTGGTGATGGGTGTTGAGGAGGGCACGTTCTGCATGGAGCACTGGGTGTTGTGAACAAACAATGAATCATGGAACACTGCACCAAAAACTAATGATGTAATATATGGTGATTAACATAACAATAAAAAAATTAAAAAAAAAACATTCCTTGAAAATTATCAATAAGAAAACAATTAAATATGGGGAAAATATCTGAAAAGACTTTTTACCAAAGAAGCTATATTACTGGCAAATAAGTATATAAAAGACACTCAACATCGTTTATCATTAGATAAATGCAAATTAAAATCACAATGTGACTCCACTATTCATCTATTTGAATGACTAAAATCCAAACACTGACATTAACCAGTGCTAATAAAGATACAGATCAACAGAAACTCTCATTAATGGCTATGAGAAAGCAAAATGGCACAACTTCTTTGGAATACAGTATCTTATAAGTTTAACCATAGACACAAGATGACCCAGCAATTGCACTCTTATGTACCTGAGATAAGTTGGAAATTATGTTCACGGAAAATTCTGTACATTACTGTTTATAGCAGCTTTATTGATAACCATCATAAACTGGAAGCAACCAAGATATTCTTCAACAGATACATGAATAAACAATGCATTTTACAATGGAATATTATTCGGAGAAATAGAAGAACTAAGCTATTAATTCATAGATCCATACAGATAAATTTAAGTGCAATTTTCTAAGGGAAAGAAGCCAGATACATAAGGCTACATACATATGGTATGTTTTCACTCACATGATATTCTAGAATAGGCAACAATAAAGAAAAGGATGGAAAAAAATCAGAAGTTCCTAGGGATTGGGAGCAGAGTTGGTTTTTTATGCACAAGGGAATTTTTAGGGTGATAAAACATAATTTGATGCATTTCTGAAAACACAACACTCTATCCCAAAGAATTTAATTTTTTTAAATTTTATTTTATTATGTAATGTTAGTCACCATAAAATACATCATTAGTTTTTGGTGTAGTGATCCACAATTCATTGTTTTCGTATAATACCCAGTGCTCCGTGCAGTACATGCCCTCCTTAATACCCATCACTGGGCTAACCCATCCCTCCACCCCCCCACCCCTCTAAAACCCTCAGTTTGTTTCTCAGAGTCCATAGTCTCTCAAGGTTCATCTCTCCCTCTGATTTCCCCCCCTTCATTTTTTCTTTCATTCTCCTAATGTCCTCCATGGTATTCCTTATGTTCCACAAAAAAGTGAAACCATATGATAATTGACTTTCTCTGTTTGACTATTTCATTTAGCATAATCTCCTCCAGTCCCATCCATGTTGATGTAAAAGTTGGGTATTCATCCTTTCTGATGGCTAAGTAATATTCCATTGTTTATATGGATGACATCTTCTTTTTCCATTCATCGGTGGAAGGTCATCTCAGCTCTTTCCATAGTTTGGATATCACAGACATTGCTGCTATGAACATTGGGGTGCATATGGCTCTTCTTTCCAATACATCTGTGTCTTTGTGGTAAATACCCAGTAGTGCAATTGCTGGGTTATAGGGTAGCTCTATTTGTAATTTTTTGAGGAACCTCCACACTGTTTTCCAAAGTGGCTGTACCAACTTGCATTCCCACCAACAGTGTAAGAGGGTTCCCCTTTCTCCACAACCATTCCAACATTTGTTGTTTCTTGCCTTGTCAGTTTTTGCCATTCTAACTGGTGTAAGGTGGTATCTCAATGTGGTTTTGATTGGAATTTCCCTGATGGCTAATGATGATGAACATTTTTTTATGTGCCTGTTAGCCATTTGTATGTCTTCTTTGGAGAAGGGTCTGTTCATGTCTTCTGCCCATTTCTTGACTTGAGTATTTGTTTTTGGGTGTTGAGTTTGAGAAGTTCTTTATAGAACTTGGATACCAGCCCTTTGTCTGTAATGTCATTTGCAAATATCTTCTCCCATTCTGTGGGTTGCCTCTTTGTTTTGTTGACTGTTTCCTTTGCTGTGCAGAAGCTTTTTATCTTGATGAAATTCTAAAAGTTCATTTTTGCTTCTGTTTCACTAGCTTTGGAGATGTAGCTTGAAAGAAGTTGCTGTGGCCGATGTAGAAGAGGTTCCTGCCTATGTTCTCCTCTAGGATTTTGATGGATTCTGGTCTCACATTGAGGTCTTTCATCCATTTTGAGTTTATCTTTGTGTATGGTATTAGAAAATGGTCAAGTTTCATTCTTCTGTATATAGCTGTCCAATTTTCCCAGCACCATTTATTGAAGAGACTGTCTTTTTCCCATTGCATATTTTTTCCTGCTTTGTCGAAGATTAGTTGACCATAGAGTTGAGGGTCCATATCTGGGCTCTCTATTCTGTTCCATTGGTCTATATGTCTGTTTTTGTGCCAGTACCATGCTGTCTCGGTGATCACGGCTTTGTAATATAGCTTGAAATCAGGCAAGATGATGCCCCCAGCTTGGTTTTTCTTTTTCAACATTTCCATGGTGATTCGGAGTCTTTTTTCCAATTCCGTACAAATTTTAGGATTGTTTGTTTTAGCACTTTGAAAAATGTCATTGGAATTTTGATTGGGATGGCATTTGAAGCTACAGATTGCTATGGGCAGCATAGATATTTTAACAATGTTTATTCTCCCAACCCATGAGCATGGAATGTTTTTCCCTCTTTTTGTGTCTTCTTCAATTTCTTTCATGAGTGTTCTGTAGTTCCTAGAGTATAGATCCTTTACATCTTTGGTTAAGTTCATTCTGAGGTATCTTATGGGTTTTGGTGCTACTGTAAGTGGAACCGTTTCTCTAATTTCTCTTTCTACTGTTGCATTGTTAGTTTATAAGAAAGCAACTGATTTCTGTGCATTGATTTTGTATCCTGCCACATTACAGAATTACTGTATGAGTTCTGGTAATTTGGGTGTGGAGCTTTTTGGATTTTCCACATAAAGTATCATGTCATCTGCGAAGAGAGAGAGTTTGACTTCTTCTTTGCCAGTTTGAATACCTTTTATTTCTTTTTGTTGTCTGATTGCTGTTGCTAGGGCTTCTAGTACTATGTTGAACAATAGTGACGAGAGTGGGCATTGTTGTCGTGTTCCTGATCTTAAGGGAAAGGCTCTCAGCTTTTCCCCACTGAGGATGATATTTGCTGTGGGTTTTTCATAGATGGATTTTATGAACTTGAGGAATGTTCCCTCTATCCCTATACTCTGAAGAGTTTTAATCAGGAAAAGATGCTGTATTTTGTCAGATGCTTTTTCTGCATCCATTGAGAGGACCATATGATTCTTCTCTCTCCTCTTGCTAATGTGTTCTATCACATTGATTGATTTGCGAACGTTGAACCGCCCTTGCATCCCGGGAATACATCTCTCTTGGTGGTAGTGGATGATCCTTTTAATGTATTGTTAGATCCTATTAGCTAGGATTTTGTGGAGAATTTCGGAATCCATATTCATCAAGGATATTGGTCTGAAATTCTCCTTTTGGATGGGGTCTTTGCCTGGTTTGGGGATCAAGGTAATGCTGCCTCATAGAATGAGTCTGGAAGTTTTCCTTCTGCTTCTATTTTCTGAAACAGCTTCAGGAGAATAGGTATTATTTCTTCTTTGAGTGTTTGGTAGAATTCCCCAGGGAATCCATCAGCCCTGGACTCTTGTTTTTTTGGAGGTTTTTGACCAGTGCTTCAATCTCACTGATGGTTATTGGCCTATTCAGGTTGTCAATTTCTCCTGTTTCAGTTTTGGGAGTTTATAGGTTTCCTGGAAGTCATCCATTTCTTCCACGTTGCTCAATTTATTGGCATATATTTGTTGATAATAATTTCTAATATTTTTTCTATTTCCTTGGTGTTGGTCGTGATGTCTCCCCTTTCATTCCTAATTTTATTTAATTTGGGTCCTTTCTCTTTTCTTTTGGATAAGTCTGGCCAGTGGCTTATCGATCTTATTAATTCTTTCAAAGTACCAGCTTCTAGGTTCGTTGATCTGATCTACTGTGTTTCTGGTTTCTAATTCATTGATCTCTGCTCTCATCTCAATTATTTTTCTTCTAAAGCATGGCATAGGCATTGTTTGTTGCTTTTTCTCCAAATCTTTAAGGTGTAAATTAGTTGGTGAATTGGGGATTTTTCTATTTTTTTGAGTGAGAGTTGGATGGCTGTGTATTTCCCCCTTAAGACCACCTTTGCAGTATCCCAAAGGTTTTGGACTGATGTGTTTTCGTTCTCACTGGTGTCCACAAATTGTTTAAGTTCTTCTTTGATTTCCTAGTTGTCCTAAACATTCTTTTTTTTTTTTTTTTGATGTCTGATCATATTTATTCGTCACTCATAGAAAATCTCATTTTTGACTGGACTCAGACTTAGAAGTAGAGGCTCTCAGAGAGGACAGCTTCCGTCTCTTGGCAATCTGTTCCTGGCGTTCTTCTTTGGCCTCCTTCATTCTCTTGGCCAAAAGGTTAGCATATTCTGCAGCCTCTTCCTTATTTTTCTTAGTGCGCTGCTTCTTCAAAGCAATATGCCGCCGTTTGTGCTGGAGAACTTGTGGAGTAACAAGACACTGAATCATAGGTGCTTTGGTGCTACTTTTCTTCCCTTCTTTGCTTAGGGGCTTTCTCACAACATACTGGCGGACATCATCTTCTTTAGAGAGATTGAAAAGTTTGCGGATTCTGCTGGCAAATCTGTTTGGGGTTGCATTGTGGATGCCAATCTCAGTGTTCTCAATTGGTCATTGTAAAAAAAAGGGGAGAAGGATATTCCTGGACTCACTGATACTACTGTACCTCATTGCCTGGGGCCCAAGAGTGTCCTAAACATTCTTAAGCAGAGTGGTCTTTAGCTTCCAAGTGTTTGAATTTCTTCCAAATGTTTTCTTGTGATTGAGTTCCAGTTTTAAAGCATTATGGTCTGAGAATATGCAGGGAATAATCTCAGTCTTTTGGTATCAATTGAGACCTGTTTTGTGACCCCATATGTGGTCTATTCTGGAGAAAGTTCCATCTGTGTTCGAGAAGAATGAGTATTCTGTTGTTTTAGGGTGGAATGTTCTGTATATATCTATGAGGTCCATCTGGTCCAGTGTATCATTCAAAGTTCTTCTTTCTTTGCTGATTTTCTGCTTAGGTGATATGTCTATTGCTGAGAGTGGAGTATTGAGGTCTCCTACAATTGAGGTATTTTTATCAATATGACTCTTTATTTTGGTTAACAGCTAGCTTATGTAGATGGCTGCTCCCATCTTGGGGGCATAGATATTTACAATTGTTAGATCTTCTTGTTGGATAGACGCACTTTAAGAATGATATAGTGTCCTTCTGTGTCTCTAACTACAGTCTTTAGCTTAAAATCTAATTTGTCTTATATAAGAATTGCTACCCCAGCTTTCTTTTGAAGTCCATTGGCATGGATGATGGAACTCCATCCCTTCACTTTCTTTCTGGATGTATCTTTAGGTTCAAAATTATTCTCTTGCAGACAGCATATGGATGGGTCCTGTCTTTTTATCCAATCTGCAACCCTGTGCCTTTTTACAGGAGCATTTAGGCCGTTCACTTTGAGAGTGATTATTGAAAAATATGAATTTATTGTCATCATGTTGCCTGTGAAGACTTGTTTTTATAGATTGTCTCTGTAAATTTCTGTTCTGTATCACTCTTGGGGTCTTTCTCCTTTTATAGAACCCCCCTTAATATTTCTTGCAGGGCCAGCTTAGTGGTCACATATTCTTTCAGTTTCTGCCACTTTTGGAAGCTCTGCATCTCTCCAACCATTCTAAATGACAGCCTTGCCAGATAAAGTATTCTTGGCTGCATGTTCTTCTCATTTAGTAAGCTGAATATGTCTTGCCAGGCCTTTCTGGCTTACCAGGTTTCTGTGGATAGGTTTGACGTTATTCTGATGTTCCTCCCTCTGTACGTAAGGGATCTTTTCCCCCTAATTGCCCTTAAGATGGTTTCCTTGGTTCTAAGATTTGGGAGTCTTACTGTTACATGCTGGGGCATTGGCCTGTTTTCCTTGATCTTGGGAGGGGTCCTCTCAGCCTCTAGGACACGAATGTTTCTTTCATTCCCCAGATTAGGGAAGTTCTTAGCTACGATTTGCTCAAATATATCTTCTCGTCCTCTCTCTGTCTCCACCCCCTCAGGGATCCCAATAATTCTGACATTGGAACATTTCATGGTGTCACTTATTTCTCTGATTCTATTTTCATGGATTCTGAGTTGTTTTTCCCTGGCCTCCTCTTTTTCCTTCTTGTCTATTAATTGGTCTTCTAGATCACTAATTTGTTCTTTGGCCTCACTTACCCAAACTGTTTATCTAGATTAGATTGGATCTCATTGATAGCATTTTCAAGTTTTGCCAATTCAGCTTTCATTTCTGCCCTTAGAGACTCTATGTTGCCATTAATCGATTTCTCCATTCTAGCTATTGTCTTCACAATTGCTACCCTGAATTCCACCTCCAACATCTTGGTTATATCTGTATCCATTTGTAAATCTGTGGCAGAAGTCGCAGTCTCTGAATATTTCTTATTTTGGGGATCCTTCCTCCTAGTCATTCTGTTGAGGGGTGGTTGAGGGAATGTACAGAGTCTAAATTATTGACCACAACCCAAGCAAGATGCACCTGTTTTATAGGGACCTTAGGGTTCCTGGCTTCTTGTTCTCCCAGCCTGTCTTCTGGTGTAGAGGCCTGCTGTGCTGTTACTCAGGCAACCCTGTTTGGAAAGAGTTGCCCTGCCCCCTGTGGTGGGGGATGGGCTCAGTGAAAACAGGTTTTTGGGGGCTTTTGTTCTCTGGCGGCTTTCCCTGGAAGCTTTCCGCATCTCTTCAGAGAGTCAGAGCAGAAGAGATTATTTCCAGCCCTCTGCCTCAGAGCAGAGGTTGCAGTCTGTTCTTCAGTGAGCTCTCCAGGCCACACTATCTCCGTTTCTGTCTGTGCTGCTATAAACTGCAGCGTCCTGGGTTGTGCACCCCTCAGCAGCGCTCCCAGTCCTCACCTCCATGTCTGGGCATGTCTCTGCCCTTTGTGCTTCTAAAACCATCAGCCACCCCCAGTCCGCATGCACGACCCCACCACTCCAGGTTTCAGTCTGGGGGGCTGCCCTAAAGTCCTTTTCCCGTCACTACCAGTCTGCGAGTCTGTGCCCGGTCCCAGCGGGGGAAGCTATCGCTCATGGGTGGTGTAGGATCCTGACGGCTTGGCTCCCTCCCCCTTCTGTTTATCCTCCGGTATCTGCCCATGGAATCACAGCCCCCCGCTTGATACTTCGAAACCAACTGCCTGCAATATTCTGTTTGTAGCGATCCAGCTCTATCTTCTTACATCTCAGGCTGATTTCATGGGTGTTCAGAGTGGTCTGGCAGATATCCAGCTCAATTCCGGGGACCTGTTAGAATAGGGTCCCCTACTCCTCTGCCATCTTTTCCCCTGAAGAATGTAGTTTAAAGTATAAAAATTAAGCACATACACACAGGGCAATGTAGATCACTTGATGCAGGATATACTTTGAAAGATTGATGTAGGTCATATATTGACTCACTGAAAGGCATGAGGGAAAAGAAGCTGATATACTTAACTTTGGGAACAATGTTGATTTTACTGGAAATTCTGAGGCTAAATGCAAATATAACCGTACTCTAGTTGGTAGAGTTTTTTCTCACGTGAGTAGATTTTAACAATTCTGAAAGAACTCTAAATGAATATTAGTGTGAAAAAGGAAATAAATGGAAGATAATGAAAGCCAGATTTTTCATTTCAAGAATTCATTTCATTTCATTTCAAGACATTCATTTAATGTCTTGAAAAAGACATTAAAAATAAGCAAGAGAGGAAAACTAGAATAAACCCTGTCATAATGGATTAAAGTCTGAGACATCATTATGTCCATGTTGCTTAATATACACATAGATTTATAGATATGGTAGTAATTATGTGTATATTTGAGTTTTTATATTTAGATGTATTTCCTACTTCTGTCTGTTAGGAAGGCATAGAAGCAGAGACACACTATCAGCAGCAAAAAATACCCAGAACTCAGATCCTGGTTTCTAAATACCATTCTACAATAAGCAGATCCAAAGTTCTTTGAAAAATGACTGAGTTTAGGGCTGGTTCAAGGAAAATGCAAGATGAATGTAGAGCATCTTGTAGTGCCAAAAAGTAAGGAATTTCTCACTAAGCAAAGAGATGGCAGATCAAGGGAATATAGGGACCATCCTGAAAGAGCTCCCAATAGCCAAAACTCGAAAAATTTGTGCAATAAAATAAATTTATCTGTAATAAAATAAATTAGTACCAGATTATAACATTCTATTAGTTTTTCATTCTTGCTATAATAATAATACAAATTTAGGGACTTAAAGTCACAGATTATCTTAAAGTTGCATATGTCAGAAGCCCAACAGGAAGCTCACTAGTGGAATACTGAGGTGTTGAGAGGGTTGTACTCCTTTCAGAGACTCAAGAGGAGAATCTGTTCACTTGCCTTTTTCAACTTCTAAAGGCTGTCTTCCTTTAGTGGCCCATTCCCTCCATTTTCAGAGACAGCAATATTGCATTCTGACAGTTCTTCCTAAGTCTTATTTATCTTCCTCTGACTACAGTTAGGGAAAAGTACTTGCAAGGACTTGTAAGAGAAGAATGAACTCACCATGGAAATCCAGGGTAATTGCTCCATCTCAAGGCCCTTAATCCTAATCATATCTGCAATCTCTTTTGCCATGTAAAGTAATATGCACAGGTTCTGGGAATTGAGGAGCCATCATCCTGCCCATAAATAGAAAATATAAAATGCATACGCACAATTCTATACTGATATAAATAAATGTTTAAATATATAAATAAATAAAGGACAGAGACAAATCTTTATTATAAAGAATTTCAAATAATAAATGTAGATATACCCCTCTCTAGGAGGTAGTGCCTTTTGGAGAGCTGGACTTAATGATTCATTTCTAAAGAATAGAGTATACTTAGGGGAATATAATAACTGTAGAGTGGAGAAGCTTGTCAAATGGAACTTTAACCAAGTGATCAAAGTTAACATCACCGATTATAAGTCATAGTTACATCATATGCCTCCCAGTATGGTATGTTAAGAAGGCATTTCACTTCTGTGGGTATTCTATTGACGCACAACCTGTCTGCTAAAATAATAATAATAGCTAACATTAATCATGTGCCACCCATTGCTGAAACACTTTACATGTTCTAGTTCATTTAACATTCACAACAGTCTAATATATCCCCATTTTGTGAGTGAGGAAACTGGATCAAGTTTATGATCCTAATAAATAGCAGGGTTGAGATTTTAACCAGGGCTGTTTGACAGCAGTGTGGGTGCTCTTTATCATACTACCCTGCCTCACTCAGAGATGAAGGAAGTTTGTACAGCTGCTGTGGAAATGTTGCTCATCCCAGTACAGGTCTCTTTCCTCAGTCTGGTAAAATATTTCTAGCCACAACCTCTAGTCTGTAATTATTATTATAATACATGTATAATATTATATATGTATAATATAATATATAATACATAATACAATATGTATTATATACTATAATACATAATATATTATAAATATTAATATTTTAACAACAGCTTTATTGAAACAGACTTCATATGTCATAACAATCTCCATTTTTTTCAAGATGTATTTATTTATTTGAGAGAAAGAGAGCATGAGCAGGGGAGCAGAGACAGAGGGAGAGAGAATCTGAAGCATACTCTGTGCTGAGCATGGAGCCCAGACTTGGGGTTCGATCTCATGAGCCTGAGATCACGATCTGAGCCAAATCCAAGAGTCTGACGCTTAACTGACTGCACCAACCAGGCACCCCACAATCTCCATTTTTAAAGTGTACAATTTATGTGATTTTTAGGATATTAATGGAGGTATACAAACATCACCACTATTTCACTTTAAACATTTCAGTCACCCTTAGAAGAAACTCCACTGCACTCACATTCACCATGCCCCTTCCCACACAGCCTCTGACAACCACTAATCTATTTTTGTCTCCATGGATTCTCCTATACTGGACATTTTATATAAATATAATCATACAACGTGTAATCTTTTGTGACCAGCTTTTTTTCACTTAGCATAACATTTTCAAGATTCATTCATGTTGTAGTCCATTCATTCAGGTTTTTTTCTAGGATTTTTTATTTATTTATTGACAGAGAGAGACACAACAAGAGAGGGAACACAAGCAGGGGGAGTGGGAGAGGGAGAAGCAGGCTTCCTGCTGAGCAGGGACCCCCAATGTGGGGCTTGATCCCAGGACTCTGGGATCATGACCTCAGCCAATGGCAGATGCTTAAGGACTGAGCCACCCAGGCACCCCCATTCATTCAGATTTTATTGCCAAACAATATTCCACTGACTGGATATACAGTTGAATATTGGTTATTCATTCATCAGTTGATGAGAATTTGAATTGTCCCCACTTTTTGGCTTCTCTGAATAAAGCTGCAATGAGTATTTACATATAAGTTCATTTATCTTGATAGATAATTAGAAATTAAATCATTGGGTCATACAGTAATTCTTATGTTTAACAATTGATGAACTGCCAAACTGTTTCTGCCAACATGGCACACCATTTTGCATTTCTACCAGCAATGTGTAAGAGTTCCAATTTATCCACATCTTCACCAACACTATCATTGTATTTTTGATTATAGTCATCTAGTGGGTACAGAATGGTATCTTATTGAGGTTTTGATTTTCATTTCTCTAATGACTAATGATGTTAAGCATCTTTTAATGTGCTTATTGGCTATACAAATACATTCTTGGGAGAAGGGCTTATTCCAAATTTTTGCTAATTTTTAATAGAGTTATTTGGATTTTTATTTTTGGTATGAGGAGGGGTTCAACCTCATTCCTTTGTTAAGTGGATATTCTGTTGTCCTATCACTGTTTATTGGAAAGACTATTTGTTCCCCATTGAATTGTCTTAGAAACCTTGTCAAAAATCAGTTAGCTATAAATGTAAGTATTTACTTACTGTCTCAATTCTATTCCATTGAATTATATGTCTGTTCTTATCCAATCACCACAGACTCTCAATATGCTTAATATGTTAAAACATGATAAATATGAAGAGAAAGTACAAGTTCACATAAGTAACCTGTTAAGTTTAAGATCCTGTATTTCTGAGAAAAAATATTTAATTTTCTACTTTGATATCCATTCCCTGGTTGTTTTTGTTGTTGTTGTTGTTTTTTCCCCATGATACTTTTGTTAGTTCCTATTTAGGCTAATGAATTAGTCCTATATGGGATATCAGAATAGCTCAATTTATCTGTAGTCATATTGCTTAAAAACAGCAATAAAAATATCAAATGGTAATTTCAGACCTTTTCATCCCTTATAATTATGCAAAATGTATGCAAGTCCACTTGGGTATATCCCATATAATTTATTTAATACAAAACTGGACTGTAATGAAAAGCCAAAAAAAAAATGAGTGCTACTCATATTATTATTTTAGTAAGAATATGAAGGGACATTTGCAAAGTACATTTTTTTAATGTAGTAAATAATACATGGATTTCTATCTTGTTCTTATATTAAATGATGAAAAGTATATATACTCTTTCTTTATTATATATTCTTCTTTATATATTATATATAATATTTATATTATACTATAATTTATTATATATTTATATATTCTTTCTTAATTTTAAATGTGGTATCTATGATGTTTATATAGAAAACAAGGACATTAATAAATAATGATATACGGTTTGCCTATAAATAGGTCTTTTGTATTTCCCATGAGAAACATGTAGAAGTTGAAATGAGTCCACACGTGCTTGGAAAATGCCTTTGACTTGGGATTTCCAATGGCTTTATGCTCTTACAGTAGCTCATGCATGGCTGTTAACATTTTTTGTTAAATTTTAGCAGATTTCTTCTTACATACTTGTATGGCAGTCTGTTCTTTCTCTGCCACAGGTGAAATAATCCATATACCACACATCTCACAGAGATGGCTGACCTTTCTTGTCTAGGAACTTAGGCTATTTGGTTGCCCTAAAACCTCATCTCACTGATGGGTCCAAGGAAAGTTATGATTTTGTAGTTTTCTTCTGAATTTTTCTTTTTAGATAGCAGAGATATTCTTTCTAACTTTCTGCATCTTAGACGGAGGTGGAATATAGTGATTCTTCAGCAGGTTACTGTTGGAGAACCACCATAATAAACAAGTAGAAATCTAGCCTTGGAATTTGTGCAAACTTAAAATATACTTCAAGGATTAGAGTAAAACCTCTAGGTACAAGACAGCCAAGTACATCTGAAAAATTTCAGAGGTTGCCAGAGTATAAAATCACAGATTTGTTTTAAAGGAACCTATTAACCTGATACATGCCCCTACTCAAAACTTCCAAACATATGCTCTCAAATTTAGGATAATGTGCACACTACACATAACATGGTCTACAAATTTTTCTTTGACCCTTCATTTCTTCTTAAGTTATCCATGACTTTCCCTTTCTGATCAAGACACACTTTTCTACTTGTTCTTCAGCCAAGCCTCAGGGCAGCTATAGTATTTGCTCCCTCTGTTTGGGACTCTCACTTGCATATTCTGAGTCCCATTTTCCAGAGATATCTGTCTGAACTACTTTCTAAAATAAAATAAATGAAATAAAATGAAACAAAATGAAATGAAATAATGAGAAAAGAAAAAAATGCCTTAATTTCTTAGATTCTCATATTCTTCCCCACCTTCATTTTTCTTCATAGTTTCCATCCCCCAAAACCATTATTTGATTACTCTTGACCTCTGAATTGCCCCAGTATAGAACATTGTCAGTCATAAAATAGTCACTTAACATTATTTGCTAAATGTATAAATATGAATATGTTAATGAAAAATAAATCAAGGATTAAAAATGCTATCAAAAGTTTACAATAAATTGCAATTTTCTAGTGTCACTCTGTGGTGGTAATACGTCACTGAATATTCTGGGAAAATTCTCTAAATGGGGCAGGAGATTCCCTTGATATTACCAGGTAATGTTTTTTCATTTAGTTTTACAGAAAATGAAACAAATTAATGGAATATTAATATGACCTTTCAACAAAGTACACAATGATATAAATGTTTTTGCTAAGAGACGCCTATTATAAGCAAGAATAAATATATAGTGTCTAAAGGTCTTTTTTTCCTCTCACAAAGTCATGTTTGCATGAGAATTGTGATAGACTGATTATCTTTCCACTACCCAGCAATTTATTCAACCAAACATCCACCCATCTATCCATCTATTTAGCTATCCACTTAGCTATTGAATAAGATGGCTATAATATTCCCTTCAGCTTAACTAAATTTTAGACAATTTTCTTCCTGACTGTAGTCCCCTGACCTTCTTTTTCTTAGAGCATGTATTTTACAAAATTTGCAATTGTAAATTCTTTCTTTGCCCCCTTTGAGATGTAAATCCTCTCCTAGTCTCTTGCTGATTTTATAACCAAGGAAACTTTCTCCTGGGAGCCCTGCCTTCAAAATGTAATCATCAAGAAAAATAATGCCCCTGTCTCCTCTCTGCGGCAAGATAGGAACCTAACTTAAATTAATGTCAATTAGCAAGTACAGATGGCTTAATCACATTGACCAACCTCCCCGTTAATATCTTCCAGTACATTTCCACTAGCTCACTTCAACATTTAAAAACTCTCCTGCCTTTTGTTGCAGAGAAGTTGAGTTCAGTCTCTCTCCCATATTGTAACAGTGTTGAATAAAATCTTCTTTGCCTGTTTAACTAAGCCAGTGCAATTTTTCTTTGACACTATCCATCTAGCACTTGACAGAAACTGCCTAGGTTTGAATCCAGATGCCACCATTTAAAGGCTATGTCACTTTAAGAAATATTTTAATCTCTCAGTAATAAATTCACTCACCCATGAAATAGAGAAACAATGCATCTGTTTCAAAGATGTGTTAAAAGAAGTTAATGAAATAATATAATGTGCTTATATCAAAAACTATGATAAGAGATAAACCTTAACTATTATCTGTGATACTTTCCAAGTCTCAAATAAGGTAAAATATTTATTCAGATGTCATTCTGGGCCTTCATTTTTCCCAACTTAAATAATGAGAAAAGTATGATGACTTCCTGAGGCTGTATTGTTATTCTCACTCCCCAACAGGATAGTCATCTTGTCATAATTGCGGATACTTACACAAAAGCCTCAAGAAATTTCAACTCATTTTCATCTTCATTACATGTATTCAGGGTCCCCAGAGAGCAGGATTTTAGAAATTTTGGGAAATATTCAGTGCAGATTAATTCTAGTATGTCTAGTATATAGAAAATAAAAAGAAAATACAGTTTTAACCATATCCAAATCCCTTCCTTTTTCTTTGTATTTACAATGAAAGAACATCTGGAGTTAGGGACTCCCTATTTTTTTTTTTTTAATCCCAAACACATTTCTTACTCAAAATTGGTATATGGTGATAAATACTCAAAGGAAACAATAAGAGATGATTAAGTAAAAAGCCCTGTGGCTTGCTGGGAAATAGCAAATACTTTTGGCTTAACAAGCCGCAAGGAGTCCACAGTCCCTAATAACAGTGTTTTGTTTCTATTGATAATGTCTACAGAATTAGACTTCTCTTACATTTCAGGACCATGATACTAATGGCAATACAGAGACATAACTTTTTTCAGTTTTTCCCCTCCTGCTTTCCTTTTTAATAAAAATTATGAAATTTGGTTGAGAGTCTAGATTTTTTAATGTTGTATTTATTTATTTTTGTTAAATATTTTGGTACATTCACCACAGGGTTTATGATTACTTCATCATTTTGTAGCAAATCTGACATTCCTTTCTCACATTTTTCTGTTGAATTCAACTGTTTATTTAAATTATACAGTGTCCAAAATCCTTTTCTGAAAATCCAAATTTATTTGAAAAATATTCTTGTTTAGATAGCCATTCATACAATATCCATATACACAACATAGATTTTGGGAACAAAAATAGCCAGTATATTAAAAAAGTTCTTGCCTTAAATTAACTATGTATAAATCCTGCCAAAGAATTTTGAGGCAAAACAATTCATGAGTATCTATTTTCTCTCTAATGGCAAGCAACAAGATATATTTCCTTCAAACCTTATCAGATATTTGACGAACACAAAAGCATTGACTTACAAACTTAATTCATGTTGGGAATAGAAAACTTGCAATTTCTATCATGCAAAAACAATAGAAAAACTACTGAGTCCCTAGTCAGTTGATTATATCTAAAGCTTCCCAACCTTTGTAGGACAGTTATTTTTAAAGAGTCCGTATGGAATCTGCAAGTAGCATTGACATTTTCAGGTCTTTGTTTGTTTTCCCATTTGAATCCTGAAGGATATGCAGTACTTGCTGGGCATTTGGTTAGTCAAGTGTTATTGTTGGCCTCTGTTTCAAAGTTTCATTGGGGGATTTTCGTCCTAATCAAAATAAATAGGCTGTTTCATACCGAAAGTGATCTTATTGACAGATCCTAAAAATGTTAAATGGGCAACCTATCTTAGAAATGTTGTGTTCTAATTTAAAATCATTACAGCACTGGAGCTTTGGCATGAAGTTATTTGTTATAATTTCTTATTTGGTTAGTGTAAGCTACTCCATGTATTTATTGTTTGATTTTGGCCTTATTTATAATTATTAGCACAATAGTTACATTTATATTTATAACTTCAGTCTGAAAAAAATATAGCACAAAGGAAAGTTATTTCTATTTTATTATTTGACTTCACAGTTGCTACACTGTTACTTAGGTATTTTAGTATTTATCAGCCATGAGTTTTTCAATAATTTCTATAACATCCCATTTATTATATATAGTTTTTTTCTAGACATGTAAGGACAATGGTATATGGTTTCCTTTGTAATTCAGACTTGCCCCCCACCCAACTCCAAGCATACAAGAAGCAATTGTGATACTATTTATGAATTATAATGACCAATGAAATTTATGATTATGTTAGACATTCAGTAAATCTTTCAAGGTCAATCTTCTACCACTTTTCAAAAAATTAATAGATATTTTTGGAGCAACATTAGGTTTATAGTAAAATTGAGCAGAAAGTACAAAAAGTTACTACTTATTTTCTTTCCCTCCACCCTCAGTTTACTCTGTTATTAACAATTTGTATTGTGGTGGTGCATTTGTTACAACTGATAAAACAATATTGATGTCTAAAATCTAAAGCCAACAATTTACATTAAGGTTTACTCTTTATGTTGTACAGTTTTATGGCTTTACCAAAAGCATGATATCGTGTATCTACCATTACAGTAGCATATATAGTAGACTCACTACCCTAAAAATCCCTTGTCCTCCACCCATTCACCACCACCACCCCCAACAAATAACTTCTGGCAAGCACTGATGATATTTTTACTTTTTTGCCTTTTGGTGAATTTCATATAGTTGGAATCATAGGATGTAGCCTTTTCAATCAGGCTTCTTTTACCTACCAATATGTATTTAAGTTTCCTTCATGTCTTTGTATGACTTGATGCCTCATTTCTTTTACCACCAAATAGTGTTCTGTTGTATGGACGTACCCTGGTTTGTTAAAAAGACATCCTGATTGCTTCCAATTTTGGTAATTATGAATAAAGCTGCTATAAATATCAGAGTGCAGGTTTTTGTGTGGACATATGTTTTCAACTCATTTTGGCAAACATCTAGGAGCATAATTGCTAGATTGTATGGTAAGACTGTTTTTCTTAAGAAATTGCCAACTGGCTTTATAATTTGTATCCCTAGAAAGCAAAGAACAGTGAAATCTCCTGTTGCTACATTTCCCCATCAGCATTTGGTGTTGCCACTGTTTGGTATTTTGGTGTAGTGATATCTTAATTGTTTCACTTGCAATTTCCTAACTGCATATAATATTGATGTTGAGAATTTTAAAGTAGGTGTATTTGACATCTACATATCTTCTTCAGTGAAGTGTCTATTAAGAGGGTTGCTAGAGGGGAGAGGGGTATTGACAAAATGGGTGAAAGGGAGTGGAAGATATAGGTTTTCAGTTTTGGAGTGAAGAAGTCATGGGAATAAAAGGCACAGCACAGGAAATATAGTCAATGACATTGTAATTGTGCTGTATGGTGACAGATGGTAGCTACACCTGTGGTGAACACAGCATAATGTATAGAGATGTTAAATCACTATGTTGTATGCCTGAAACTAATGTAACATTAGTTTAATGTT
The DNA here is from genome assembly GCF_009762305.2 of Zalophus californianus. Classification (NCBI taxonomy): domain Eukaryota; kingdom Metazoa; phylum Chordata; class Mammalia; order Carnivora; family Otariidae; genus Zalophus; species Zalophus californianus. The sequence continues at coordinate 48,987,266 of NC_045597.1, forward strand.
TAATAAAAAAAAATTAAAGAAGTCTTCCCATGTTTTAATTGAGTTATTTGTTTTTTTTATTATTAAGTTCCAAGTGCTCATGTGTATTTTAGATACAAGTCTTTTCTGAGTTACATGCATTGGAAATACTTCTCCCATTCTGTGGCTATTCTTTCCATTCTTGTAACAGTGTCTTTACACAGCAATATTATCTGAAACCTCACTGTCAAATCCAAGGCCACTTAGATTTTCTACTGTTATATTATAGATGTTTTATAAATTTATATTTACCTTTAAGTCTGATCCATTATTAGTTAATTGTGAAAGTATAAAGCTTGTGTCTGGAATCGTTTTTCTTATATTTGGATGCCCAGATATTCCAACACTGTTGAAAATACTATCCTTTCTATTGGGATGCCATTGATAATTTGTCAAAGATCAGTTGACTATCTTTGTGTACGCTTATTTCTGGAATCTCTTCCTTTCATCTAGTTACCTGATATGTCACCAATACCTAACTGTCTTGATTACTGTAGCTTTATAGTAAGTCTTGAAATGGGGTGGTGTCAGTCCTCCAACTTCATTCTCTTCCTTCAATATCATGTTTGTTATTCTGGGACTTTTGCTTTTTCACAGAAACTTTAGAATATACTTGTTAATAAACACAAAATAAAAGTTGCTGGGATTTTGACTGGGATTGCTTTGGATTTATAGATCAAGTTGGGAAGAACTGTTTACAGATGGAGTTTTGGAAGGACTGAGCTCTTAACAATAATGTCTTCTTAACAACAAACAGGGAAAATGTTGAGTCCTTCTTTGATTACTTGCATCAGTTTTGCAGCTTTCCTTATAGAGCTTGAAAATATTTTATTAGATTTATACTGAAGAATTTGGGTGTTAATTAAAGGACTGTTATACTTTTAGCTTCAAATTCTAATTCTTCATTGTTTGTATATAGGAAAAAAAATTTTTAACATGTTATCCTACAACCTTGCTATAATGGCTTCTAGTTAACAGATTTTTTTGGTTAAATCTTTGGTATTTAGTACATTGACAGTCATGCCATCTGTGGACAGAGATTTATTTTCCTTCCTAATCTGTATACATTTCCTTATATTTGTCATAATTTATAAGCTAGAAGATCCAGTACAGTATAATATCAAAAAATAATATAGGATGTGTCTGTTTCTTCTCTGTACTCTGCCTTGACCTTCTTGTGTGGTCCCTCAAGGTATGCCAGGTACTTATTTTAGGACCTGTGAGTAATAAACTGTATTTCAATTTCTCTTGTGGTTTGTTGTTGAACCACAACTCACCATCCAGCACCCTGTGCTCTACTTAACAAGAGTTAATTTGACAAATTCATAACAAGCCAGTTCTTTTCTATTATTTTTCTGTTTTCAATTTCATTGATTTCCATCCTGATTTTTATTATTTATTTTCTTCTGCTAACTCTGCATTTAATTTGCTCTTCCTTTTCTTATTTCATAATGTGGAAGCTTAAATCATTGGTTTGAGGTCTTTCTTCTTTCAAATATATGCATTCAATGCTGTAAATTTCCCTCTAAACACTGCTTTTCCTGCAACTCACAAATTTTGACAACTTGTGTTTTCATATTAATGTAGTTCAAAATATTTTAAAATCCCTCTTAAGACATCTTTTTTTGACCCATGTGCTATTTAGAAGTGTGATGTTAATCTCAAAATGCTTTGGGGTTTTCCAGCTATCTTTCTATTAGTAACTTCTCTTTAATTCCACATGGTCTAAGTGCTTATTTTGTCTGTTCTTTTCGATGTATTAAGATGTGTTTTGTAGTCCAGAATGTTGTCCATGTTGGTAAATGTTCAATGTGAGCTTGAGAAGAATGTGTTTTGAATGAAGTGTTTTTAAATGTCAATTAGATCCATTTAGTTTATGAGACTGCTCAGTTCAACTATATCCTAAGTGATTTTCTGCCTGCTGATTCTGTCAATGATTGTTAGAGAGCTGTTGAAGTATGCAACTATAGGAGTAGATTTGTTTGTTTTTCCCTGTAGTTCTATCATTTTTGCTTCAGGTATTTTGATGTTGTATTATTATGTGCATATACATTAAAGATTGTTAAATCTTTTTTTATCATTATGTGATACTCTTCTTTATCCCACAGTGAATTTTCTATTTGCCCAACAGCTTATATTTTAAAATAATTCCGATATTTCAAATGTTTAGAAAAGAGACTGATAGAACCATACACTTATTGGGGCACCTGGGTGGCTCAGTTGGTTAAGCGACTGCCTTCGGCTCAGGTCATGATCCTGGAGTCCCGGGATCGAGTCCCACATCGGGCTCCCTGCTTGGCAGGGAGTCTTCTCCCTCTGACCCTCTTCTCTCTCGTGCTCTCTATCTCTCATTTGCTCTCTCTCAAATAAATAAATAAAATCTTTAAAAAAAAAGAACCATACACTTATTTGTACAGATTAATTCATGAAATAATACATTTAGTTTGAAGTCTGTATTAAACAATTTCCACACTTCCAAATTTCAAATTTGAGTGTGAACATAAAAATATTCTTTTGTTATTACTTAAATTTATGATATAAGTTAATTAATGAAGAAGGAGGAAGGGAAGAGAGGAAAGGGGAAGAAGATAATTTTCCTTGTTTTGAACTTCACTTTATCTGAAACTAATATAGCTACTCCAGCTTTCTTTTGATTAATTTTAGTATGATATATCTTTCTCTATCCCTTTACTTTAAATATGTGTCTAAATATTTAAAGTGATTTCTTGTAAACAATATATTGTTATTTTTTTATCCTTCAGACAATTTGTCTTTTAGTAGACGTATTTAGAGAAACTTTAAAGTATTATTGATATAGTTAGCTTACTCTCTACCATATTTGTAAATGTTTTCTATTTCTTTTTCTTTCTTTGTTGTCTTCCACTCTTTTTCTGTCTTTTCTGTTTTACTTAATATTTTATGATTACATTTTCTCTTATCTCTTATCAATTATGTTTCTTTTGAAAAATTGTTATTAGTGTTTGCCTTCAAGTTTGAAATATATACTTACAACTAATTTAGGTTCACTTTCAAATAACACTATACCACTTCATGTGTAGAATGAATAACTTAGCATATTTCCAATTCCTCCCTCCCATCCACATATAACATCTCTGTTATTCATGTTACTTATTCAAATGCTATAATCAACAAAATTGTCCCTATAATAATTTCAAACACTCTGTTATCTTTAGATCAATTAAGAATAAGAAAAAAATGTTTCATTTGACTTTCATGTATTCCTTCTCCAATGCTTATTCTTTCTTTATGTCTGTTATAGTTTTTTTCCCTACTCTGAAAAATCTTTTAACATTTCTTGCAAGGCAGATCTAGTAGCAAAATTTTCCCTCAATTTTGTCTAAAGGAGTGTTTATTTATTCTTCATTTATGAAGGATAATTTTACAGGATACAGAATTTTAGTTATTTTTTTCTTTCAACTCTTTAAATATTTCATTCCATTTCTTCTTGATTGCATGGTTAGTAAAGTGACATTTGATGTAATTCTTATCTTGTTTCTTAGTAGGTAAGACATGTATTTCTTCTGGCTTCTTTCAAGATTTTCTTTTTGTCTTTTATTTTCTGCAGTTTGAATATGGTATGTCTAGATGTAGATTTTTTTTTCTTGTATTTATCCCCCATTGGTGTTCTCTGAGCTCACTGGATCAATGCTTATCGTCTGTAATTGATTTTGGAAAATTCCCAGCTATTTTTACTTCAAACACTCTTCTCTTTCTTTCCCTCTTTCTTTCCTTCTGGTATTCCCATTGCATGGTTTACACATTTTGTAATTGTCCCACAGTTCTTAAATTTTATGCCACCCCTTTATAATTTTCTTTTTCTTTTTCAGTTTTTGAAGTTTCTATTGACATATCTTCAGATTCCCTGATTCTTTAATTGGCCATGTTTAGTCTACTTATAAAAAAAAATCAAAGACATTCTTCATTTCCCTTAGGATGTTTTTCATTTCTAGAATTTTATTTTGATTCTTTGCTAGAGAGTCCATCTCTCTGCTTATATTATCCATCTGTTCTTGCATGATGTCTACTTTTTGCATTAAAGCCCTTAGCATATTAACCATAGTTGTTTTAAATTTCTGGTGTGATAATTCCAAAAATCTCTGCTATATCTGAGTCTGGTTCTAAGGCTCGATTTGTCTCTTTTGACTGTGTTTTTTGCCTTTTAGCGTGCCTTGTAAATTTTGTTGAAAACTGGACATGTCATATTAGGTAAAGGAAACTGATGTAGATAGGCCTTTAGTGTGAAGTTTCATGTTTATATAGCAGGAATTAGATGGTGTTTACTGTTTGTTGTAGCTGTGCTGTCAGAGACTAAAATTTCCTATAGTTCCCTGGTTTGAGTCTCCCCTGCTGTCTTCAGACATACCTAGAGACCCCTTGAAAATCCTGAGTCTTATAGTTCTTCTGGCTGTAATATCCTGCTGTTATGCAGGAGTCTTATTAATGTCATGGAAAGCTGTTGAGGGAAAGGAAGTGTTCTGTAGTCCTGTGATTAGATCTCAGTCTTTTAGTGAACCTGTATTTTCCCTCTCCCATGTCAAAGGCTTTAGCGGGCTAGATATGGTGTTTCCCTTTACTCATGTTGGTGATCCTTTGATAAAACCCCCCTCAGTTCAGCTCAGGTAAAATAATTTTAGGCAAGCTTTAGTTTTTTTGTTTGTTTGTTTTTAAAGATTTTATTTATTTATTTGACAGACAGCAAGAGAGAGCCAGAGAGCACAAGGTTTGGGGAACATCAGAGGGAGCAGGAGAAGCGGGCTCCCTGCTGACCAGGGAGCCCATGCGGGGCTCAATCCCAGGACTCTGAGATCATGACCTGAGCTGAAGGCAGACCTTAACCACTTAACCAACTGAGCCACCCAGGCAGCCCTCCCGCAGGCTTTGCTAAGAACAGCTAGCTCTGGTACATTTCAAAATTGTTACTTTTTCCTTTTCCTGCTGGAAGCATGACAGGGTATCTCTTTGATATTTTTACAGTGAAAAATTGCTAGGGCCCCTGCAGGTAAAGTTCAGGGTTGTGTGAGTCTCCCTAAGACTGGTCCCCTTCAGAGTTCTTAAATCTCAAGCTAGCACACATGACCCTTCAGGAATTTGTCAGTCGTAGATTAAAGTGTTCCTATTGATGCTGGTTTTACCTACAGACCCCTGTTCCTGGAAGTAATGATTCTCTGTAGCCACCTGTCTCCTCAGTTTGGGGGCGATAATTTGCCTTGTGTCCTCCATTCTCTGAAGGACCTGAGAAAAGTTGGTGATTTTCTGTTTGTTCAGTTTTATTCTTCTTGTGAGAATGAGAGAGATGATTGTCAAACTCTTTATATGTTGGACAGGAAACTGGAAGTCTTTTAATTATTAAGCATGAATAAGTGATATTTCTATAAGAAATAATTTCATTTATGTAACAAAATAATAATATGTCAAAGGTTGTTAGGAATTTTGAGATTCTCTAATCTAACACATGCATTGTATAGATCAGAAAATGTAAGCAAAGGTCCCATAAAAGTACACTTAAAAACTTGGTATCCTGAGTCCCCACTCAGGACTCTTTTCTCCTCATACATAGATAAAATAAAGCAAATAGGTGAAAGGATAAGAAATATGTGAAGCCCTAATATCTATTCTCATTGCTTTTCTGTCTGAAACAGAATGTTTTAGAGGAAAGACAGAGCAACTCTGAATCCAAAGGAACTATCAGGGTGGAGGTGGAATGAATTGGTTGCATCGGTGTAATTATAAAAATGGTTGGGGGCAGGGCTTTCAAATGGGGTCAACTTATTCCCTTTGTCTTTATACAAGGTGGACAGAAAAAGAACGTGACAACTACCAAGAACTCAGCATACTTACATGTCACTTAATGAACTGACTGGTATTTAACTGAAGAATCTGAAAAATTAAGTGAGGAGGCTAAACCTGATGAGTGAAAGAGAAGTATTGGTCTGGGATAAAGGTAACAATAGCTTATTAAACTTAGAAAAAAGGTAGAAAAATGTGCAATCTGTGTTTGAATAACCTGGTCCCTGACATTCTTAAGAGGAAAGGTTGTTTCATCTGGCTTTACATTTTTATTATGCATTTTATCTTAGGGAGTATAGCACATCTAATTAATGTACCATGATAAATGGAGTTTCTGTATCATTAGAACCCACTTATAAAGAATGAAAAGGGACCTCCATGTGCAAACACAGAGAAGTTAATCCCTAGCTATCAAAGGTTCATCTCCTGCAAAGTCATTTCACTTTGCTCATACATTTAATAGGAATCATTTATATAATATTCAGGCAAAGGGAGAGAAACTGAAAAAAAGTTTTAATTGAGTTATTCAGTCATCAATTCAGGCTTGTCAGATTGTAAGAAGAGAAATTGAGATAGAAATCCTGTGAGAGGAATTCCTACTTAAAAAAAAAAAAGATAAAAAGCCTAGAAAAACCCAAGTGGATCTTTTCACCGTTCTGAGATGGGGAGGAAACTTGCCAATTATTGTAATTTTTAGAAAGTGAAACTTTCAGAGGCATTCTCTTATACTTAGATTTCTGGGAGCCAGCCTCTTCAGTCTCTAATCTATGCAACATTTTTAGTATACTTATCTTAACAATGACCTTTTCAAAAAGTATTACTTGATACAGAGAAATATAGGTTGAAGGCAAACTGAGATGTATATTTGCAAATTTTACATTAGAAGTATATTTATTAGTCCCTATATGAAAGATATTTCCAAGAATTCATTATGGGGAAACTAAGATATTTTACTTTCATCAAAGAGAAGGTGATTTAAAAGGCTGATTGAATTCTCTGTGGGTAGAAGGGATAAAAAGACTTCGGTTGCCATACCCTTGCAAGTTTACAAGCTGGAACTTTATTGCCTCAAAAGACACCTAACATAAAACACACCAGCCATACTGACTAATTTGCCAGTCTATCTGATACACTTCTCTTAACTTTCTCTATCACTGCTGATTATCCAGTCAAAATTCCTTTTTTAACATTGTAACTGCATTTGGAGTTCAAAGCAACCAATAGAATTTAACTATGCACAGAAGAGATGGATGGAATAGAGAATTCTCTCTTGTGCAAATCTGAATAAAGAACAAATATGTTACATCACATGAGATTTTTATACATTTCTTAGAACTTTTTAACAGGCATTGACAAATTGAGTATGTAAAATAGAAGAACATTGGTAAAAGATAAGGAATACTTCAGGTTAGAGAAATTTAGGTGTTTTAAGCCTTGTATTTATACATTTGAAAGGTGTAAGTTGTATGTAAAAAGTAGGATGTTATTGATGAATTCAAAACCAGAAATCTAAGATTGAATAATTATTCTTGTATGGTTTTCTGCTTGAAGTTTTCATTTTAATTCATTATTCTCCCTTTAACTGGACAATGTTATTATATAAGGAAGGATCACAGAATTAGGAGTCAAGAACTATCTCCAATGAAGCTTCTAATATAAAAAGTATGTGACTTTACAGAGTAAAAGTAAGTATGTTATTAAATGAGGGCTCTGCTGACACTTTTAATTTTCTTTAAATAATATATCCCTTTATAAAGTAAAGTTACACATAAAGTAAATGTTCCAGGTCTTTCAGTCTCCTAATACATCCTGTAAACATATGTGTGTGACACATCAATAAAATAATATTTCTATAAATCCCTATGCCTGTAGTACTGTTGTAGGTAACGTGCTTCTTCTAAGATGATCACAACGGTCTGTTAGTCTACGTTCTTTTTCATCTCAACCTAGCGGACTCAGTGCTGTCCTCTTGACTAGACATTACTACCAAACACCTTCTTGTTAACCGGTTTGCTAAAAAAAAAAAATGTTATATAAATCATTATTTAATCCATTGAACATTATTTTCTGAGCAGTGACTCTGTACCAGGCACTATCTCAGGCATTCGGGATATAAAAGAGACAAACTCTATTTCTTGGTAAACCTTGAAGTGCGACTTCATTATCCATCCCAGAATTCCCCACTTCTTACTTTTTATTTTATTTTTTTAAGATTTTAGTTATTTATTTTGTGAGAGAGAGAGAAAGAGGGCGATGGGGGGAGGGGTAGAGGGAGAGAGAGAATCTCAAGCAGACTCCACACTGAGCCTGAAGCCCAACGGTGTGGGGGGTGTGCTTCATCTCACAACCTGAGATCATGACCTGAGCCAAAATCAAGAGTCGGACACTTAACCGACTGAGCCACCCAGGCTTTTAAAAGCGTATAGGTATTGGAATTTGAGATTAAATGGGAAGAAAGTAGTGCCTTCAGGAATGATCAAATTCTGTATATATTTATTTAACATTTTGGATGTGCTTTATTAGACTGTAAGTTTCTTAAGACATGGTCAGTGCCTTATTCAAGTGCCAAGCATAGAATACCCTGCATATAATGAATGTTGTTGAATAGATGAGTTAATGAGAGAATGGGTGGATAAACTGGCATAGCACTCTCTTAATGAGATAAGGGAAGAAATTATGAAGACATTCTTGGTCACATAGATAAAGTAGGAATACAGTTACATTTAAACTTGTATTATTAAAGATAAATGCCACAAAGTCCTATACCCTCTGAAAGTTTTAGAGTAAGATATTAAAGTCAAATATATACAAAAGATGTTTACTGAAATGCAAGTTCATGAGACAGGATAGTTTTATCTTTTGGCCCCTAGTATAGCCCCTATTTTTCAGAAATACCTGGAACATAAAGGAACCTAATAAATGTTTATTGAATGAATGGATGAATAACTGAATGATTGGTATAATAAATATTGTCTTTCTGACCTTACTTAAAGGCATTAATAACTCTCAATAAATTTATAAAATTCCTGTAGCTACTTACAGTGAAAGGAAATGTCTACAGTTGCTTTTGTAAAAAGCAGCTTCATAATTCAGAGCACTTAGATGCTTTTTATTTAATTTGGAGTTCATTATCAATTCTTATTTATTTTTTATACAAGTGCCATGATATATATATGTCATATATTTTACAGCTTGGTGTTATCCTTTGTCTGTTGCAGTTCCTCAAGCACACAATTGATGATGTAATTGAAAAGATTTCTGGAATCATCCTATAATGAATAGCTTATATTTTAAAATCCAAATCCCTGCTATAGCCTTCCAAGGGTGCCGAAAAGTCACTGAAACATGTTCATGTGTTGAGAAAACAGACTGATATATTTATGTATACAGGCTAATTCATGAATAATAAATTTACTTTGACATCTTTGGTGAGGGATCTCCACAGGTCCAAATTTCAAATTTGGGTTATAAATCTAAAGAAGAAGAAGCAGAAGCGAGAACGAGAACTAGAACAGGAGAGGAAGGGGAAGAAGAAAGAGGAGGGAGAGGAAGGACAGAGGAGGAGGGGGAAGAGGAGAAGAGAAGGGAAAAAGGGAAGAAGAAGAAATATAATCTAAAGCTAAAATACATGAAAGACTTGATCATAGTCTTTTGCCTTTGCTGATCATATGAAATCTGCCATTTTGGTATTTGTTTTGGTTCTGTTTCCTCTGGTTCTCTTTTTTGCTGGTTCTCTTTTCTTCCTTCTTACAGGTTACTTAAACATTTTTTTTTTATTCCATCTTGACTTATTTGTCATGTTTTTTATTCTTCCTCTGTATATTTTTGTAGTGGTTTTTCTAACCATATACATGACTTACCACTGTCTACTGCTACCAACATCTTACTAATTCTAGTAATTAGTACTAAGTTAAGCCCATTTACCAACACCACTGTTATATATCATCCTTAAGTATTAAATGGTATACCTTTTATTCAACTAAAATATGATTTATAAACAACATGATAAAAAGGCTATATATTACATGTACCTATCTTGCAGGCCTTCATGTTCTTTTTTGTTTCTAACACTCCACAATTGTTCTCTTTTATTGTATTATTTCTGTTTAAAGAATTTCCTTCTTTAATGGAATCATCTTCCAATCTGCTAGTGACAAATGTTTTTAATTTTCCTTTGTCTGAGAATGTCTTCATTTCCCTTTCATTCTTGAAGGATCATTTGGCCAAACATAGCATTCACTATTAACAAAAATGTTCTTTTGGCATGTGAAAAATGTTGTGCTACTTTCTTCTTGTCACTGTGGTTTCAGATGAGAAATCTGCTGTCATTTGAATTGGTATTCCCCTTATAGGTAATGTGTCATCTCTCTATAGCTACTTTCAGGGAATTTCTATCCCTTTCATTTAAAAATGTTTAATTATGATGTGTTGTACTTAGCCTGTTTAGGGTTCATTCTGCTACTTGGATATGTAGGATTATACCTTTTGCCAAATTTGAGAAATTTTCAGCCATTATTCTAATACCCTTTCAGTTCTGCCTTCTTTTTCTCCTGAGATGAAAATGATACAGTGTTGGACCTTTTCTTATTGCCCAAAGTCTCCTGAGAGTCTGTCAATCTTTTCCAGTCTATTTATGTGAGAGTCTATTTTCTCTTTCTGGTTTAGTTTGGATAAATTCTGTTGGTCTCAAATTCACCAGTCTATCCTCCATTGTCTTCTTTATGCTGTTGAGTGCATTCAGTGAGGTTTTTTTTTTCTATTATTATACTTTTCAGTTCTCTATTTTCATAACATCAATTTCTTTGCTCAGATTTCCTTTTTTTCCTCATTTGTTGAAATATGATTTTTGCTTTAAAACCCTTGTCAGATAATCCTGATGTCTAGATAATTTATCTAGTTTGTATCAATTCTTTGTCTTTTCTCACTCATATTTTAACTTTGTTGGTTCTTGGTTTGATGAGTGATTTTTTTATTGTATCAGTACATTTTGTCTATTTATTAGGGGACTCTGAGTCTTATTTAAATATTTTATTTTGGCAAGCAATCACACTGTTTAGGTTTAGTAGGCATGTTTTGGCCTGTATTGTGGCTTGTAGTTCTACTGACAGTTTAATTTTCAGAGCCTTTTTCTTTTCTTTTTTTTTTTATAGCTTTTATTTATTTATTTGTCAGAGAGAGAGAGAGAGCGAGAACAAGCAGGGGGAGCAGCAGGCAGAGGGAGAAACAATCACCCTGTTGAGCAAGGAGCCCAATGTGGGACTTGATCCCAGGACTCTGGGATCATGACCTGAGCTGAAGGCAGCTGCTTAACCAACTGAGCCAACCAGGCATCCCAATTTTCAGAGCCTTTACAGTGTTATTTTGGTTGGCTTGATTTTTTTTTTTTAAGATTTTATTTATTTGACAGAGACACAGCAAGAGAGGGATCACAAGCAGAGGGAGTGGGAGAGGGAGAAGCAGGCTTCCCGCCAAGCAGGGAGCCCGATGCGGGGCTCGATCCCAGGACTCTGGGATCATGACCTGAGCCGAAGGCAGCCGCTTTACAACTGAATCACCCAGCGCCCCTTGTTGGCTTGCTTTTTATCTGTTGCTGATGAGACTCCCTTTGATCCCTTCAAGGGTTGCTTGAGGGATCAAATGGGTTCCTCAGGCTGGACCACTAAGTTTCTCTTGGTGGAGAAGGAGAATCTTAGGCTTACAGCACTGAGGAGGCAGGCTTTCCTGGCCTGACACTTGTGGAGAAATCCACTCTTCAGGTGCCCCCAGGCAAATAGGTGTTACTGGGTAGGGTGTGGTGTCTCAGGTCTACTGGAACAAAGCACTTCCTTGGCTATTTCCCTTTTTGTGCTGGGTTGTCTCTTGTCAGTGTTGCCTGGCCATCTTCACATTTCCCTGTGGGAGTGGATGTCTTTGACCCATAAGGACTAAGAGTTTCTGGGACCAGTCCACTTAATATGGCAAGGTTCTCTTTGCCAATGCTGCCTACCCACCCTTTCGTCTCCTGGCGAAGGAAGGACATCTCATACTCTTAAGACATAAAGAAGCTCCTTTAGATGGGCTGATTGTTGTGTTGTGGGTCCTCTTGCTGTTGCTCACAAGCTATCTTAGTGTTTACGGATCACTTATTATTGAAGAATACTTGGTGTTTCCACCCACTGCTCTAGATCAATCTGCCCTGGGGAAGAGGGTGTTGAGAAAAAGAGAACCTTGAATCCAATGAGGAAGTATGATATTTTTGCTGGCTGCTTATTGCTAGTGTGCCTTCCAGTTGATCTTCCTTGTCTGTAGTACTGGGCTCTCTAAGGCTGCTGGGGGCCTCCCAGTTTGATCTTGGGGAAGAATGAGCCTATCTGAGCTGTCTTCCATTGCTAGGTTGGTGGGAGAAACACTGGGATTGGGTTGTCTTCTTTTGTTGGGTCAGGGGAGCTAAGATACCGTGCCACTATGTTGTTTCTCTAGTCCTGAGCATCCAAAACCAGTTTGCTCTCCCCTTATCACCTTTCAGAGATTTTCTGTGGTTGCCTCTTACATTATTTCCAAGGTTTATTGTACTTAACAGGGAAGTCATTGTACTCTTCCTTTCCCTAACATGCTTGTTACCATAATTATTGTTTCTTCTATATCAGGATTTCTCACAAATACATCATGTATACAAGTGAATAATAGATATGCTATACTAATTAGCTTACCAATTATAGCTACATTAATTAAATATTGTACATGTTGAAGATGAAGGAAATACTGTTATTTAGTGTTTTTTAAAATGTCACTGCCATTTCAAATCCATAAAAAATTTACATGATGCTGGGATGCCTGGGTGGCTCAGTCGGTCATGATCTTATGGGTTGTGGGATGAAGCCCCAAGTCTAGTTCTGTGCTTAGTGAGAAGTCTGCTCTAAGATTGTTTCCCTCTGCCCTCCCCCTCACATACTCTCTCTCTCTCTTTAAAATAAATAAAAATCTTTAAAAAATTTACATGATGCTAAAAATCATTGTTGTAAAGTTTTATTGGCTTTTAGCATACAAACTATACATCTTCAGAATGCAGCTCAATGAATTATTACATGGAGAATGAACCCATTTAATCACAATAAGAATGAGAAAAAGAACATTAACAGTACTGTAAGACATAATCATAAATCCTTCACAGTCACAAACCTAGAAGGAAACCACTATAATGACATAACAACGTATATTAATCCAGCTCACTTTTGAATTTTATAAAAGTGAAATCATAATGCATGAGCTCATTCTGCCATAGTTACTATTCTATTCTATAGATTATGTTTAGGTAATATGTCCCTTTTGTTCACTTTAACTGTACTTAATTTTCATTGCCATTTAATGATCAGTGTTTTAATATACTGCAATAGTAGTAATTCCCACTTTTATTGCAGAATTTACAGTGGTTAAACTGTGGGAGTCATGGTTCAGGGAGAACTTACTCTGTCCAGCAGTATTCAGAGCTCTGATCATGTGTTCTTGCCTACTTTTATGTCTAGCAATTTTTTGTTGAATTCTCATTATTGTGTATCAGATGTGTATAGGCAATTTGAGATTCTGGATGATATTTTATTACTCTTCACATACTTCACTCTTGACTTTGACATATGGTATTTTAGGGGTAGATTACCTCAATCCAGAGAATGAACTCACTTAAACCTATACTTTAGTCTTTGTAAGAATTGATTAATTTCTGGTTTGTCATAAGCTGTAGCTTAGGGGCCCCAAGTGCAAACCTAGTTGTTTACTAAGGTCTCCCCTGCTTGTGAGCCTGAACTCCACTTGTGATACCCACTCTGTTGAGAATGTTGGAAGCTTTGCTAATCTTCTCAGGCATTGAGCTTCTACTTTCTTAGCCTCTCAGCCCCCTATTTGATATCATAGAATATACTAGAGAGGAGAAAGCAGAAATGAGGAGAGCTTGCTCAACTTTCTTAATTTTCACTGTATTTTAGCTGTCAGTGGCATCAAAAAGAGATATTTTTTTATTTGTTTCCTATCCTTTAATTTTTTTTCACCTAGAGAATCTCTTCAAAATAAGCTAGTATTTTTTTTAATTTCCAGATGTTTAAATTTATTAAAATAATTTTTTAGAATTAACAATTTTGATAGAAAATAAATTGGCAATAGGTAAATGTATACTGTCTCTAATAAGAGAGACACAAATGTAACTAACTGATATTATCACTCTAATCATTTTTTTTTGCATTTTTTTCATTTTCTTGGATTTTATTTTAGGTTGGATGTCAGCCAGACCAAAATAAAGTAAAATCTGAATATTTTTAATAATTTTAGGTACAGTGCAACCCAAATCATTAATGTAAACATTCACGTCTTACCAGTTAATGTATGTCAAATGTAGAGGATTAGAGAAAATGATTTGTCATAACAAATATAACCTTATGTGTGTATTGTTTTTCCACCATTCATTTATTTTGTGTCCTGGATGAAACAAATGCTATTTTATAGTAAATGCTATATGCTAAAAACGGAAAGTAGGTGATTTATATTCCTAAATTATATTATTCAAGTATAATAACAAACCAATTATTCTGATAGATATAATTTTAAAAGGAGCTCAGTGGAAAATTTTAACTATTGCCCAAAATAGTAATCTTGAATACATTTTTAGTCAAGTAAACATTTGCAAATCTGACATGGTACAGAACCTCTGTAAAATGTTTCAAATATTCATTTTTAATATTATTTATGCTTTCTAAATAAATGATTCAAAAGTCATATTTTCTGAAATAGCTATGTTAGAGATCTTAACACTTAGTTCAGACTATATTCCTAAGCAATAATAAAGTGATATAAAATTTTCTTCACAATTACATTATGCTAAAATTTTATTTTAAAAATTCAAAAAAAGTATTTAGAATGATAATTCAGCATTGTCAGTTCTAAAGATACATGACCTTAATTGAATCCTAGAAGAAGTCAACTATCAAATGGAAATTATTAGGCTGAGAATTAGGAAAACTTTATATTTATCACAGATCTAACTTGGATAAATCACTGCAATCTCTGTGTCTCCAAACTAAGATATAATCTGATTAAATTATCATTGAAGATTCAAATTATTTGCTAGACTATGAAATCACTTCTGTAGAATAGTTTTTGCTGAATTTGAGCAATGTCAGTTTATTTATTGGTGAAAAGAAAGAACGTGTCATTAAAGCTATTTCATCTTTATCATCAGGATCAATGACCACAATCGATTCATTAACCCTGTAATTTCACTCCTATTACAGAGCAAGAAGGACAAAAACTAAATAGGGCCAGTCACAACTTCAAGTTCAATTGAGATACTGTTTCCATGTGGAAGTACTGGTCTCTTAGGAACTAAGGTCTCCAAAGAAGGAAAGTCCATGTTTGGGGAACATATCATAAAAGTGTAATAATGTCATGGTGAAAGGAAATATTCCTACATTTACTGATTGACTCAATCATTTAAGCTTAGTGAGAAAGAGCACCACATCATAGCATTTAGTTCAGACAATGTACTATGTCTCGTACATCAGTCCCATCACACAAGCTGTTGAATTCTAGCTGGTGTTGTAACTGACTCTTCAGTAGGTTATTCCATTCTTTGATAAAGCCAGCTACTTTTTGTCAACAAAGCACTGATTTCCAGTTCCCTCAGAAGCCAGGAAAATCATTAGTGATAGAGTAAATATGTATGTCTGATCACCATCCTTCTAGGCAAAGAGGAACTGCTTGACCTCTATTTACCATGGGAATTTGCTGGCCCCTTAGGCCCCCTCTATTAAAAAGGATTTTAAAGATAATTTTTCATAAACTAATATAATTTAAGCTCATTTTTGATAAATTGCCCAACAAGATAATGCAGAGCTATATTTGGAAAAATAAGCAAAGGATATACATGTACAGCATAAGGTTAAAAAAAAAGATGATGACACCAATCAATGAAATTATACACAATTCCACCGATCAAAAGAGAGATGTATTTTAAAAATACAATTAGATACAATTTTTTTATGTACCGGATTGGCAAAGATGAAAAATGTCCTCTCATTTATTGTTGCTTGGAGTATAAATTGATGATACTCTATAAGGAGGGAACTGAAACTTCTATGAAATTAATTTAATATATGTATGAATATAAGTATATGTGAAAATATGATGTATACATAAAAATATTTATTGCAGGTTTGTAATAGCAAATTATTCATTAAAAACAAAACTGACTATCAAGGAGTGACATCTAAAACTAATGGTGTAGCTCAGACTGGGACAACTAGGGCTTGCCTGTTTTTCTACTTAACCCTTTGTTGGAACAGTTTCATCTGTGTACATACATATCGTCTATGACTGTTTCCATGCTACAGTGGTGTTGGTGAGCAGTTGCATTAGAGACCAGTTAATTCACAAAGTCTAAAATATTTAGTAGCTGACCATTTGTGTGAAGGTTTGTAGATAGATTCATATCATAGACTACAATACAGCACTTAAGGAGATAAATGATCTCTAAACATCTTGAGGTAGATTAATCTCCACGACATATTGTGAGAAAAGAAAAATACACATAATATGATTATGCACATTTCCATATATAATACATTAATATATTACATATTTATTTACATATTATATAATATATATGTACATATCCACTTGTTGACTTTCCGTTTTATACAAAAGCATCTCTAATACGTATTTTTAAATTTTAAAACCACCTAAATATGCT
Source organism: Zalophus californianus (assembly GCF_009762305.2). Lineage (NCBI taxonomy): Eukaryota > Metazoa > Chordata > Mammalia > Carnivora > Otariidae > Zalophus > Zalophus californianus. The sequence continues at coordinate 49,003,806 of NC_045597.1, forward strand.
TTATTCATAAAAAAATAAAATGGATGATAATTAAAGTATAATTTTTGATATTAGGACATGTTATTTTCTGTATCTGTATCATTACCTTGTTTTTTGTTTTATCTAATTCTGGCAAAGCTAAATCCTAGACACATTCAGTCTGTTCATCTGTTGTATGATCAGTAGGATTTCCATAACTCAGATATAAAGGATCTTCATGTGTATACATCATATTGCTTATTATTGTCATAGGAGAACTCCTGAGAAGTATGATTCTCAGTTGTTTGTTATGCTGTTATAAATACATAACTCTTGGTAGGGCAGATTTTGTGTGTGCAGTGTGGTTAGTTTATTCATTATAAAGATATGCTACACAAGCATATCTAGGAATTTATTAATACTAAGTAAAAATTGCTTTAAGAATCATTTTTGCACAAAAGTAGAGTCTCCTGTTTATCAGGGTATAAATGATAAATCCTGCTTAAAAATAAATATTATTTTTTCTACCTTTCTTTTCCTTGCACCTCTATCCAAATTTTCATTATTTCTTTACAATGGTCTCTATCTCATTCCCTTTCTAAGATTTTTACACACACAAGGAGATAACAATAAGATGTGTGCATGTATATTATGTGTGTATTTACATATAAGTTTAAGATTTTATAACATTTGAAAATAGATTTATAACAATTTAAATAATAAAATTATGAGTGCATTTTCTAATAACATCCAGGATTAAAGGGTATTAAAGGGTTCATTCCATTCCATGCACACATCTCAGAAAGAGTATTTAAAGCCAGTCTACCAGAAGACATACTGGTAATCAGTGATCTTTATATTTTTAAGTTATTTCTCTGCAGTTTTTACATTTTATTTTGAATGTGATAATTGTTTCTAAAATAGTTAATTACTTAAAGGGTTTCTTTTTATTTGCAATTACATTATTTGTATCAAGATCCAAAATAATGACACCGGGATATCCTTGTCTATTCAGGCTGTTCTAACAAAATACTGTATGCTTAACAACCATTTATTGCTCACAGTTCTGGAGGTTGCAAAGTCCAAGTTTGAGATGCCAACAGATTCAGTATCTGTGAGAGCCTGCTTCCTGGTTCTTATCTGACTTTTTTTTTTTTTTTTTTTTTTACTGTGTTTTCACTTAGGGTTTCTTGTCTAAGGGCACTAATCCCACTCATGAGCGTTTTACTTTCAGGACCTAATCACCTCCCAAAGGCTCCACCTCCTATATGGTTACTTTGAGGATTAGTATTTCACTATATAAATGTTGAGGAGACAAACATTACTGGGCTAGAGCCTTGAATGATGACCAGATATACTATTTTCTCTTTTTTTTAAATATTTTTTTAATTTATTCATTTGAGAGAGAGAGCACGAGCGTGGGGGTTTGGGGGGTGGGAGAAGGAGAAGCAGACTCCCCATGGAGCAGGGAGCCCTCAGTGGGCTCGGTCCCAGGACACCAGGATCACAACCTGAGCCGAAGGCAGATGCTTAACCGACTGAGCCACCCAGGTGTCCCCAGATATACTATTTTCTATCTCTGGTTTTTGATATTCCAATTATTGGAAAAATTAAGGTTTGGAAAATTTCTTTCAAATGTAAAGAGTTAACACAATGACTTCTTATTGTTGTTATGTTTTCTTTTTCCTAAGCCAGGTTAGTGTGAAGATAATCTTTAGTGATTCAGACAAGACCAGGTTGAATCCGAGAGATAAAAATGAAAATTTTGCTCTTATGTAAATTTACATTTTTCTAAAACAAAACCAAATACCTCCCCAAACACTATCAAATAATATTGGTATTTTTTAGTACTGTTCATATAATAAGTTATGTATACTGTTCATACATAAATGGGAAAGAAATGTCAATTGAAGAAAGTTAAAGTCAAGTTTTTTCTACTTCATAAATGCAATATTAAAAATTGGTAGTGATGTTGGTCGAGGTTTAATATAGGGGAAAAAATCCTCGGTATTTTAAATTATGGAGGATTAAATACAGTGACTATTAAACCTTTTGAAGGGCTGGAATAGAAGAAAATGTGGACATTTGTTTCCAAGATCTCATCACTGGACTTGTTATCTGGAATTAAGGGGGCACTGGTATTGCTCTCACGGGGACCACTACCAGAATTGCCTGACACATAAGACACACGTAAATGGATTGTCGAGCTGTCGCAAACACTCTCATTTTCAGGATTTGTGTGTTAGCTGCCACCAACAAGTGTGTTTTATTTCTGCCATTTAAATCTTGTACAAATACCTCTAATGATATAACTTTATTCAGCTACAAGAGATTCTGGGAAAATTAGTTTTAGCTTTCTTCTGGTAGAAAGGATGAGAGAGCTAATCAAAGTAGCTACCTCAGTAGTTAATGGGATTTAAGCCACCATTTTGCCTTTTATTATAAATGTCCCAGAGTGAAAGGCAATCCCACACAGTCTCTCTATAAATCCTTATTTGTAAAGCTTCAGTATTTAAAAAATTCAAGATGTCTAAAATCTCTACTTTTAGTGTTTCTGTTGTGGTTTTGATAATAAGAACTTAATATCTTAATAACATAATAAGAACTTAAATCTTAATATATATGAGAGTATCAGAAATATTTCTGGCTTCTTACCTCCCTCTCAAGTGTTGTAATGGACCTATAGTTAAACAGAACAAAACAAAAATCAGAATAGCAGTTATGTAGCCATTTCTCTTTACATAACTTCAAAACAATAGTTCATGATTTGACTGGAGATGATATATACTTCCTTTAATTTAACATAATAGAACTATGGTCGATAATGAATAATGTTTTAACTTCTAACTGTACATTTTAAAAAAATAGTTTATCTTTCATGGATTTATTTTATCTGAATATAACAGAAAAAATCCCTGTGATTAACAAGTAAAATATTTTCCTCTTTAACCCCATTGCATTTTGAACATTGTGAGGCACAGATAGTAATGCAAGCACATGGTTTTACTTTAAAATGTGTAAGTATTTAGTATGAATGAAAGGGATTTGTAGGAATGTTATCAGTAACATACATCTATAGTAGGAAGAGTAACTTAGCTGTTTTGTAATAAATACTCTTTCCTGAAAAAAAATTAAACGTAAGCACCAGATTTAAAACAAAATGTATGTACTGACTATGTACAATATTTTTCCCCTGTTATGAGAGAAAATGTAATCAACCCCTATACATTTAAAATGTTAAAACTAATCACATTTTCCAGGCAATGTTTCTTTTCCTTTTTTCAGTGCAAATATATGCACAAATAATTGATGGGAAAAAATGTAATTGGATGAAAGAAACTGACACAAACAGGTCATAACTTCTTAAATTGTACAGAAAAACTTAGCAGAAGGTCTATACTGTTGACTTTCTTTAGCAGATATTTATTACTAAGGAATTTACTCTAATATAAGTATGAAGTAGGTAGCTTGTACTCATAGGAGGTAATATAATTTCTATTTAGATTTTACTTGGAGATTCATACCTGACCAATTGTCCAAATTAGAAATGAAATGCAGTGACTGAGATTAATATTTCAATTTCAATATTGATATTTCAGTATCATCTTTTTTGGTAATAATCAGTTATAAGTTCAAAGTCAGTGTACACTCCTGTCAGTTCAAGTGGCTGTTATGGGAATAATCATTTTTTTTAATTTTATATTTATATTATACCATGATTCAGAAATTACTAAAAAGATCTATAAAAATCCATTCTTCCACTATAGGTACACCTGAAACTAATATTACAGTATATGTTAACTAACTGGAATTTAAATAAAAACTTAAAAACAATTCATTCTCCTTGTATTTTTATCTTTATAAAGATCATAGTTACATGATCAAACTGTCCCAAATAAGACACAACATTTGAGATTTATTTTTATATTTTTAAAGATTTTTATTTATTTATTTATTTATTATTTAAAGATATTTATTTTATTTGACAGAGAGAGACACAGCAAGAGAGAGAACACAAGCAGGGGGAGCAGGAGAGGGAGAAGCAGGCTTCCCGTGGAGCAGGGAGCCCGACATAGGGCTCGATCCCAGGACCCTGGGATCATGACCTGAGCCAAAGGCAGATGCTTAACGACTGAGCCACCCAGGCATCCCACAACATTTGAGATTTAAATAATAAGTTTCAAACATAAAGTTGAATCAAAATATCCTTTACATCACTTACATTTGATCTTTAAAGAAGAATGCAAGTGACCTTTAGGAACTCATGAAAACTATTTTATTTGTAAAATTCGATATACCTAGTTCAATACACATGGTGAAAAAGTAAGAATTCCCTGGGGGGAAAAATGATGTGTTGCTGATTTAAAATAGACCATGTATGAGCAGACCATGTATGAGACAAACGCAACTGTAAATTAATTTTTTTTAAAGATTTTATTTTAGCTGGGCGCCTGGGTGGCTCAGTTGGTTAAGCGACTGCCTTCGGCTCAGGTCATGATCCTGGAGTCCCAGAATCGAGTCCCACATCGGGCTCCCTGCTCAGCAGGGAGTCTGCTTCTCCCTCTGACCCTCTTCCCTCTCGTGCTCTCTATCTCTCATTCTCTCTCTCTCTCAAATAAATAAATAAAATCTTAAAAAAAAATAAAGATTTTATTTTATTTGAGAGAGAAAGAGAGAGAGAGAGCACAAGCAGGAGGATGGGCAGAGGGAGAGGGAGAAGCAGACTCACTACTGAGCAGGGAGCCTGACATGGTACTCAATCCCAGGACCCTGAGATCATGACCTGAGCTGAAGCCAGACCCTTAACTGGCTGAGCCACCCAGATGCCCCTAAATTAAATTTTATACATCAGTAATGAGTAAAATTAAACTTTGCTCATGATTTTTTCTAAATATATATATGTGTATATATATATATATATATATACACATATATATGATTTATTTCCTAAATTCTATTATCTCATTGCTGAGCTTTTTTTCTAATTCTTTTCCTTGTATTATTTCATGCTTTTTATCATTTTATTAACGTCTTTACTCATTTGCAATGGAAGCTTATAGTTTCAAAACTGTTCTGTGGGCAGATCTTTTTCTAGCACGTTTTTGTATTCTGTAGCAAAGTAATTCTATTCTATCCTTTGTTATAAAAACATTTTATGGGATTTGGCCTCAATACTTTTATGTTGTTCATTTTTTTGTGGAATTAGTTTTATTGAGTGTTCAGATTGAAACATTTTCAGTATAGCTAGCTATTCTGATTTCACTGAATTCTCTCTTCTGTCATTTTTTACAATAATGTTCCAAAATATAGTGGCTTGGCTTTTCAGATTCCCTGGTTCTATTCTTCTCTTCCACTATTCTTTCAGGTCTTTTCTTCCTTTGTTTCTGTTTTCCCTATTATACTTAATTGTGTTACTGCCCAACACTATCTCCTTAGTCTAGGTTCTTATGTTGGAACAGAGCTCTGGCAACTCAGTTTCAAGAGATTAGGGGAGCTTCAACTCTTATTAGTCTCTGTTGGAGGCTTGACTCTCAGATACTACCGAAACAGGCAAACCCCTTCCTTACTGACTAGTTTGGGATCCCCAGTTCCCAGACCCTTCCTTAACTTCCCTCTGCTCTCTTTGTTCAAACATGGATAGCACATGTGTCTTATAGCTACTGATTTATTCCCACCATTCTCTTTTGGGGTGTTACTTTGGATGACTGGTCACCTAGTTCAATGTAAACATTGTTGAATGAATTCAGGTTTTACCACATAATTGCTCTCTGATTTTAGCTTGGGATTTGCAGAATGTAAAAAGCTGCAGCTATTACTACCATTTTCCTAGAAACTATGTTGTTTTTTTATATTTTTAATGCAATTATGAGTGGGGCTGTTTTTTTCTTAAATTATTATATAAATTGTTTCTGGTGTTTAAGAAATTTAATGAATTTTCCATTAAACTGTGCTATATAACCTAAGCATTTAAATATTTGCATATAAAGATTCAATTATTTATTCCTTTATTTGTTTACTTATGTTGTAATGGAAGACTGATTTCTCAACATGAATTTCTTATTTGGTTATGGGTCTATTCATATTTTTAAATACTTTCCATAAATTACTTTTAGCTCAATATCCACGTCATTATCTGAAATTTCATTCATATTGCAGAGGTGTGCTTTTTTTTCAACTTGAGTAATATTTTTTTTTTGTCTTTCAGTTAAAATTTAGTCAAAGAGTTAACTCTTAGTTCTCTACAAAAATGATTTTGGATTTATATGTTCATGATAGATTCTTTTGGTTGCTGTTATTGCTTTTCATTCCATTATTCTGTCTTTACCTCCTAAACCTATTCGTTGTATTGTTTTAATATCCTTCTAGTTTCTTTTAAAATTTCTACATATATTTTTCTTAGTTTTTAATTTTTTTAAATAGGTTTCAAGCCTTCCACAACATCAATTCTAACAACAAAAAAACTCTTGACTTTTTAAAATTTTTGCTAATACACAAGAAATGAATAGAGTTAATGGTGCCTGTATCTTTATTTTTTTAATGTAAAATTCAAATAATATCAGAGATAGTTAATAAGTGTTAAAGAGTAATTATGCAAAATTTTGAGATTTGGGGCAAGAATTTTACAATGTGGTATTAGGTTAAAATACTGCTCATATATGAAGAACACTTAAAGCAGACAAAATAAAATTCAAAAATTTAAAATGCTGTATTTATAGAATACTGAACAAGTAGTTGACTTCATTTTCCCTCTACAGTTGCCTGTATGAAATAATGACACATAGTAAATTCACTATTATTCCCCTGTGAAATCAACACTGCTCATCTTAAATGCTACTTAAAAAAATCCATCACAGCTTGCATAAATTACAGAGTCAGATGTTTGAAGATATGAAATTAAAACTCAGGAATTCCTCACATTTCATTGTAAACTCAATGCTCCCAGATGCACATCTTTCTGAACAGTCCATTAATCAGGAAAGCTGGAACTATTCATCATAGTTCAGTGTAACAATTCTTTCATATGTTCCTATCTTTGTTGGGCTATCCATTTTGAAAATTGCTTACTCTTGGGCATTTTCTCCATTTGAAGATAAAATATCATGCCATCAACCTAAAATCTCTTCTATAATGATCTGAAAATGTGCTGTTCATTTTTTAAGACCTTCTGAAAAGCTGGCAAGATCAAAGTCAGCATTTGAATCATTGCGAGCTTGAAATATTTGACTATTAAAACATGTCTTCATCATTATAAAATTCATTTCAATATGAATGAAAGAAAAAAACATTTTTTTTTTGTAATGGAAGAGAAACCATATGGTAAAGATTGCACTAATTCCTCTAATTGGTGTGGCCTTCTAGGCTTCAAATAAAGTGTGGGAGAGGCAGAAATTATTAGTCAGAAAGGAGAAACTGGCTTCCAATGACTACAGAACTTCCACCTAGTAAGGGAGGGACTTTTGTTGTGCAATCGCTTCTCCAATCTCCAGTCATGTCTGTTCCCTCCCTTCCCTTGACAACTCAGAACGCAGTAAAAAGGGAAACTAGTGGTGAAAGTCTATTTCATATATCTTGCAAAAACTTCTGTTAATAAAAAGAATGCCTTCTCTGGCGACAGATGCTACATTTGCCCCATAGGCATTGGACCCCACACAATGCAAATACAGGTCTTGACTCTGGAAAATATATGTTGTTACATCATTGCTATGTTGGCTTCTCATTCTCTTTCAGGAACATTTGATTATCCAACTCATAATTCACACCCAAGCAATAGCTACAAGAGAACCTTGATAATCTCTGTTCAGATGTACTTACATTGATATTCTAGGTAATAATTGGTGAACATCTGTCAACTTAGGAAAGTTTCCTTTTTTTAAAAAAATGATCAAATGCTTAAAAATGATGGAAAAAATTTTGTGTATATTTTTCTCTCTTAGGCTAATAATATAATTACTTTGATGGGTTTTTAACATCACACCATCTTTGCATTCTCTGGTGGACAGAATTCTGTGATACTCAGGATTCCCACCCTCTTGTGTACATGCTATTTATAATTCCCTCAAATTGGGTGTGGGCAGGATGTGCAAGATTTTACTTCTGTGACTAGGTTACATTATGTGATAAAAAGACAGGGATTTTGATGTACCTAAATTCCCTAATCAGTTAACTTTCAATTAGGGGATTATCTCGGAATTGTTGGACTTAATCAGTTGGGAGGGAGATTATCTTTGACAGACCAGACTGAATCATCTGGAGATCTTTAGGAGGGCTTCGGTTCTCTCTGGAGAGTGAATCTCTGCTGTGGACAACAGCTTCTTTCTGTGACTATGTGGTTCCAGACTGTTCTTTTTTTTTATGTTATGTTAATCACCATCCATTACATCATTAGTTTTTGATGTAGTGTTCCATGATTCATTGTTTGCGTATAACACCCAATGCTCCATGCAGAACATGCCTTCTTTAACATCCATCACCAGGCTAACCCATTCCCCCACCCCCATCCCCTCTAGAACCCTCAATCTGTTTCTCAGAGTCCCTAGTCTCTCATGGTTCTTCTCCCTCTCCAATTTCCCCCCCTTCATTTTTCCCTTCCTTCTATCTTCTTCTTCTTCTTCTTCTTTTTTTTTTTTTTTTTTTACCATATAATGTATTATTTGTCTCAGAGGTACAGGTCTGTGATTCAACAGTCTTACACAATTCACAGCACTCACCATAGCACATACCCTCCCCAATGTCTATCACCCAGCCACCCCAGCCCTCCTACCCCCCACCACTCCAGCAAACCTCAGTTTGTTTCCTGAGACTAAGAATTCCTCATATCAGTGAGGTCATATGATACACGTCTTTCTCTGATTGACTTATTTCACTCAGCATAATACCCTCCAGTTCCATCCACATCATTGCAAATGGCAAGATTTCATTCCTTTTGATGGCTGCATAATATTCCATTGTGTATATATACCACTTCTTCTTTATCCGTTCATCTGTTGATGGACATCTTGGCTCTTTCCATAGTTTGGCTATTGTGGACATTGCTGCTATAAACATTGGGGTGCACGTACCCCTTTGGATCCCTACATTTGTATCTTTGGGGTAAATACCCAGTAGTGCAATTACTGGATCATATGGTAGCTCTATTTTCAACTTTTTGAGGAACCTCCATACTGTTTTCCAGAGTGGTTGCACCAGCTTGCATTCCCACCAACAGTGGAGGAGGGTTGCCCTTTCTCCGCATCCCCGCCAACATCTGTCATTTCCTGACTTGTTAATTTTAGCCATTCAGACTGGTGTGAGGTGGCATCTCATTGAGGTTTTGATTTGGATTTCCCTGATGCTGAGCGATGTTGAGCACTTTTTCATGTGTCTGTTGGCCATTTGGATGTTTTCTTTGGAAAAATGACTGTTCTTGATATTCCCCTCCTGGTGGCTTCCCTGTGCACTTTGAACTCTCTTAGCCACCTTCCCTACTCAACTGTGTAAACCAATTTCTTATAATAAATAATACACAAATAAATACTAAGTAAACAAATACTAACTGGTTACAGGTGTATGATTTCTAAGTTTTCTCAAAATTAACAGGAATTAGAGTAATTAAATTAGAGAAATTAAACCTATTTAATTTCAAGGATATTAACATGGGCAATCCTCTGATCTCTTACTTTCTTAAATGAATGCTTCTATTACTTTTAATATTTTGCATTCAATTTTCTATTACTCAACCAATGAGCATCTTTGCCAAATGGTTTCTCATTAAAAGTGTTGTTTTATTCATAATCTGAAAATAGTGAGTATCAAGTCCATTCATAACTAAATTAATTAAACTAATTTTATTATTTAAGTAAAATTAAATAATCAATTTTGAAACTTCTTTCAGGGTTTCGAAGAACTTCTTTCAGAGTTTTCCTAACATATTTTTACCCTGTGTAAGACAGGTTGACATGAAATATGGCAAGTACCTGGACAATGTGATTGTTTCAAATACTTACAGGCTAATATATTATTCATCAGCCAAATCACACAGCAGTATGCCAAGAGGACAATTGCACATAGTCAAATGACACTAGTTTGAAGTGCTCTCTTGAACATTATTATCAAGTTTTTCCAATCAATATTCTATATGATTCTTTCCTAGTCTCTAATCAACATTACACTCCAATCAATCTTTAAGTTTTCAAAGAACACACACACACAAGAGTGGCAATAGTGGCTAAGATTTCTAGATTTTTATATTTGAATTAATATATGTTATATAAATTGGTTAAATTATGGTGTTACTTATAATTTGTACCTATATTCTTATATTCTATAGTCTGTACATGTTACATTAATGCATCATAAATTTCTATATTAATAAACTGAGAGATGTATTTTTTCACAAATCAGGTTTGATTATTCAACTATAATAGTACATTTCATTTGGCTTTTCTTCTTTTTAGTTATTAAAGTTAATTCATACTTCCAAAGCTGAAGAGTACAAACTCCGGTAGTATGTTGCCTGGATATTATTTATACCTCCACCACTTACTCCTTGATGACCTCATGCAAATCACTTGTTAAATGGAATATTATTGCCAATTGCATGAGGTTAATAAAGATAAAACAATTTAATGTATGTGAAGTATTTCACATACTGACCAATTCACAGAATGCCCTGGGTACATATTATATATTTTTAGTAGTTTAGTGTAGAAATGTTTTATTTTTGTCTTTAGTAGTAATAGCACCTTCTGTTTTTCCAAAATGTATTTCCTTGTTGATTGATACACATGTAAAAAAATAGCAGAGTTTTATTTCACATCCCAAAGATAGTTATATTCATTCTGCTCTTACTCCAGTGGCTATTTGCAAGGCTCTTTACAAAAAGATATAAGATGAAAGATGAATTTTTATTTGCAATATACTTCTGCACATTTGTGAGAGACTGATAAGAAAATAAGTATGCTTATTTTATTTAGAGTTTCTGGTACTTTTATTTTGCATCTTTGGAGAGAGTGTGCTGGGAAATAATTTAGGGAATCATAGGTAGTGAAAAAGGAATGTTACATAATAAAGTTGTTGAAATGTATCCAATAGTATATTTCTTTTCCGGATACAGTTTTCATTACCTCCCTTTAAACTTGTTTATTTCTTTCAAACAATTTGTTCTCTAAGAAAGTATAAAATTATTAGTTCTCTGTGTTCAGAAGCTTACTTAATGTGCTATGCACTCCCATATAGCCTTTCCCTAGGCTATTTATTATAGCACCAGCAGATGAAATTTAGATGTCAGTTAATGATGCAAGATGGGTCACAGTGATGATTTTTATTGGAAAATGGGATAGCCTAAGAAAATGAAAATCTAAATCTATGCAATTTATATGGAATAGTTAAATGGCTTCTTAAACTTTGTTCAAATGTTAAAGACTGTAGTAACTATAGATTTTAATGAATACTTCATTGTGAGCTTCCAACATATATTCTCACATATGTATATTTTCCCCAAATGTTTACCTATTTTTTCCTATTTTCATGTTTTGAAAAATAGAATTCTTTAGGAATCACTCTGATACTTAATTTCTAATACATAATTTACAAATTTATAACCATGAATGAATAACTAAAAGCTGTTTCACTTTGCCCACTAAAGTCTCAGTCAATAACTAACCTATTGTATCCCTGAAATCAGATCACTCTGTGGGCCACAGCTAATTCTACTGGAAAGGTCAACATCAAATAGACCATGCTAAGGTTGGCCAGTCCTTGTGTCTTACTTTTGACATATGTAAATATTAAGTATACTAATAAAACATACTTTAAATATAGGTCTGTGCTTATGCTTAAATATCATTTTGAATGAGTAATTCACATCATCATCATTAGATGATCATTATCAGTTAAATCATGCCCTAAAATCAGAATGTATATCCAAGAAGAGAGAAGGGGGCTAATATTTTTTTGTACATCTTATATAAGAGATGTTCTACATGGAATAGTTGTTGAGAGTCAATCTGAGATGTCAAACAAAGTCTTAGTAAATCTAAGACTCAGAGAAAGTGATTAACTTGCCCACTGTTACAAATGTGAGGATAGATTTGACCCCATTATATATGACTGGGCTCTTCTAGCATGCTCTTTGGCCTTCCCAAGTGAGTTAACTCAAGTTCAAAAAGTGCAGATATGTATATATTTTTCCTTCTTAACTCACTTTGTTGAATTCACATATAATAAGATGTCTATTAATGTATATTTTTAAGTTAGACAAATGGATGTCTTAAATGTCTATTATCTTAAATGTCTATTTTTTTAAGTTAGACAAATGTATACTCCCATATAATAGCACCATAATCAAGATATAAAATACTTCCATTCTCCAAAATATTCCATTCTGTTCCTTCTCAGTCAGTTTCCCCAAATCTCAGCCCTAGACATCCACTAATCAGTTTTCTATTTTGTTAATTATTTGTAAAAACTTATTTTTTTTTGCTTTTTCTAGAATTGCACATAGAGATATCATCCAGTATGTATAATTTGTGTCTGGCTTCTTTCATTCAATGTGATGTTTTTTGAAATTCACTTCTGTTCTTAGGCTTATCACTATTCAGGTATCTTTTCTTGCTCAGTATTTAATTCTATGGTTATACCACATTTTGTTTATCCATTCATTAGTTGGTGGACACTTGTTTTGTTTCCAGATTTCTATTAATGTAAATAAAGCTCTTGTGAGCATGCATGTATAAGTCCTTCATGGACATATACTTTTATTTTTACTGATTATTACCTAAAAGTGGGATTGATGAGTCAAATGTTAAGTGTTCAAGAGAATCCTTGTTTGAACACTTGCATACTCAGAATCCTTGTTGAACACTCAGCAGAGACACCAAAAAGCTCATGCCTTAGAGAAAAAGGCTACCCCCTCTAACAAAACAAAAAGATATTTAAAAAAGGATAAATCTCTTTTCCAAGTAACTTAACTTACTGCAGGGATCAAACTTCATACTCATTAAAAGAAAACCCAGACATTTGGAACGGTAACATTAATACTGTCTAGCATCTAATCAAAATTTGCTGTATTTGTGAAAAAGCAGAAGAAGGTGGTCTATAACCAAGAAAGATAAATGATTTAGACAGACACAGAAATAACATAGATAACACAATTATAAATTTAGCAAATAAGAACATTTTAACTCTCCAAGGATTTTTACTGCAACTCATAGCTTATAGCTATGCAAACATTTCCCAATCCTAGATCTTGAAATTAGTCAGTGCTGCAAAACTGCTGGTGTTAGTTTTCTAGCCTTCTTAAAAAAAAAAAATGCAGTGAAAGAGGAATCTCCAATCAGTTATAACATTTGTTTATTTGTAACTTTGTTGTAAAATAGATTTTTTTTTCTTTTCAATTTTCACTTGCTGCCCATGTGAAAGTAAGTTTATCTAATCTACAAACACAATTATTTATATAAATATTTCATCTAATTGAGGTGCAATAGTATATATAAACTTTGAAAGATATAGATCATTAAACAAATGGACAATTACATTATTATTTCTCTTTATTCTGGGCTCTATACAATCTACTTATTCTACATGAAAAATGATTCCTGATTCAAATAATTGGTTGGGGTTGCTCCTCATTTCCAAACTTTTTTCTAATATTAATTCATATTTTTATAATGAAAAAAATTAATTTAATGGTCCATGTCCAATTTTACTCTGTATAAAATTAAATACTTAATTCAATATTTGTTTAAAATTGTTTTAAAAAGTCGTTTGAGATGGCTCTCATCAAATTGAACACTAATCCAAATGAAATTCTTTCCATTGGTTTCTACATGAAGGTCATATGAATATTTGTGTACTTGCATATACCAGTATCTTCCATAGCTTCTTCAGTATGAGTATGCATGCACTTACCTTTTATTTGTTTTGATTGTTCCCTGTTTGACAGCATTGCAATCTCTTTTCTTGTGATTCTGTCTTTTGTATACACATTTCACCCTTCTGTGTATGTTTCCTTATAGTTATTTAATATAACCCATTCCAAATAAGAGCTTATTTTTTATATTTCTGCTTTCATTTAGTGGAAACATAGTACTTAACACAGACGTTTCATGGGTTCCCAAAAATTTTATTTAAATATTATTTACTGAACAAGCTTTAACAAAATTTTATAAGCAGTAAAACCTTTGGTCACTATTTATGATAAAGACTCTCCAAAGCATGCATTCATGTTGTTTAGCCTAAAGTGATCTTCATTAAAATTATTCAAATTCATTGTATTCAAATTCATTGTAATGTCTGACATGTAATATTTTGAACAGTTTGCTTAATATAACTTGTTTTATGATGGGTATTAAAGAGGGCACGTTCTGCATGGAGCACTGGGTGTTATGCACAAACAATGAATCATGGAACACTATATCAAAAACTAATGATGTAATGTATGGTGATTAACATAACAATAAAAAATTAAAAAAATATATAGCTTGTTTTAACATGTTTTGCATTGGACAGAAGAGGCTATCAAAAAAGGATGAGTCCTTATTTCTTTTTCACAATTTTCTTCAATTAGCTCACATAAAATATTCACACGTGTAACAAAATCTCCTCTAAATCTTGATGTAAAGGTCTTTTGAAATACTTTCCTATATTAACATAAAATAAATTAGCAACAAGATTGCATCACATAGTGAAACTGTTTCCCCATCAAACTGTTTATCGTCCTTTCAGTCCACAAAACTTTAGTGCCTTTTCCCAGGAGCAAGCCTTCAGCAAAGTAAGGACACTTCAGAGCACAGAATAGAAGAATTATAAAACTGTCATAGATGTCAGAATATATTGCAATCAGCAGCAGAGCAACATTGCCTGGAAAACAGCCATTTCATCTAAGGAGTTCTTTATGGTCTGGTAAATTGCATTACATTTAAACAAAATAGAAATGACATTCTTACACAAAATAGTTTAATCACTCAGTGCATGGTTAATTTTTCTGACATACCCTGTTTCTTCTTTTTATGAAATGTGTGTGTGTGTGTGTTTATTGACTTTGAATTCAAGAGAGCATATAGAAATAAACTTTATTTTAACGAAGGGGATGTGAACATAGAAAGAAAGGAGAGGAAAAAGAAAGCCCCGCTACCCCAGTGAGAAAAGCAATACAGATTTTTACAAAGAGACTGTGGAAATAACTTCCAATATTAAATCTAAAAATAGTAACTGTGTGCACGTGTGCGTGATACGGAAAAGAGGAAAGAGAATATGATATAGAGAATAGGCAATACTAAAATAGCCACGTTAGTTTTAAATAAAATTGTTAATCAAAACATGTCTTGCTAACTTCTAAAGTTATCTTGAATAGGGACCATTTTGAATGGAGCCCCATAATATTGAATATATTGTTCCGCTTAGCATGATTTTTTTCCCTCCTTCTTCATTTACACCATTTTATTCTTCTTTGTTCAATTTTTTTAACTTACGCTCACATTTCAAGGCATTGGTCTCATTTGGTCATGTCATTAAGAAATGCTGGATCCGGGATTTTACTATTTGATTATTGAGTGTTTTGCACACTCTGAAGCAAATTAGTATTCCAGCTTTGCTGCTCACTGCTAGACACTGAACGCAGATAGAACACATTATGTGTTAGACTAGTTAAGGGGTTTTAAATTAGATTTGTGACTTGAAAGTTTGAATAAGAAAACTAATAGAACACACCAAAATGAAGCAGAGGGAAAATTAGATTAATTATCTACATCATTCAGTGTGAATGGTTGCTGATGTACTATGTTGCTGAGTGGTATTTTGGTACTAAAACATGCCTTAATTTTGCCTAAATTAAGTTGCCATAATTGTTGTAAAAATACATATACATGTTTACAGCTCATAATATCCTGGAGTATTTTTTTAAACAAAAATATATTTAAATAGGTCATTTACATTCTTTCTCTCTCTCCTCTCCCTCTCCTATTAAGAACAGTTACATTTGTGATTAATTCAAATATTTATTTTGTATGTTTTTCTCCATTAAAATAATAACTGCTCTAACTAGTTAGTTCAAGATACTATATACTAAATGAAAAGACATATATTTTTCCTAGTCATTTTTATTCTCTAACCTCCCCACAAAAGATATTATTTTCCACTCACCCAGAGAAAATGCCAAAGAATAATGACATCTGCGGGAATTGCACATTTCAGTGTAACGACAAAGGTCAAACTCTCTTGATCTATTTCTGAGGCTACTTCCTCTTACTTTAGGTAATCAAGACAAATTGAATCCATCCTCCAAATCTGATTTGTTCAGGTGCCTTAAATTCCTGTGTGCATGTGTGTGTGTGTGTGTGTGTGGTGCTTGTGTGTGTGTGTCTTTTGCTCTTGTTTTAGTCTTCTCTAATGGCAATGACATTGATATTTAACTGAAATAATTCCTGCTGTTATATCAAACATGACTGAATAAACATCCACCTGTTCCTCATAAATGGCATCAGGTGCTCATTCTGTGTGACAGCTATATTTTAATTTTAAATATTCATTTTTTAATACTCTGGACCTCGATAGAGTGAGATTGCCATAATGCCCTCTGGTTGATAAAAGAGTGGGGGAGTCAGGAAAGAAGGATTGCAATTTCTGCTTGATAATGAATGAAGCATGACAATTATTATTAAGTAATTAAAACATAAACACAAGATAGTTCATAGTTAATATTTTATTTATAATTTTATGGATTAATGATATAAATTTAGAGTTAGGAATACAGTGCCTATCTCTCTAGAAAACGACCAAGTGAATTATCAAGTATCTCTTACTCTAAGTATATCTGCATTTTATGTAAAGTAAGTATTTTTAATAACTATATTCTTTTCGTGTTAAATTCCATTTGATTAAAATTAAGTGATAAAGCCCTGTTTACTGGAGAAAGAGAGGTAGAAAGATATAGATTACGTATATTTTTAGGTAAAAATGTAATTCCTAGGTAACACAAAGTATCAGAACATCAAACCAGAAATTTTATCCAGTATCAAGCTTTACTATTAATTTAAGTAATGACTAAAGATAATATTTAAAAGAAACATGATGAGGTCTGGGAATGCCTTTATAACTCCACAGGTCCTTTCCTG
Organism: Zalophus californianus; assembly: GCF_009762305.2. NCBI lineage: Eukaryota > Metazoa > Chordata > Mammalia > Carnivora > Otariidae > Zalophus > Zalophus californianus. Next base: position 49,020,854 of record NC_045597.1, read on the forward strand.
CCTTATCAGGATGTACTCCAAGATTAATATATTAAAATCTAAGTTTTATATGTATCATAATGACTTGAAACATCTCCACTTTATAGTTGCACAGCCTGTGCAATATTTTCCATGAGGCATTCTTCAAAATTTCGTGATTCCAGGTTTTTTACAAAGTGTTCAACACAAACTAAGCATAGCATATTCTTTGAAATCTTTCTATACACAGGAACTCTCCAGCTAGCAAATAGCTTTTGTGAGATTTCTAAGAGATCTGTCATTAGCACATGTATGTGAAGATTTGACAGGATTTTGTTTGTTTCTTTCTTTCCAGGGACATTCCCCTTCTTCCACCAAAATTTTAAAATGAAAGAAAAAATTGAAGACTTGCTGTTAACCATTTATCACTTGTTGTTGCTTATTACATAAAGGATTCAAAGGGAAAAAGAGGAAATATATGTAAGGACTTTACAACAATGCCTGACAAAAATATGTTCTATATATTAATATTATTATTATCCTGTTAAATATAAATAGTTCTCATTTCTAGAAACATTAAAAACAAAATATCTATAAATTTAGTAGAGTCTTTTAAAATCCAGAAACATTTTATGAGTCTATGTAAAATATAAATTTCCTTGTATTTAAGATAGAAAAGGAGTCTGAACATGATAGTAATGAACACTCTTTACTAATCAGATATCTGCTTTTACTGCCTGCTACAATAAAAGAATATATTACTCAGGCACTGTATGAGACTTAATTTTCATATGGTTAAAGTCACAAGAATTTTAAAATTCACACCCAAGTCTTCCTATGTGGTATGCTTTATAACAAACAAAACATCTATTTCAAGAAAACTATCATTCTCATTTATTGCTTAAAATATGCCATTCAATCTATTTAGAACTTAACAAGCTATGGGCTATCAATATAGTAGAGGAAAAACTATATTACCATTAGTTCAAATGATGAATATTTTATGATTAGGAATAAAATGTTCAATGACTTGTACAAATCAGACTTGAAAGCAGTCTCAGTGGAGGTTAAGGAACCTAAAGCCAATGTATAATGTGATTAACCTGATGGGCATAGATTCATGGCTTATGAGAGGAAATACAAAAGTAATATATCTCTATACATATACACATATATATCCCATGTATACATATTTCATGTCCATCCCATCATGATTACACACAGAAGATGATAGATCAGGAAAATAAATAATACAGTTGGGATTGTTCATATTGAGAGCTAGGTTGTTCAGGAAATAAATAAAAATAATTGGATAATTATGGCAGCAGAAATAAAATGGTCCATGTGCACCATTGGACCAAAGGACTTGAAAAGGACATCTTATGTAAATTTAATTATCATCCCTTTTTATAACATAACCTGAGGCTCAGAAGATTCCCACCAGAAATAATATAAGCACTAATATCCAAAATAAAGTAGAGGGCATAAATAAAGCAAGTAGCCACAAGTTACCAAGCGTGCTTCTGCAGTTATCCTGGTTTGCTGCCACTTCTCCCTCTATGCTATATACTTTCCTTGGAAACTTAAGTATGGAGTTTTCATTTTCTTTTTTTAAAGTATCCGTTATCTTTCCTAGGAGGGAGGAAATATATTTACTTTAAGTAAAGAAACTTTTAGGCTAAACGGATACATTTTCTAAGTTCAAGGCTTCCTGGGTGGATATTTATTTTATTTTATTTAATATTTGCAAGTCTTTTGGAAGGAGTGATGCAGAGGGCTTTATCATCATTTTTACTAAAACTTTAAAAAAAAACAAAAAAATGATTAGAATATTGTGCATTATTTGTCTAGGTTGCCATAGCAAACATATATCAACATTAGCATTTGGCACCACATATATATGGCATAAGGATATAAGATATTTATACTAACACACTGCTTCAGGATATAATGTATTAAAAAGTAATTGGGGGAGAATCACTTCCAGAATGGCAGAGTAGAGATCTTCATGGACCCTCTCTCTGGTGAAATAATTACAACTGCTGAAAATTTTAAAAAACAAAAAAATAAAGTCTCTGGAATTATCCTAAAATCACACAGCAAATGGAGAAACATATATTCAAGACAATCTCCGAAATCTCAGTAAGAACAATGAGAGATTATGGGTGTTGAGCCATGATCCACTTCCTCTCCTCTGAAATTAGTGTAATGAAAACTACTTCTGATGGGTGTAGGCAAGAAGATAGGGTTCTCTCTCCCTGGAAGTTCCCAAACAGAGCAATGGTTTCTTCCTGATAAGGCTGGAGGATTTCTCATCCCAATTCCCAGATCCATGTTTCAAAAGCATTATTTCAGACAACTGGAGCAAGATAAATCAATATGCTTCATTTACCAAGCCCCTACTCATGGGGTGGAAGACTATTCCAGTTGTGGCAGGTTGAGAATCCCAATCAATTATCCTACCACAGCTTTGGCTCATAGGGCAGTTGTCCCATGGCCCGAAAAGCAAACCAAGAAATCAGGGGCTATCCTTCATAACCAGTATTTTGCTTGTAGAGAACACATCACTCTGAATCAAATAGGCTACTCTCCATGTCCCCACTCTGAGGCAATGGCATGTGGATTCTACCCAGGTGGAGAATATTTGTAGCTTTCCATAAAGTGACTGACATTAATTGGAGCAAAAATTGGGAACCTGCAAGACTAAGCATACTGTCAAAAAATGGCAATCTTCATGGTGAGCAATGAAGAGGAGGCTGGTAGCTTCTTGACAGCAATAAGTGAAATGGTGGGCCAGCTAGATGTTTATCAGGGAGAAATAGGACAAAGACAGTTAAAAAGAACCTTCTTGGGATCGAGTCAAACCCCAAAGGAGACTTACTTAATTTGGAACAGACTGTGTAGCAACTTATGCATGGAGGCATTATCAGAAACAACATAGTGATCAACTAGTAATCGCTAGAAGTGGAGATCTGGGTGTGATAGTAACAGAGGCAGACCAGGCAGAAAGTCATCCATGTGGTATGGGGTGTCAGGAAGATGGTGCAACATCAGAGGCTGGATTTTGCAGGAGAAATATACTTAACTAGTCTAATAAAATCAATCAATCAATAAGCAAATAATAAAAATAACAAGGTCGTTTTCAATAAAAAACATCAGACACATCAGTGCTTGGCTAGCTCAGTCAGTAGAGCATGCGACTCTTGATCTGAGGGTCATGAGTTCAAGCCCCATGTTGGGCATGGAGCCTACTTAAAAAAAAATTAAAAAGAAACACAAACATTAGACACACAGGAGATAAAAACCGTAGAAAGCAAAGGCTGTTGAGGAGAAATTGGAATCCTATTAGATTGGTAGTGGGAATATGTAATTATGCAGTCACTTTGGAAAACAGTGTGGCAGTTCTTCAAAATGTTAAACATGAATTTGTGATACCGCCCAGTAATTCCACTCCTAGGTATATAGCCAAAATAAATGAAAACCTAGGCCACACAAAAATGTGTACACAGATGTTCATAGGAACCATTTCATAATTGAGCAGTGTGAGCCAGAAGTGGAAGTAACACACATGTCCATCAACTAATGAATGGTTTAATAAATGTGGCATATCTATACAATGGCATTTTATTCACTAATAAAATAGAATGAAGTCCTAATACATGGTATAATATGGAGGAACTTTTAAAACAGTATGCTAAGTGAAAGAAGCCAGTCAACAAAATAATACATGACACAATTCCCTTTGTATAAAGCAACCAGAGCAGACAAGTCTATAGAATGGAAAGTAGATGAGTTGATGCCGAGGGCTGGCATTCGGGTAGAATGGGGAGTTAACTGCTAAGGGGTACCCTGTGTCTTTGGGTGGTAAGAGTATAGATACTAAAATTAAATAGTGTGTATAAAACCAGACCTTTGTGAATACATTTAAAAAACATTGACTTGAACACTTTAAATGGGTTACTTGTAAGTTATGTGAATTGTTTAGAGCTGTTCAAAAAGGAAAATTAATTGGAAGCAGGTTGGGAGAAGTAACCTACTTTAAGTTACTTAAAGTAACCTTTAAGTAACTTAAAAATAATTAAGTTAAAATAAAATAATTAAAATAAAATATGAGGGGGAAGGATTGGGAAGAGACAGATATTAGATAAATATTAGATAGATAGACATTAGATAATAGATGAAAGATAGATGATAGAAGATGGTAGATGATAGATAGATAAATAGAACATAATCTCAATGAGTTAAAATATGCATAGATAGAATATTAATGGAACTTCAAGGAACACTGAGAGAAAACTTTAAGTACAAGCTATATGTTTTGTTTTGTATTCTCTTACAAGAATTCTCTTCATATTCATTATGAAAATATTGGCTGTTTTCTCATAATGCAAAATTAATGTAAGTTTTGGTCTTTGTACAGATCTTTTGGTCTAGTTAAAGGACTGTGCTATATAAATGGAATGTCCCAATCATGTGGAGCCCATAAAGCTACTTCTCTTGAACCATAGACTATCAGTAGTTAAAGACTTTATTCATATTTAAGTCAAATGATAAGTTTAAAGAATGCAATTTTCTGGAAGAGATGAAAATTTAGCTAAATCTAACTTTGCATGATAAACAGTAAATATGAAAAGTCTGTCGTGAGTAGTTTTCTTATTTTGTGAACATATAAAAAAATCTGTTCTGAAAAATCCATGTAGATTAATTACTCTTGGTGATTAATTGCCCTTTACATCTGTGTCTAATATTTTATTCATAATAGTAAAAATGTTCTTTTCATGTGACCTAAAATATATGTGACCACTTTTGAGGGTACCACCGTGTTTGCCTATTACAATACATGAGTCTACTAAATACTCATGTATTGTATTTCTTATATAGTCTAAAAGAGTAGTTTCCAAGCACAATGCAGAACCTAGCATTTATAGATCTTTTAAATCTCTTTTTCTAGAAAACTTTCTTTTTTTAAGTTTTTATTTAAATTCCAGTTAGTTAACATACAGTGTAATATTAGTTTCAGGTGTACAATATAGTGACTCAGCACTTCCATACGTCACCCTGTGCTCATAATGACAATTGCCCTCCTTAATCCCCATCACCTATTTCACCCATCGCCCCACCGACCTCCCCTCTGGTTACCATCAGTTTGTTCTCTACAGTTAAGAGTCTGTTTCTTGGTTTGCCTCTTTCTAGATAACTTTCTAAATCATACTTTCAGATATCAAACACCAAAAAAATTTGTCTTTACAGTTTACTCTTCAGATTTTTCATTTAAATGATTATTAAGAAAAAAATGTGATAAATTTCATGTTCTATGAATGTAATAACAAATATGATGTTGTAAATGTGTTCAGTCTGTGATTAAATGAAAGGAAAGATAAGTGAGATACATTTTAAAAGAAATCATAACTATTGTTATAAGAAATATTGATTTGGCCTTAGTATTTTAAACATATACTTACAACAAAATAAGCCTAAAAATATAAGGTAAAAAAAAAAAGAATTATTGTTCTTTTATGCTTTCTTTTTAAAATCATACTGGGTCACTCTACATTGCCATTTTCTTTTCTAAATTAATACTGCAGTAGCCTTTGAGATATCAGGGTAGGCAATATCATTGTCATCTTAGTCATTCATTATCCTTGCATTTTAACATTGCTGGCAAAGTGACTTTCTCATAATCAGTTAATAACCTCTCTTATATTATAATAAAGTAATGTATACTCATTGCAAAGCCTATGAAAAACAAAGAAATATAAATAGAACTTTTAAAAGTGAAAGTAAATCCTCCACCTAGATTTAGCCAGTGGTAACATTTTGCTTTATTTCTTTTCCAGCATATTTTCTGTAAAATCTTTCTTCATTTTATTTTCCAAAATATTTGGAATATATGTATCTGTGTTTTTTAAATGAACTATATTGCATAATTTTTAATCATAATCACTTAATGAACATACTAGAACTTTAGTCAATAAATGAGAATGATAGTTTCCTTGATTGGATTATTTAATTTTGGTGAGCAGCAAGGCTTTAAGAAAACATATTTTGAGTAATTAGAATTTTTTCTACCTTAAATGCTCTAGAGAGTGGCGTAAGAAAGGAATCTGTTTAGTGACTGGCAATGAAAGCTGAAATCTGATTCATGTATTCAAATTGGTAACCTAATCACACAGAAAAACACATAAATCTTTTCAAGTTACTTTAGAACAATATACTCTTACTATACATTGGTAAAGGGATATGTTATAAAGAAAAAAATAATTATAAAAAAACATACAGTTTATCAATAGTCTGTTAGTAATTAATACACTAACTGTAATTTAAAATACTTCATTAGTGATGCTGGTTAACACATCAAGTAAATCTATTAACGTTATTAAGAATCACAAATTTTGGCATATGTGCAAAGACTGCAAAAAGCAAATCAAATAATTTAAGCCCCACTTAATTTTAATTTATTGTCTCTCTATTTAGATATCTATCTGTGAATTTACAAATGTATACATATTTTTTTCTAATTTTTTTTTTTTATTTACAAGGCTTGGAAGCAAAAACATCCTAGTAACAATAAATGCATGTAGCTCCCAGATCTTGGTTCATAGTATAATTTTCCACTCAAAAGATCCAATATTGGGAGGATACATAGTTTGGACAAGTTCTGAATCATGAAAATCCCAGGTAGGTCTTTAGTACCTCGCTATGCCAGGGAACAGGAAATATTGAGAGACGAGAAGAGTTTGCAAAAGGACTGAGGCCACCTTTGGGGTTCTTGCCATAGCTGCACGAGAGCATTACATGATTCTACTTAATTATAAAATATGAAACAAATATAAACCAATGAGCCCATAGTGATACCCAAAGAAGGATAAAAAGAACTCATTTTACACCATATGGAGTATCTAAGACACCACGTGTTTACTCAGAAAATTGGTAATTTCAAGGGAAATAAGCAAGCAGTTATCAATCCCGCTTTTTTAGGAGGATCATATTTAATGCTGGGAAATCTATTCATCTATTCATGATGTTTTTTAATCTATATTATTATTAATAATAATATCTTAGGCTTGGATTATTCAAGATTATATGGGTTCAGGATTGGTGGGCTATATTCTGCTTTTCACTGAAAAGGAAATAAAAGAAGGAAGGAAGGAAGGAAGGAAGACAAAATAAAATAAAATTCACATAATTTATATGAATTAGGTTTATATAATTCACATAACCATATGCATAAAATAAAAGGATTTCAACAGTTCTACACAACCTCAATAAAGATTTAGGGGAAATATAGCCATATGATACAAAACAAAGAGAAAGAATATAATTATGTTGCACCTCTTCTATTCCTGCTAGGACAAAACAGGCTATTTGTACACGTCACATGCATATTAGGGGATATTGTAATGACCATAATCATTCTATAGAGTCATAAAATTGTTAAGTACTCAATTTTTTTTTCAAATTAATGGGTATTGAAAATATTGGAGGAAGGAAGGAGATAAGAATATAATTTCCTTAAGACCAAGGAAACCGCCTCGCAAAATCTATTAAACTGATTTTTCTTCAAGGCCTATGAAAACAAATTAAAATGCAGTCTTTTTTTTAAATAAAACTGAATTTGATATTTAGTATACAATCTCTCTTTACATAGGTAATTAATTTATTATTCTAGCATGAAACGTTAAAGTTCATAGTTAGAGAATGCTTTGCGCTCTTGCTTCTCTTGTCAGAGACCACACTTCCTGACACAAGGAGTAACTTGCTCCAGTGGAAAACGATGGGGCCAGCGTAGCCAAAAAACACAACCCAAGTTAAAAAGTCACAACATTCTTTGACTAGAAGGGCCTATCTGTGCCTGAACACAAATCTATTTCCTGGATTTCAGAGTTATCTAAACAAATTAAGTTGCCTTTTGTTTTACCTACATGGAGTTGAATTTTGGTCACTGGTACCAGCAGAACCCCAACTGATAAAACAAGCAGTGAAATTTTTACAAAAGTTTGTGGGAGAAGGAGTTTCGAAAGACAGAAGGTCTAATATTAATTACTCTGGAGATACTAATGAAAAAAGAAATCAGGGGGAGATGAAGCAGCTGGTTACCAAAAGTATTTTAGGATATGTGTGGGGAAGAAGAGAATGATTTAATGCATACTTTAAATTAAATTTTGCATTATTAAGTGTGGTATAACTCTAGCTTCTGTATCTGCCACTGAAGTTTTTGTAAAATCATTCCACAAAGTGGTAGGATCAGGTTTGGAGGTAGCTTATGGGGAACAAATCTTTTATCTTGAAAAAATAATTATTAACGTAAGTTGTTATATTTGATCCATTTTAAGAGGCACTTTAAGACTGGTCACATTATTGCTAAAAATAGAAAAATAAAATATAAAAAGACTAAACACAAATAGAGTTGGGGGTTGGGTTGAAAATATTTCATGGTGACCGTTCTTTTGTTTAAACAAAAAAGGAACCAAAGCCCGTATATTTAAATGACACTGAAGGAAAATAATTGTTAAGCAGAGAGTCATTCAGTGCTTGAAAAAGCCCATTATGACTAACCTCACAATACAAGAACATTTACGGTGAAAGTTAATGCACTATATATTACTTATTCAAGTACATTTAGCCATTGTCAAAGATTTAGAAATTTAGGTAGATATACACAAGACAATACTTCACTTTGAAGTCCCCACACATTTTAGGATAGATAAGGGTGAAATCCAGAGTAAGTCTCTTTTTATGTTATTTGTTGTTCTGTATTAGGAGAATGAGTTTTGCATATTCATATAATTGTGTGCATGAATATTAAAGGAATATTATATTATCATCTTATTAGATTACCGCCAGCAAAGTCAAAAAAGAAAATCCGAAAATGGTTAATATTTAGCTTCTATCTTGATCATTACCAGAGAAGGTTATTATTACCTGACATCGAACCAAGATATGCCTTTTTAACGTTCTGTACCATTGTCATAGCCAGTTAAAAAGCACAAAAGAACAGAACTATAAGGATAAGTGATAAAAGAAAATAAGTGCAGAAAAGGATAAAAGGATTGTTTCTTCCATTGGGTTTTATTTCTGAGACATCCACTCCTAACCTTTATTAAAGCAAGTAATTAACATGAGCATATTCAGGGAGAACTCAGTAGTAGCACATGAAGTCATTTCCTGAATCTGGTCTATGTAGAACATGGCAGAATTAATATTTAAACAGCTTAGCTTTTCAGCTACAGAATGTGTTAATAATCGGGTGACCTGGGTCCCCTTAAGGTTGTTTCTTGTTAGAAAATTCTAGCTTCTCTGGATCTCACAATACCAGAAAAACAATTAGTTTCGGCAAAAGCAATTTGAACAACTTTCTGTTTGGGATAATTTGTTGTACTATCACTAAAAATGCTGATATATTGCAGCTTAGAAGGTGAAATTTATCTTAAATAGTACTGATAAAGCAGCAGAAAATGACATTACCTTAAACTTGCTTCACTGGTTCCCATCAAAACAGTCTTAAGGGGATTTAAGGTAACTCTTAATCTTCCCATCCTTTCTAGGAGAAAATCTGTCAGAACTCTGTTGTGACTTAGATACATATTCCCCTTCCTGAGGAAAGTTCCCTCACTGCCCAGTAATGCAAGTCCCGAGAGGAGTCATAAATCTTATTTGGAGAGTGGAGTTACAGTCTGAACCAAGGAGGACATTTGGAATTTGTGCTCCTTTGGGCTGGAGTATTGTTTAGTTACGTAACGTATTTCTGTACTATGGCGTAGTGGATATAAATGTGTTGAATATGTGCATTTTTTGTGCACAGTTTTTGTACGGCTTCAAAGAAATGAAACAAAAGAGGATTTCTCATATGTTTGAAGTAGTGATTGAAAATTAATATGAAAAATATTTTAGGGGCGCCTGGGTGGCTCAGTCATTAAGCATCTGCCTTCGGCTCAGGTCATGGTCCCGGGGTCCTGGGATTGAGCCCCCCTGCTCAGTGGAAAGCCTGCTTTTCCCTCTCGCATTCCCCCTGCTTGTGTTCCCTCTCTCACTATATCTCTGTCAAATAAATAAATAAAATCTTTAAAAAAAGAAAAATATTTTAGCTACCTAATACAATTGAAGGCTCAAAGCAAATGTTGATACCAAAAGACATTAAGGTGAATTCTGTTAAAAGAGGCCAAAACTTGAGGCTCATCTAAAGGGCACTGGATCTTGATCAAGGTCTGCTAAGATACGCTTCAGACAATTTCAGCTGTTAGATGACCACAGGTATTTTGGACTGAAGGGTCTCTTAGGAAGTGTTCTTAGTAGCCCCGTGTTGTTTTGCATGACCTATAGGGAATGTACACACAACACATCACACAGATTCCCCACCCTACTATGTGTTTTCTGCACATGAGGCCAAGAATGTGTTTATAGGTAGAGGATATCAACAGTTAACAGTTGTCTGGGCAAAATTAAACAATTGCATGTGGTATTCCAACTGGTGTTATTAATCTGAAAAGACTTGCTTCTTCTGTCCTGCTGAGGTTCTATATGTCTCAATACTCTAGGTTTGTGAAGGTCTAACCATTGTAGAATGGGTCTGCCATCAAGAATTGGCTGAGGTGGATTTGCACTATATTGTGTTCACTTCTATTGGCACAAGTTAACTGCCCTGCTGAGTTGACAGTTTCCAGAGGTACACCAGTTTTGCTGCCTAAGAACAAAATTTAGGAAATACCAGACAAATATATACCTATGCAATATATCACAATTAGCTAAGAGCCACAATTCAGAATTCAATTATTTATAACTGAGAACGCATGTGTTCTTTTAGTATTGCTGTGATTTTTATCTTTTATAGCTGTTTCCTTCAAGGTTCTGTGACCTTTATCTAGCTTTTATTTTCTTTCTATACTGAGGTATTCTCATACGTAGTTTTGGTGCCTCTTACAAACTGGGAAAAAATGTCATTTTATTTTTATGATTTAATTTAGTTCCAAATTTTGCTACAAAATATCGATGAAAAAAGTTTTGAGAAGTGATTTACAGTCTCATTCCTATGTGATATTTACCCAATTAAGATGTCAGTAACTTTATACTTAAAAACTTGTATACTGTGTAGGAACACAAATCTGGAAAAAGATTGTGTTCTGAATGCTTTGAGTTTAGCTAATTGTAAAAAACAAAGCAAAACAAAAGCAAACAAAACTCCCTCTATTTTACATGTTATTTCGCCATCGGGTTATGTTATCAGAAGCAAAGAGAAATCTTAAAAATAGACTTTAAAGTATATTAATATCTTGCATATCTTAATAAGTGAACATATTACTTGTAAGCAAAGAGATACTTCCAGTATGTTAAAGTAACTTGTAATAGTTTCAATCCGTTTGTCAGATGGTGCCAGGTTAAATTATTGGGAGGTGAACATTAAAAATTACATTTACTTATTTGGATGCAGATAAAAATTGAGAATTAAAAAAATCATGTAACTTAACTTAAAATGTCAGTACAACAGACTGTCATCCATAAATTTTCATATAAGCATTTTGAAGAGATGGCTCATTTTTATCAAATGAAAACAATTATATATTTGAACCCTTATCAAAACTCTTACACAAACTTACTTTCAGCCTCTTGCACATGAAAGCATGTTTAAATTTAATATGATAATCTTGACCCTGGTTTTCCTACATTCTAATGTGAAGGTACTCCCCATTTCCTTCCCTTGCCTCCACATGCTGCCATTGTTACCACATTATGCCAATGTTCTTTCTATAAATTCATCTCACCGTGGAGAACTGTGCCTCCTTGTTCATTAGAAGCTAAGTGGGTATTTCTATCACTGCATTCTTGTATTTTCCGTGCTTGTTTTTCATCAGGGCAGGGATGTTCATGTCTGTGATCGTGTAATCTGCTACACATTGACCATATTCTATCACTTGGAAAATCAGTACCTGTAAATATCTACAAAATTTTTTTAGTAAACTGTATTCACATGTAACATGTATTTACTAAAAATATGTTTAACTCTATGATAATGGTTCATTTTCTCCTTGGATTGAAAACAATAACATGCTATTACTATGGTATCTCATTTTATAGGGTTCTATCAACATAGAAACCAACATATGCCAACTGGAATCAAAGTAAACTTAGTGCTGTTTTGTTAAGTAAAAGGAGGAAATGGTTTAAGTCAGTAAAGAAGGCTAGATTTGTCTTTGAGCCTTTTTATAACCACCTGTTCTTAACTCTGAGCCACTTTCAAGCTACCAGATCTATCACAATGGTAGTAATTCTGGGATTATTCTTCTGGGTTGCAAACCTGCTGTGAAGTGCATGAGGAGCTAGGAAGTATAGTTATTATTGATTGTGTAAACTTTTTCTCCTATATGGTTTTACGTTCAACAGATAATTCTTTGACTCTCCCATTTGATTTTGCCTAAATGAATACATTCCTTTATAATAATTCGATAATGTCTTGGTTTCAGATGACCAGAAGCAGAAGTTGAAGTGAAGATTTATGTACAAATGATTTATTGAGAAAGTGTTCTCTGTGAGAGAAAGGAAAAAAGAGAGAGGAAAAAAACAAACAAGCAAATTTATGGTTTTACCTGAAGTTTAGACTCAGCCTGATTTCACAGGGAGCTCCTAGTGTATTAATGACCATTCCAGGGTTGTCCAATCATGAGATATTATCAGTCATTCATTCACTGCACATAACTGAGGGTGACAGGAAGCACGTCACCTCCTAGGCATTCTTGTCTTCCCAGAACCATTCTCTAGAGAAGAGTGCAGCTGGGACACTTGCAGCCAGTGTTCACAGAATCTGGGGCCTGGGGAAACAGGTCTGTTAAAAGTAATCTTGGCGCATTATCTGTTAGTCCACAACACATGGATTCCAGCATTTCATTTCATGTTAATTTAACCTAGTGGAATCTTTATTCCTGGGATTGGCAGCAATCAGCATAATGAAGGTCCAGAATTCAGCCCCAAACACCATTACTGATGCTGTTAAGCTGGCATCCACAGCAGGGATCAAGCAAGAATACAATATAAGATTTTGGTCTTTGTGAAAACAACATGTGCTCATGTGTATCAGGACCTCAGCAGGAGATTTATTCTAGGGACCCAGAGCAGATGGTACAGTTGCCAATTGACCTTTATGGAACATTGTTCACTGCTTGACTTTACTGAAATAAAGAGACAGGAAAAAATCAGCTTTCCCATTCTCAAGGATCTATTTAACCTCACCTAAGTATTTGTTCTGTAATCATACAGAAACATTGAAACAATTTATATTTTCTTCAAAATTATTCTTCATGAGAATGAAATCTGTGGTGGATAATATTAAGGTTACCAGATAAAATATAGGATTCTCAGTTAAATTTTATTTTCAGATAAACAATGAATATTTTCTTAGTATAAATTTCCCCATGCAATATTCAGAATGTACTTATACGAAGACTTATTTGTTATTCATCTGAAATTCAAATTTAAGTGGGAATCTGTATTTTATCTGCTAAATCTGGCAACCCTAAATAATAGCCAAAGTGCTTGAAATATCATATTTATAGTACAATGCTGTCTTACAATTTCAAATAAAGAGTTTTTCATTAGTCCTGTATTTTTCATTATCAATATATAAATTAAAGTTGTTTTTACAAAGAAATAAGGGGAAAACATCAAAATATAATATGTTTAAAGGGCTTGAATTGTTGCTCTTGTCAACCTCTTAGAAACATCAAATGTTAAACATATACTAATTCCCACACACAGGTATACATATGAACATACACGTAATTTTTCACCTTCATTAAGTTTTAAAAGCTCCTGCTTGGTAGAGTTACAGTATCAATTTATAAATGATATATTAAAAGAAAAATCTCAGCTCCCCTGTAGTGCCAGTTGAAAATACATTGCCTTGCCTTCACTGCTGAGCAGAGCGGTGCTGAGCTACTTGCTATAATATTGCTTGGAATTGGAGACATCCATCACACTGAGGAACCCCACCAGTTGGAAGGAAAAAGAAGTTTCTTTAAGTGCATTTTCCCTCTAGGAATGGAAAAAAGGAGTCTGTTTTTCTCACCCACCCTTTCTTTTCCTTTTCCTTTTTGTATTATTGTTCAAGGATATGTATCACAACAGTTATTCTCTTCTCTACTCACACATACTAGTAACAAGCTCAGGTGTCTGCATCTGTTTCCTATATGCAATACCAGTTTGTCTTTAATAAAAAGTTCCAGGGGGAAAAATTAAAAACAAGGTAAAAATAACATTAACAATTTAAAATTAATAATAATAAAACTTCTACCCAGCCAAATGCAGACTGATTTCTGCATTAGATTTCTGCATAAGAGAGAATACTTTTTTTTTTTTAATAGACTTCTATGGCAGAGCTTGACTAGTTCATTCAGTAAAACCATGAGAGACTCTGGACTCTGGGAAACAAACTGAGGGTTACAGAAGGGAGTGAGGTGGGGTGGGGTAACAGGGTGATGGGTATTAAGGAGGGCATGTGTTGTGATGAGCACTGGGTGTTATACACAACTAATGAATTGTTGAACACTACATGAAAAACTAATGATGACTATATGTTGGCTAACTGAACATAATAATAATAAAAAATAATAATTTGAATTAATCCAGGTTTGGGGCTTAGGTCAATAAAAATAGGTACTAAAATGTTCAAAAATCCATTTATAACACTGGGTATTACCAGTCTTTTACTAAAAATGTTTGGTTTAGTATTTTTTGCTTGTTTGCTTATTTGCTTCCTATTATTATTTTTTTTTTTAACTTTGGCCTCCTAGACTTCAAAGTTATACAAGTAAGTTAAGAAAAAGTAACACAAATAATTGAAGTGGTAGAAATACAATCTTACAGTAATGAGAATATCTAATATAAAAAATGAAAGAATAGCATTGTGTATTGTCTCTACTATGGGGCAGTAAAATGGAAGTTCCAAGATAAGTGATATCACATCACTTCATGGTGAGTGTGGGAGCATGTAACAAGTGTAGGCATCATCAAGTCATTTGTAATGTCTCCCTCACAAACTTTCCAAGAAGCAGAGCTTGGAAAAGAGAAATTGTTAAAATAGTGGTAGGGAAATGATTCTCCAAAGACTGGGCTGATGAATTGGAGACTATGAAAGCAGGGTCCAGGTGAGTCCTGATTTTAAAATCAATGGCTCTTAACCCCAGGCATACCGGTCCCTAAGGAGAGAATTTTCTCTCCTCTTAAACTCAGCAGCAGATGTATAGACTAGGGACTAGGATGTCTTATCTTAACCAAAGAACACTGAATCAAGGAAACTGATACTCTCAATAGGCTATAATGACAAGAAATGGTAGAATATATGAAAAGTATGATTATTATAAAATAAAAGAAGGCATAAAATACAAACATGATAAAAATGCAAGGAAAAAGAGAATTAAGGGGAAAAGAGAACACACCAGAAATATAAGGCTGTTATGAGCAACTGTAAAGAAACAGCTGAAAATATGGGATGTAATACTTATAACAGATAAATAACAACAACTACCATCACCACAACAAAAATCACCAATATGTGTTGAGTAGTAAAATGGATTCGGCTAAAGAATAAATGACTGACCTGGAATGAATTCAACTAGACATTATTAGAAAGGTAAAGAAAAATGGGAAGATAAGAAAAAAGTTAGATTTGGAATGAAGAGGCAAAAATGTCAAAAACTAATATAATACCAGAGTCATAGGAGAAAATAAAGGAAAATTGCAGAAGGACAATAATTCCACTTCTATGAGGTATCTGAAATAGTCAGACTCATAGAAACAGACTAGAATGGTTGAGAGGAGGGGAAATTGGAGAGTTGATATCCAACAAATATAAAGTTTCAATTGTGCAAGATCCATAAAAATCTAAAGATCTGCAACACACTATTGTACCTATAGGTAACAATACCGTACTGTGTACTTAAAAATTTGTTGAGATCTCATGTACAGTGTTCTTACCATAATTAAAAAAGAAGAATTGCAGAATTATCTGAAGGTAATTTTAGGATTGTCTAAAAGAAAATAAAAATCTGATATGTCAAATTAAAAGAAAATATGAGGTACATCTAAACACGTTATAGAGAAATTACATGGCATCAGAATACAAATATATATATATATATATATATATATATATATATATAAAATAGTTTTCATAGAGAAACTATATCCACAAAGCAACAAGAAGTATACTGGCATTAAATTTGTTAACAGCAACATTCAAAAGTTAAGAAAATGGGTTAATGTTTCCAGAAACTGAAGGAAAAGAAGCTTATAACAAGATTTTTATATCCAGCAAAATGCTATGAAAATATCCTGGAAAAATGAAAATTATCTTAAACATTCAAGACTTCAACATTTTTTACCACACCAAGATCATCTTTGAAAACGCTCCTGAAGAATATACCTGAGCTGGGCGCCTGGGTGGCTCAGTTGGTTGAGCGACTGCCTTCGGCTCAGGTCATGATCCTGGAGTCCCGGGATCGAGTCCCACATCGGGCTCCCTGCTCGGCGGGGAGACTGCTTCTCCCTCTGACCCCCCCCCGTCTCATGTGCTCTCTCTCTCTCATTCTCGCTCTCTCAAATAAATAAATAAAATCTTTAAAAAAAAAAAAAAGAATATACCTGAGCTAAGTGATTCTTTTCTTTCGGTGCCACACGTGCTAGTTTGTAGTCTGCTCCATCTTGCCAGGGTGAGAAGTTAACCGACTACATTTTCCAGACTTCCCTGCCAGGCTCCAGGTTTGTTGTTCCCTCTGGCAGCTCGGTTACAAACAAGGTGACAATGTTGAGCGCTTCAGCAGCTTCTGAAGCATAGACATCTGGGACTTCAGTAATAGAATTTTCCTAAGTAGTCATTGCTTCCTGTAGTTACTTCAGATCCCCGCTTCACGATTTCCCGCCTGTACTTGGATCACATTTACACCTAATTTCCAGTTTGAAATGCATCTGTTTAAAGTATCATAATGGTTTTCTGCTTTGCTGGTTGGACACTGACTGAAACAATGCTTCCACAAATGCATGGACAGCAAAGAGGAATAATAACTACTTGTTGCCTAAACAAACAATTAACGAAATTATCTACATCTTTATATCCCGAGAATTAGTATTCTACGAAAATATCAAAATGGAAGATAAAGAAGAGGAAAAGACCCGAAGGCACTAAAAGCATTTTAATTTGTCTTTCTGAAGGTAATATAAAAGTGAGATATATTTAAGGAAAGGAGAGGATAACACAAGAATAGAGAGTAATATAACAGGGTAGCCACCAGAGAATGAAATATAAGGTTTAACTTGTAAATCAGCATATAAAAATGATCTGTAAAGTGGAGGATGAGAAAAGAGGAAAGAAAACTGTATAGGTTGCTTAATGGAAAGTATGACATATGATGGCAAAATTAAGTTTAATAAAACTATTTTCAGAAATGTAGCTGATAAACTATCGATCAAGAACAAAGACTCAGATTTTCAAAATTTTGTTATAATAGTTAAAATAAATCAAGATCTGGCAAACAAGAGAGATGGGGAAATAACTATGAAAAAAACAGTTCAACCAGACCAAAAAAAAAAAAAAAAAAGTCACTTATCCCAAAGAAACACATTTAAAAATAAGAATATCTTAAAAATATTATTTATTTATTTTTAAAGATTTATTTATTTATTTTGAGAGACTGAGAATGAGAGAGAGAGAGAGCACATGAGATGGGGGGAGGGCCAGAGGGAGAAGCAGACTCCCCACTGAGCAGGGAGCCCGATGCGGGACTCGATCCTGGGACTCCAGGATCATGACCTGAGCCGAAGGCAGTCGCTTAACCAACTGAGCCACCCAGGTGCCCTAAAATTTTAAAGCAATAGGATCAAAACATAAATTTTAGGCATATATGAGCCAAAGAAAAGAAATGTTATAGGCCAAACACATAGAATTTGCCATGATATAGAGTTTTGAATAACATAATTAAAAACTTTAACTTATGATTGGTATGTGGAGATACAACTTAAATGTAATGTCCTCTGCAATTACAAATGCAATGTTTCTGGATATATGATTATTTGAATATGAAGAATATATGTATAAGGGCAGTTTTTAAATATGGTTAAAATCTTCTGAAGGACAATATAAAGACATACAGTCTTCATTTTATGGCATATGAATTAACATGGTAAAGATGACAGGTCTTTTCAAAGCAATCTAGAAATACAATTCTATTTTAATTTAACATCCAAAGGATGTTTAGTTAAATACATTTTACAAATGGATTCTTAGGGGAGAGTTCACAAATATCTATGGAGATATTGAAATAAAAAAATGAGGTAGAAGGGCGCCTGAGTGGCTCAGTTGGTTGTGTCTGACTCTTGATTTTGGCTCAGGTCATGATCTTAGGGTCATGAGATTGAGCCCTGCATTGGGCCCCCACACTGGGCATGGAGTCTGCTTAAGATATTCTCTCTCTCCCTCTTCATTTGCCCCTCCCCTTGCTCATGTGCTCATCTCTCTCTCTTAAAAAAAAAGGAGAAAGGCTTATTTTATAGATGTTAAAACATGTTGCCAACTCATGATGATAAAAATAAATAAACAAGTGAGTAAATGAATGAACAAATGAATGAATAAACAAATATAGGCAAACAGGTGATACTAGAAAGAAATAGAAAAGAGACATCAGAGCACAATTGAGTGTCCAGCACGAGACAAATCTATGTATGAGAATACAGTATGTGGTTAAGGAAGCATTACAAATCAATGTGAATATTATTGTTTTAAAACTGGACCATTACATGGACTAAAATAAAGGAGTTTCTATACCTTTTACAAATGTATCCTCCCGGTGGAAAGAAGACTAAAATGGGAAAGACAAATTTAAAATGTAATACAAGTAAACAGAAAAATATCTTTGTCACATTAAGGTGATAGTTCTAAAAGAAACCCAAAAACACAAGTCATAAAATAATATGGATTTGAATTCATTAAAATTAATTACATCTGCTTAATGTGGAGTATTATAAATGGAGTTAATAGGTCACATTCTGGAGAAGATATATATAAAATCTTAAACCTACAAGGCAATAAAGATACTTCTACATATTCATTGCAGCTTTATTTATGAAGAGGGTGAGATAGTAACACCCCAGATATCTACCATCAAGGAAGTGGATAAGAACAATATGTTGGGTACTTATGACAGTAGAATGTGAAGTAAATACAAGTCCTGAACTAGACTGTTGACAAGATGAGTGGATCTTGAAAAACTGTGTGGAATAAAATAAGTATGAAATTGAATGCAATTTCTATCACAATAACATTAATATAAATTAAAACAGATATATACCAAACCACACTGCTTAGAGTAGGCACCAATGGGAAGTTTCTAGAGTGGAACAGGTGACTACAAGAAGCAAAAATAAAGAATAAAATAGATATAAGTGTGGTGCCTTTCATAGATGAAAAAAGTGCTTAAATGTGCTGTATAATGAACTTGACACTAAAAGAAATATTAGCACATGGTGGTTTCATTAAAAATGTGTGTGTAAGCTTTATATTAAGATATAAATCATTAATAATTAATGTATTTCCCCAGCATTTCTTATTGTTTGAACATAAATAGACATAAATAAAATCAAAAAAATTTAAGCAAGCAAATTAAAATCCATCTACAAGTCTTCTGGATTTTTTTAGGAGCAGACTACTCTCATATGGTTTAATTAACATGTATAGTGTTTTGATTGTAAGGTTTTCAAATAATTATAGAAACATTCTGATAATAGCATTTGCTTAAGAAGTGATTCAGTTGTTAAAATATCAATGTTAATTTTAGAATGAAGACTATCATATGATTTTACAAATGATTAAAAGATATTCTATAGATGGCTTATTTTATTAAATGTAAAACTATCAATCTAATCTAGCAATTTGTTTAACAGATTGAATGATTTAAAATCCCATTCTACGTTAATAAAAAAATACCTAAAATGACTATTATGTATTTACAGAAAAACTCACTTCCTATAGAGATAAATTTTAAGTCATTATTTTTAATAATTTGATGGAGAAAATAGTAGAGTGGAAAACAAGTTGTTTTAGATGTGCAGAATCTGAGTTTACTTCTTGTGTGTCCTTGGAAATGTCACCTAAGTTTTCTGAGTTTCAGATTCTTCATCTGAAGACTGAACATGTTTGCTATCTTTAAATAAATAAATAAATACATACATACATACATACATACATACATAATAAAACCGTACAATTCCATTTAGTCAACAATGCTTTAGTGTGTGTGCGTGCACGTGCTTGTGTATGCACATATATATAATATGCTTTCTTTCATTCATTTATTCTTTTACTGCTGATACAAGCATGTATATATCACTATTGACAGAAATTTAATCTATTCTGATTTCAGTGCTAACTCCCTTAAATTCTTCTTCCATATTATATCCAAGTGGTTCATTTTATTCCTCTATACATGTTTATTGCCCTCTACTCACAGAGTAAAATTTAATGTATTACATGTCAAACAAGGCCCCAACAAGACTTAAGACTACTTATCTCTTCAAATGTATCTCTCAATATTCTTCACCTTGAGTCTTACATGTTTGTGTCTGGTTACCTACACCAGACATTATAATGCACTGATGGTTTTTCCAATGGTCTTCTTACAGACTTGAATCATTCATTTTCCATCAATCTTCACCTTAATAAGACATCCATTTCTCTGTAAAACACAAATATATCATCATATATACATAAAAGTCTTTCCTGGTCCTGTTATTTTGACTTTAGTGCCCCAACACTTGTGCTCCTCAAGTTTTACTTCTAACTTCGTACTTACCTAATAATTGAATAAAATGTACATTGTCAACTTAAATGTCAACCTCCACCAATGGGAGGTAGTTTGACAGAGAACAAGGCCATTTATCATCAGTCTGTGTAGTACTTGTTATAATATATTGCCTAGAAATGGGTATGAGCACAATAATTATTTTTCATATAATAAGTTAATTAACAGATTAGAAATTCACATGGCAAATACATTCAATAAATCCAAAGAACCCTGCAATCTTAAAGTCCAAACTAATTTAGTTAAGACTCCCACTTACAGGTTGATTTTCAAAGATGGTATGCAACAATACAAAGGAACGTTATCCAGTAAGTTGTCTATAACCATGAACAAGCAAGTATTCTTAATTATGTCATCCTTTAGAAATGATTTGTGTATTCTTTATGCTTTTTAAAGTACCTAGACAAGCAGCTTTGAAGAAATATGAAATGATGTTAGAGTACTTTAATCACTACAATGTATATGTGTAAGCTTTGTAAAAAATACTGATTTGCCTTGGCCATTTTCAACAAAATTGTACTTTCTTCTCTATCTTATAAAAATTCATGGTAAACATAAGTTTTCTGGCAATGCTGCACCATCTGTTTTGTTCAGATCTTATCGTTGTTTTGCTCTATGCAACAATAATTAAGTATGTTGGCTGTAAGAGAAATAACAGTTGGATTTCTTTAGAAGATTAACAGTGTGAATAGTACAGTGAAGAAGGGAATTTTCTCGCAGATTCCAAAAATATCTCACCTTTACAACTCCAAAGCAGAGGAACCTGGAGAACCGCCCACTCTCTCCTACCTACCACCAAATGGCTACAAAATCTTCAATGTATGCAGCACTTTCCAGAGTGTCCTCTTTTTTTTTTAATCCTGAAATAGGAATGCTTATTACCGTTATATTACCTCTATCTTGCAGCTATCATTTCTTTTTCTTTTTTCCTGTTATTTCTATCTTTGTATTTTATACCAATGTCTCCTTTCCTTTCCTTTCCTTTCTCATTTCCTTTAATGCTGGCATTTATTTTTAGGTATATCTATTTAAAATAATTAAAAATTTGACATGTGACAAAAAAGTACAAGTAACAAAAGCAAAAATAGACAAGTGAGATAAAATCAAACTAAAATGTTTCTGAACAGCGAAGGAAACAAGCAACACAATGAGAAGTCTAATTACAAAGTGGGAGAAAATATTTGCAAACCATATATCCGATAAAGGGTTAATATCCATAATATATAAGAAACACATACAACTCAACTGCAAAATAACAAATAACCTGATTAAAAAAAGAGCAAAGAGACTTAAACAGATGTTCTCTAAAGAAGACATACAAATGGCCAATAGATATATAAAAGGAGCTGAATATCACTAATTGTTGGGGAAATGCAAATCAAAACTACAATGAGATATCACCTTATACCTCCTAGGACGGCTGTTGAAAGAAAATAAAAAGAAAGAAGAAGAAGGAAAGAAAAGAGAAAGAAAGAAAGAAAGAAAGAAAGAAAGAAAGAAAGAAAGAAAGAAAGAAAGAAAGAAAGAAAGAAAGAAAGAAAGAAAGAAAGAAAGAAAGAAAGAAAGAAAGAAAGAAAGAAAGAAAGATAGAAAGAAAGAAAGAAAGAAAGGTGGAAAGAAAGGTGGAAAGAAAGGTGGAAAGAAAGGTGGAAAGAAGGGAGGGGGGAGTAAGAAGGAAACAAGGAAGGAAGAAGGAAAAGAACAAGTGATTGTAAGGATGTGGAGAAAAATAGGGAACCTTTGTACACTGTTGGTGGAAATGTAGATTGGTACAGCTACTATGGATAATGGATGTTCCTCGAAAATTAAAACTGGAACTACCATATGATCCAGCAATCCTATTTCTGAGTATGCATTCAAAGGAATTGAAAGCAGGAGTTCAAAGAAGTATTTGCACTCCCATGTGCACTGCAGTATTATTCACAATACCCAAACTATGGAAACAACCTAAATGACTATTGATGCTTAAATGAATAAAGAAAATGCCATATATATATATATATACATATATGTGTGTGTATATATATATGTACATATATATATATATATATAATGAAATATTACTTAACTTTAAAAAAGAAGTAAATGCTGCCATTTTTGACAACATGGGTGAGGCTGGAGGACACTATGCTAAGCAGAAACAGTAGGACAAATATTATATGATACTGCTCATTTGAGGAATCTAAAATACTCAGCCCCATAGAAGCAGATAGTAGGTTGCCAAGGTCAGGAGATAGGGCGAAACGGAGTATTAGTCAAAGGGCACAAAGTTTCATTTGTAGTAGATCAATGAATCCTAGAGCTGTACTCTACAGCATAGTGCCTATAGTTAATGAGACTATATCATATACTTAAAACTTTGCTCTAAGGGTAGACCTTATGGTAAGTGTTCTTATCACAAAAAAATAAATAAATAAAATAATAGAGAGGGTGGGAGGAAACTTTTCCAGGTAACAAATATGTTAATGGCATATATTGTGGTAGTGGCTTCACAGGTGCTTACATATCTACAGACTCTTCAAGTTGTATACATGTTAATCATACTTCAATAAAGTAGTTTAAAAATTGTTGACATGTGGGGCCCCTGGTGGCTCACTTGGTTAAGCACCTGACCCTTGATTTTTCAGTTCAGGTCATGATCTCAGGGTCCCAAGATTGGGCCCCACATCGGGCTCCCGCGGAGTCTCCTTGAGATTCTCTCCTTCTGCCCTCACCCCACTACACATGTGCTCTCTCTCTATCTCAAAAAAAATTGTTTTTACATGCATCTTCCATTGATGGAAAAATTGAATCTCATATATATACTTCTGTTCTTAGAAATATGTTTCCTCCATTGTTTACTAAGATTACTTATTTGCTCTGAGTCTTTTTTTTTAAGATTTTATTTATTTGATGGGGCGCCTGGGTGGCTCAGATGGTTAAGCGTCTGCCTTCGGCTCGGGTCATGATCCCAGGGTTCTGGGATCGAGCCCCGCATCGGGCTCCCTGCTCGGCGGGGAGCCTGCTTCTCCCTCTGCTTCTCTCTCTCTCTCTCTCTCTGTCTCTCATGAATAAATAAATAAAATCTTTAAAAAAAAAAGATTTTATTTATTTGAGAGAGAGAGAGAGAGTGAGTGAGAGAGCACAAGTGGGGGAAGGGCAGAAGGAGAGGGAGAAGCAGGCTTTCTGCTGAGCAGGGAGCCTGACAGGGGGCTCGACCCCGGAATCCCTGGATCATGACCTGAGCCCAAGGCAGATGCATAACCAACTGAGCCACCCAGGTGCCCTATTTGCTCTCTCGGTCTTAAACATTTAGATTTTCATCTTGGTTTTGATTAGAAAGACAGTAATATTTATATAGAAAATTCTGTCTACATGCCCTAGGGAGTCCTCTAACTATATAATATTGCATAAGGATCAAATGTAAATATTTTAATTTGGTTATAAAGTTTTGAGAATATACATTTCTTTTTCCCCCCCTTTAAAAAAATCCAGAATGGTTAACATGCAGGCTTATATTATTTTCAGGTATATAATATAGTGATTCAAAAATTCTATATATTACTCAGGGCTCATCATGTTGTGTACTCTTTAATCCCCATCACGTATTTCACCCATCCCTCTACCCACTTCCTCTCTGGTAACGATCAGTTTATTCTCTATAGTTAAGGGCCTGTTTTTTGGCTTCTCTCTTTTTTTCTTTGTTCATTTGTTTTGTTTCTTAAATTCCACATATGAGTGAAATCACATGGTATTTATCTTACTCTGGCCGACTTATTTAACAGAGCATTATATTCTTTAGATCCATCCATGTTGTTGCAAATGGCAAAATTTCATTCTTTTTTTTTAAGATTTTATTTATTTGAGAGAGCGAGAATGAGAGAGAGAGAGAGCACATGAGAGGGGGGAGGGTCAGAGGGAGAAGCAGACTCCCCGCTGAGCAGCAGGGAGCCCAATGCGGGACTCGATTCCGGGACTCCAGGATCATGACCTGAGCTGAAGGCAGTCACTTAACCAACTGAGCCCCCCAGGTGCCCAAGATTTCATTCTTTACTGTGGCTGAGTAATATTCCATTGTATGTATTCACCACTTTTTCCTTTATTCATCTGTGAATGGATACTTGGGCTGCTTCCATAATTTGTCTATTGTAATGCTGCAATAAACATAAAAATGCATATATCTTTTTGAATTCCTGTTTTTGTAGTTTTTGGGTAAATAGTAGTGGAATTACTGGATCATATGATAATTCTACTTTTAATTTTTTGAGGAAACTTCATACTGTTTCCAGAGTGGCTGCACCAGTTTGCATTCCCACCAATAGTGCTCAAGGGTTCTTTGTCCTCACCAACACATGTTTCTTGTGTGTGTGTGTGTGTGTGTGTGTGTGTGTGTGTGTGTGTTTAAGATTTTGTTCATTTATTTGAGAGAGACTGAGTGAAAGAGAGAGAGAGAGCACACAAAGGGGAGGAGGAGCAGAGGGAGAGGGAGAAGCAGGCTCCCCACGGAGCAGGGAGCCAGATGCAGGGCTCAATTGCAGGATTCCGGGATCATGACCTGAGCCGAAGGCAGATGCTTAATGGACTAAGTCACCCAGACACCCCTCTTGTGTTTATATTTTAGCCAGAGAATATACATTTCAAAATTTTCTCATTACATCAATACCATGTTGAGTTTTCTTCAACTTCTTTAAATCCAAAATTTGAGGTGTATTAAATCTGCAAATTTATTGTTTTTTTTTTAATGTTCAGTTAGCCACCATATAGCACATCATTAGTTTTTGATGTAGTGTTCAACGATTCATTAGTTGCATATAACACCCAGTGCTCATCACAACACATGCCCTCCTTAATACCCATTACCTGGCTGCAAATTTATTAAGTTTTAATCCAGAGTTAGATTATACCAAAGTTATTTCAATTATCTAAATGAAAATGTAATTCAAAACCCTAATTTGACATCTTAATATAAATATCAAGATTTTAAGTTGAATTTTTCAGCAGTCATATGTGTATGGTTTTACATTAAAAAATGAAATGTATATGTCACTTTTTTGCATTTTTTATACTTAATTTATGTATGTGTGTATATTTCCTTCTTGAAGCCTGCCACAAACTAAATACTACACAATTGTAAATGCATATCATCAGAGTTCTGTAAAGGCAAACCATTTTCAGGTCATGTTGCCTTTCTTGCTTGCTATAACCTTCAGCATTATACTGTATTAGTAAGATATATTGAAATGAAAAATGCGATTGAAAAAAGTTTTTTTTAAGATTTTTATTTATTTATTCATGAGAGAGAGAGAGAGAGAGAGGCAGAGGGAGAAGCAGGTTCCCAAGGAGCAGGGAGCCCGATGCGGGACTCGATCCCAGGACTCTGGGATCATGACCTGAGCCAAAGGCAGATGCTTAACCGTCTGAGCCACCCAGGCGCCCTGAAAAAGGTTTTTCCCTAGGTAACTCTCAGAGTATTTTGCATATTATAGCCAGTGTTTTTTTCCTCACAAAATACTTTTGGGTTTTCTATCTTAAAATTGACCTTGTGGTTTCTAATTCCTTTTAATGAATTCAAATTTGGGACTAAATAGAAAATTTTATTTTCCACACTTTTATGAAAAGATATCAAGAAGAAAGACATCCTCCAAGGTTGGAGGAAAAATTGCCATATGCCTTTACAAGGACAAATTAAACATATACATATGTATATATATTTATACATATTACCTAAAATGTCTGGTTATAAGCTGATTGTATTAGAAACTTTTCCAACTAAATATCAGCTACTGAATGTTTCATGACTATGACATTCTTTAAATAGTCCATTTACTATTCTTAAGCTAAGTCAACATTTATGAAATCTAATATTTTATAGATTTTTTAATCTGTTTTTATTCTGTCATATATTACGCTGTTAAACTTATCCAATGAATTATTATTTTTAAAATTTCAGGTATATTTTATTAAGTCTTAGAATTCCTATTGTTTCTTTTTTTTTAAAGATTTTATTTATTTATTAGAGAGAGAGAATGAGAGATAGAGAGCACGAGAGGGAAGAGTGTCAGAAGGAGAAGCAGACTCCCTGCTGAGCAGGGAGCCCGATGTGGGACTCGATCCCGGGACTCCAGGATCATGACCTGAGCCGAAGGCAGTCGTTTAACCAACTGAGCCACCCAGGCGCCCCCCATTGTTTCTTTTTATGGTCTTTATTTCTCTGCTAAGTTTTTCTGTCTTCATTCATCATAAGCTTATTTCACCCCCACCTTGTATTATATAAGACATCCTGTATCTCAGGTGCCTGGGGGGCTCAGTCAGTTAAGCATCTGCCTTCAGCTCAGGTCATGACCCCACGGTCCTGGGATGGAGTCCCGCTTCAGGTTCCCTGCTCAGCGGGGAGTCTCCTTCTCCCTCTCCCTCTGCCCCTCCCCCATGCTGGTACTCTCTCTCTCTCTCTCTCAAATAAATAAATAAAATCTTAAAAAAAAAATCCTGTATCTTTGTAATGAATCATTCTTTTATTCTTAAACTTGTTGAAATGCTTTCTGTTACTAATTCTTTATTTAATAGTACAATAATAGCTTACTTTTATTGAATGCCTAAAATATACCAAACACTATTATACTACACTATCTTGTGTCTATACATGTACTATATACTATGATATACTCTATACTATAAAATATGAAATGTGTATTATTCTGTTTTTGTGTATGACAGAATGGTGTAACATGGTCATTAGAGCCACTTTTCTGAGTTCATATTCTGGTTCATCCACTATTATATCGATGACTAACTGGCTGCTAGATACTCATTTCCCTTCCACAGTAAGAAACCTTGGCTGGAAATTGGTTGCCATACTAGGGACTACATTTTATTATATCTTCTAATTTCTAATATCTCATAGATGAGGCCATGGACTTAGGTCTGTATAATATAATGTGTGTCGATTCCAGGTCCCAATGTTAAATTGTATTATATGCTTTCCTCATGCTCTCTTTTCCCTGACTCAATGAATGTCAGGGTCAACTTGAAGCCATGAAATGGCAGAGTTAAAACACATGAAGACATCAGCTAGTGACCTTCACTCCCACTTCAAAAAGGGCTTCTTAGGGAAGCCACCTGACCAGAAGCATTATCACTGAATTTGATCTAAATAAAACCAAACTTTTTTTTTTTCACTGAGATTTGAGACTTGCTTGTTATAGCAGTTGACCAATAAAATATGACCTTTTACAAGATATTTACCCTTGTGTTGTCATAGATTCACTATTTATTAAATAGGCAATATTGAGTAATTAAATGAATTCATACATGTGGACCACATAGATCAGATTGTGGTGCACACTAAGCACTACATAATTACTTGTTATAATAATAATTATTATTAGGTAAATCTAAGTGGCATGTACTATTGTAATATCAGTTATGCATGTAGGAAAACTGAACCATTATTTGCTGGTCAACCAACCAGGAACTTCTTTTGGTTCCCTTGAGCTTGTAAATAATTATAAAACATTTTAAGTAGCAATTAAAATAATATGCTAGAAGGAATCTGATTATACCTTCACAAATTATAATATGTACAATATACTTCTAATATATTCATATCTCACAAATGAAAACCTTCTCAAAGTCTTAAGAAGATTAATTCTTAATCAAAAGCATTATAAAGACTACCCAGAATATCATCCCGTTATCTTTGGTTTCAAAGTTTTGTGTTAAGTTAAAGAAATATTAGCTTATGTTGACTGGCACAATTACTAAAAAACTGCAGCATGTCTTGACTGATTATTTATTATTTTAATTGACTTAGTATTGTCCTTCACTATAACTGAATCTAAAAATCATATTCAACTAAAGCAAATTACATTTGTTGAGGTAAATATTACACAGATTGACCATGCAGTATCTGACATGCAGGTTGTGGGAGGAGGAGATAGAACTATAGAATCCAAAGAGAAAAGGAGATGAGACTAGAGGGTCTTATCCCAGACCCAAACATGAAGAACGTGATTCTTATTTCCAAGGCTTTTAGTTAGTCAGTCTTCAAGGGTGGGTCTGATATAGACACATTTTAAAAGTTTATCTTCATTGAAGAATGTATTTTGCTGTAATTCCTGAAGAATAGTCTCAAAGGAGATAGAATTCATGGTTGATAGTAATTTTCATTTAACATTTGAAAAAGGTGCTACTTCTTTCTGCCTCTACTATTTCAAACAGTAAATCGAACATTATTAAAATTGATGTTCCCCTATAAGTAATGTGTCATTTTTTTCTGGCTGCTTTCCAGATTTTTGTCTTTAGTTTTCAAATTTTAATTATGATATTTCTGGGGAGTAACTCTTGTAAGGTATCCTTTGAGGATTTGCTGAGCTTTTTGAATTTGTGGCTTATTTATTTCTCTAAATGTGGGATGTTTTTAGCTATTATGTCTTCAAATCCCCTTTCAGATCCTTTCTCCTTTTCTTCTCAGTGACTCTGATGACATAAATGGTGGAGCTTGTTACTACTCTATTTTCCCTAAGAATTTGTTTGTATTTTTTTCAGTTCATAATTGTTTGTATTCTATAAATTATATTTATATTCCTACAGGTTTACTGATCTTATCTTTTGTCATCTCCAGTCTACTATGGAACCAATTGAATGGGATTTTTGTTTTGTATTTTTTGTCCTGTAATTCACATTTGATTCTTTATAACATAAATATATTTGCTTAGAGTTTTACATTTGTTTCGGGAGAATTTTTAATTTATTGTTGAAACATTTTAAAGATGTCTTTTTTCAAGATTTTATTTATTTAATTGAGAGAGAGCAAGAGAGGGAGAGAGCACAAGCAGGGGAGAGGGCAAAGGGAGAGGGAGAAGCAGGCTGCCCACTAAGCACAGGGAGCCTCGATGGGGCGCTTGATCCCAGGATAGACACTTAACTGACTGAGCCACCCAGGCCCCCTGAGATGGCTGTTTTAAAATACTTGTCAGATGCTTCCAACGTCTGATTCATCTTGGTGTTTGCATCTGTTGGAGATTTTTTTTTTTTTTTTAGATTTTTAATAAGACAAGTGGCTTTTTTATGGTAGCCTGGACATTTTCTCTATTATATCATTCGACTTAGGTTTTATTTAAATACTTTCTTTTAAAAGGCAGTCATTCTGTTTAGATTTAATATACATATCCTGTCCGACACTTGCATGTTTTGGTTCCAAAGACATTTTAATTTTCAGAGTCTTTGCCAAGCTATTTTGGTCTTCTTCAGTTCTCTGCTATTTCTGGGGAATCTTATTACCCCTGTTGTTGTTGTTGAGGGTAGAGGTTGCGCTGCCCAAGATCCCTAGGTGGGTATGATAGACAAACTAATAATCCCTCAAAGATGTTCACATTCCAACTCCTGGAACCTGTGAGTATGGTACATTATATAGCAAAGAGGCTTTGAAGATGTGGCTAAGTTACGATGTAGAGGTAAGAAGAACATGCTGGATAATCTGGGTGGGTCTGTTGTAATCAAAAGGGTCCTTGTAAGATTGAAGAAGGAGACAGACGAGTCAGAACAGATAACAGAACAGAAATAGAATTTGGAGTTGTAAACTTTGAAATGGAGGAAGAAGCACAAGCCAAGAAATTCAGACGTACTTTAGAATGTGAAAAAGTCAAGGGAATAATTTCCCCCTAGAGCTTCCACAAGAAATTTAGCCCTTCCCCCCACCTTGATTTCAAGACTTCTGACCCCCAAACAGTAAGATAATAAATTTGGGTTGTTCTAACGCATTATATTTAGGTAATTTGTTATGGCAGCAGTGAATAATGGAAACATTTTATTACATGGAAGTGGGATGCTGCTATTAAAATACTCAAAAAAGGTGGAAGTGGTTTCGAATTGGGTAATGGGTGAGGCTGAAAGAATTTTGAGGAGCATGATTAAAATAACTCTAAATTTCTTTGAAGAGATTGTTAGTAGCAATATAGATAGTAATCACTAAGCTAGCGAGAACTTGGTAGGAAATATAGACAGATGGATAAAAAGCATATTGTGTTAGAGAATATTTAGATAATCAAATACAGCCTATTGGAAAAAATATGGAAATTAAAGACCTTGCTGGTGAGGACTCAGAAGTAGGAGCATGGAGAAGAAAACACAGATCTTATAGATTAAGGAAGAAAGAATAAGAATAAAATATCTTCTTAGAGGATAAATTATCATGTAGAACTGTTGCTAGTAACTAAAGATGGACACTAAATATGCCGCTGGTGAGGATTCAGAAGGAAGGGAGGAAGATGTTATTGGAATGGAGTAAGTAGGTCTTTGCTATATAATGGTACAAAGCTTAGCTAAATTGTCTCAGAATTATATTGAAAGCAGAACTTTTAAGTGATAAACAAGGAAGGATATTTAGCTTGAAGATATTTCTAAGCAAAGTGTTGAAGATGCAGCCTGGTTTCATCTGGCTGTTTTTAGTAAAATGTGAGAGAAATGAAATAAATTGAGGAAGAACTGTTAAGCAAAAAGGAACCAGGATTTGATGTCTTGGAAACTTCTCAGCCTATCCAGATTTCAAAAGAGGCTAAAATTAGAAGATTAATTATGAGGAAAGCATGCTCTGGAGAGACTCCCCTGCTGGTCATGTGCTGCCTGGGAGGTACAGAACAAGCGCCCATTCCCAGGTGGAGCTGCATCTCATCAGTTATATATTACTCATCGATTATGGGTTATTTATTAATCATATGCTACTCAGTAAGCACTATCTGGAGCCGGGCAGAGGTACTTGGATTGTACAATCTTTTTGTTAGAGTGTGGTTCTAAGTCCCAGTACTAAATTCGTGGTACTTTATTTTGCAGCAGAAGGAAACCAATACAGTAGGAGAGACTCATTTCAGGACTTCAGGGATGAAGAGACTTCTCCGGTTAGAAATTTCCTGTCGTGGGATTGTTCACCTCCCACCACCCCTATGATGCGGGGCGTGAAAAGCCATTCTCTGGTAGGTTCTCATGGTGTGATCCTCCCTACCAGTGCTCCTAGGCCACCCTGGTCTCTCTGGGTAGAGTATGGATATCTCTGGCACATGGGAACTGAGGGACATTTGTTAATGTCAGAGTCCTTCTTGCCAGTGTGACCCAGTTACCCCATTATCTCTTAGTCAAGTAGGGAAGTCTGAGACCCAGCAGACAAGGAGAACATTTTGCCTGGTTACCTATTTTTAACCAGCCCATTGTGTCAGACTCGCCTGTTGTCAGAGGGACTCCCAATTGGTCCAGAGGTTAAATGAATTTATTTGGGCTGCGTTTTGTTGCTAGCTTGGTTGGTGAGGTGATTGTAAAGACCCTGAGTCAGGATCTCTTGCCTCTGTTGCATGGGAGGACATAAGACACTCTGTTGTATTGTTCCTTCAGTTAGGGATGCCAAACCAGTTCATCTTCACATCACCTCTGTGTTGGCCTTTCATTACCTGTTGTTATTTCCAGGGTTTTACTTGGATTTAGCAGAAAGGAGCAGGGAGAAACTAGTCTATTACTTTTTGGCTATACCTGCAGTCCCTATATATGTTTATTCTTCTCAAAACTACATACTTAAGCATTCCAGACATTTAATATGCATATATGTAGCATATGTATGTGTGTGTGTGTGTGTGTATACATATGTATGTATTCTTTTTAGCCATATAAATAGTGGAGAAGACAAAGAAAAAAATAGTGGCGAAGACAAAGAAAAAATTCTTTACTGTAGTATGTCAGCTCAGAAGGATTCTGTTCTAAAACTCACAAAGGTGTGGGTAAATGTTCAGAAAAGCCTCTTCTCCCACATATTTGAAAATACTCATGCACCAGAAAATCATACTGCATGCCTTCTGATGTATTACATTAGAAGTTCCACAGTGTGAGTAATGACAACCTCAAATGTTTTCTTTTCTCATCCCACTTACCTCAACAACTGGAGCATGACCTTTTTTAATAACAAGAATATATTTCAATTCACTTTAAATATCAGAACTGCATCTTTATTCTGGTAGCTTCTGCCTGCATGAACACATTGAAAATAAGACCCATTAAAGATATTTATATTATGCATTTTCTTTCTTAACAAGAGTGGTGAAACATCACATACGATGACTGTGAATTATTGCTAGCATTTGGAATGTATTTTCAACCAATATGACTGTAGAAAATTGTTTTTATTTGCATGGATTTAAGTAATGGTACTTTCCAGTGTAAGGTGGAACAGTGAAACACAGATTTAGTTCCTACATTCTTGAAGACCCTCTAAATCGGGAATTCATAACCACAGTACCTGAACTTGAATGGATTTGAACTTGAATGTATATATTTATTTTCAGTAACCTCTCACTGAAAATGATCTTTCCTACAATTACATGTACAGGCAACAAACCCCAGTAGTATTAGCAATATTTATGGCTTTATCATCATTAAAAATCACAGGTAGTTTCTTATCACATTTATCTATTGCAGAACTAGAATTTAGATTATACTGATCACTACCAAGTTATGATAGATATTAGAACTGCAATTCAATATTTTTATTTAATGCATGAGTGGAGACACATATTTATTCTTATATAAAAATGTTTAAAATATTTTTATAACCACTTTTCAGTGCTGTTGCTTTCTGTTGTATTCTTATACATTTTATCTCATGAATTTAAATCATTATTTTGAGAACTCCATAGACTTTACTAGCCTGCCAAAGAAATGTATGAAGCAAATGTATGAGAACCACCTACTCCAAAGGATAATAAAAATATTTTTAAACATAAATTGAAAATCAACACAAATGGGAGAAAAAAAGATCAAAAACACAGTATTGGAAACTATAAAACTGATGGACAAGTGGTAACTTAGAAGAGGCAACTGAGCAGAATGTTAAACCAGCAAAATGTAAAGCAAAGAAAGAAGCTAACTGATAAAAGGAATTCCCCCAAAGGTGCAGGAATGAGCAATGGTAGCCGCACCAGACAATGAAATGAATGTGAGGTAAACCAGAATTGGTTAAGCAATCTAGCTAGATAGAGGTTGAACCTCCTTATCTCTTCTGCCAGTCTATAGAACTGATGACTGTTCATAGTAAACCTGATGTTTTATTTAAAAAAAAAAAAAAGAGGGATATTGGAACAGTGTAAGAAAGGGCTAAATTTAAGACAGGAGTGAAGCATTATCACAGCATAAGTGGCAGGAATAGGTAAAAGTCGACATCCAGCAATGTCCACAGCACTCCAACAGCAGGCTTCCTGGGTTTGAACTGACAACCAAACTCATAAGACAAACTAGGCATTGCCAAAACACTTAGTGATGAGAAAGGATACAGGAGATGCAGCAATAGCATGGTAGAATTCTTGGGCCTTTCAGACACATTATCTAAAGGTCTCATTTATGCTGCACTGGGTCCCCGAGGAGAGTCAAGACAGAGTGATGCCTTTGGGGTGAAGGCATCAGCAGTAGAATTCCTCCAGTTTTTATACTCTGCTGGTCAGTTGCTCCCTGACAGGTACATGGCAGGTTCCCATTCCCGGGTGGAGCTATATCTCATCAATTATATATTACTCACCAATTATGGGCTATTTATCAGTAACTTGTTCCTCAATAAACACTGTCTGTAACGAGGCACAGGTACTTGGAGTGGTATATAACAAATGAGAAGAACCCTGATTAGCTTGCACGTACTGTACTTATACTATCCTTGAGTTATGTTGCAGGAGGGTTTAACTAAGAGCCAAATTTTCAGGCATCCCTGCAGCTAGAGGAAAGCCAGGCCAGATGTTAAATCTTTAATTCAATACTGGGTATTGAAAACATTAACCTTCCTCTGGCACTCTTGTAAGGGGTTTCTGGAAGAAGGCCTGTTACTTTCCATGCTAAGGACTGGAAGAGTCTTCTGGAGTTATCTGAAGCACAAAATGGAAAAGACCTAAAAGTATCAACATTCTTGATTTCAAAGAAAGAATCATAACCAGATCACCCTCCAGAGAAGACAAGCTCAAACAATATGCAGAAGGCTCCCAATCAGCTTTTTAGTGATCGGTAATTAAATCAAGAAAAAGGCAAGAATGAACAGGCATTTTAGATAAAGCTTCTATTGGAAACTGGAAATCAAATTCCACAGATGCAAAAAAAAAAGTATGAAAAATTTGGAAAGAAAAATTACTAAAAATGTATTAATATTTACAGAGTTAATGAAGATCATTTATAAAACAATAGAATATAATGATAATAATATTCAAAAAGTGGAAAGTGTTCTTAAAAATTAAAAAATGACAGTACATTAGAGTCACATGAAATAAACTTATTTTACACTGTCACACTATTTTACTCTATTTAGCCATCTTACAATTAGAAAACTCTCTGTGACTTACAAGTGATACCCAGTGATTTTAGAAAATTATTTCTCATATTTAGGCATAGTCTGCATTTTTGTGGCTTTCACACTTTCACACATTTGCTTCTACCCTCTAATTCTGCTCTGTAAACAACAAAATATTAATGATTCTTGTCTGCAAGAGAGATCTTCAAATGCAGGATGTCTTAAACTACAATTCCCTAAATGGTCTCTTGTCCAACATAAGGGTGTTTAGTTCCATTAAAGATTTTCATTTTTAAGAGAACTTGTAAACTATCTTTTGTAATGTTTCTTTATATGTTTGTTTTTTCACAATCTAATTTGTCTAAAACAGAACACAAACACATTTATAAAATAGTCTTATCCTGAGGATATAGTAAATATTTTAGGTTTTTCTGGCTACATACCGTCTATGTACTATATCCTTTTTGTTATTGTTGTATTTTTTTTAATTTTATTTTATTTTATTATGTTTTGTTAGTCACCATACATTACATCATTAGTTTTTGATGTAGTGTTCCATGATTCATTGTTTGCATATAACACCCAGTACTCCATGCAATATGTGCCCTCTTTAATACCCATCACCGGGCTAACCCCTCCCATTCTCCTCTGAACCCTCAGTTAGTTTCCCATAGTCCATAGTCTCTCATGGTTAGTCTTTCCCTTTCATCTCCCCCCGCCTTCATTTTTTCCCTTCCTTCCCCTAATTTCCTGCATACTATTCCTTATGTTCCACAAATAAGTGAGACCATATGATAACTGACTTTCTCTGCTTGACTTATTTCTCTTAGCATAATCTCCTCTAGTCCCATCAATATTGATGTAAAAGTTGGGTATTCATCCTTTCTGATGGCTGAGTAATATTCCATTGTATACATGGACCACATCGTCTTTATCTATTCGTCTGTTGAAGGGCATCTCGGCTCTTTCCACAGTTTGGCTATTGCAGACATTGCTGCTATGAACATTGGGGTGCATATGTCCCTTCTTTTCACTACATCTGTGTCTTTGGGGTAAATACCCAGTAGTGCAATTGCTGAGTCATAGGGTAGCTCTATTTTTAAATTTTTGAGGACCTCCAGACTGTTTTCCAAAGTGGCTGTACCAACTTGCATTCCCAGCAACAGTGTAAGAGGGTTCCCCTTTCTCCACAACCTCGCCAACATTTGTTGTTTCTTGCCTTGTCAATTTTTGCCATTCTAACTGGTGTAAGGTGGTATCTCAATGTGGTTTTGACTGGAATTTCCCTGATGGCTAATGATGATGAACATTTTTTTATATGCCTGTTAGCCATGTGTATGTCTTCTTGGAGAAGTGTCTGTTCATGTCTTCTGCCCATTTCTTGACTTAAGTATTTGTTTTTTGGGTTTTGAGTTTGAGAAGTTCTTTATAGATCTTGGATACCAGCCCTTTGTCTGTAGTGTCATTTGCAAATATCTTCTCCCATTCTGTGGGTTGCCTCTTTGTTTTGTTGACTGTTTCCTTTGCTGTGCAGAAGTTTTTTATCTTGAGGAACTCCCAATAGTTCATTTTCGCTTTTGTTTCATTAGCATTTGGAGATGTATCTTGAAAGAAGTTCTGTGGCCAATGTAGAAGAGGTTCCTGCCTATGTTCTCCCCTAGGATTTTGGTGGATTCCGGTCTCACATTGAGGTCTTTCATCCATTTTGAGTTTATCTTTGTGTATGGTGCGAGAGAATGGTCGAGTTTCATTCTTCTGTATATAGCTGTCCAATTTTCCCAGCACCATTTATTGAAGAGACTGTCTTTTTCCCATTGCATATTTTTTCCTGCCTTGTCGAAGATTAGTTGACCATAGAGTTGAGGGTCCATATCTGGGCTCTCTATTCTGTTCCATTGGTCTACATGTCTGTTTTTGTGCCAGTACCATGCTGTATCGGTGATCACGGCTTTGTAATATAGCTTGAAATCAGGCAAGATGATGCCCCCAGCTTTGTTTTTCTTTTTCAACATTTCCATGGTGATTCGGGGTCTTTTCCAATTCCATACAAATTTTAGGATTGTTTGTTCTAGCACTTTGAAAAATGTCATTGGAATTTTGATTGGGATGGCATTTGAGGATATAGATTGCCCTGGGCAGCATAGACATTTTAACAACGTTTATTCTTCTGATCCATGAGCATGGAATGTTTTTCCATCTTTTTGTGTCTTCAATCTCTTTCATGAGTGTTCTGTAGTTCCTAGAGTATAGATCCTTTACCTCTTTGGTTAAGTTCATTCTGAGGTATCTTATGGGTTTTGGTGCTACTGTAAATGGAATTGTTTCTCTAATTTCTCTTTCTGCAGGTACATTGTTAGTGTATAAGAAAGCAACTGATTTCTGTGCATTAATTTTTTATCCTGCCACATTACTGAATTGCTGTATGAGTTTTAGTAATTTGGAGGTGGAGTCTTTTGGGTTTTCCATATAAAGTATCATGTCATCTGCTAATAGAGAAAGTTTGACTTCTTCGTTGCTAATTTGAATACTTTTTATTTCTTTTTGTTGTCTGATTGCTGTTGCTAAGACTTCTAGTACTATGTTGAACAATAGTGGCAAGAGTGGGCATCCTTGTCATGTTCCTGATCTTAAGGGAAAGGCTCTCAGCTTTTCTCCATTGAGGATGATATTCACTGTGGGTTTTTCATAGATGGATTTTATGAAATTGAGGAATGTTCCCTCTATCCCTATACTCTGAAGAGTTTTAATCAGGAAAGGATGCTGTATTTTGTCAGATGCTTTTTCTGCATCAATTGAGAAGACCATATGGTTCTTCTCTCTCCTCTTATTAATGTGTTCCATCACATTGATTGATTTGCGAATGTTGAACCACCCTTGCGTCTGGGGGATACATCCCACTTGGTCTTGGTGGATGATTCCTTTAATGTATTGTTGGATCCTATTAGCTAGGATTTTGTGAGAATTTTAGAATCCATATTCATCAGGGATATCAGTCTGAAATTCTCCTTTTTAATAGGGTCTTTGCCTGGTTTGGGGATCAAGATAATGTTGGCCTCATAGAATGAGTCTGGCAGCTTTCCTTCTGTTTCTATTTTTGGAGAATAGGCATTATTTCTTCTTTGAATGTTTGGTAGAATTCCTCTGGGAATCGGTCAGGCCCTGGACTCTTGTGTTTTGGGAGCTTTTTGATCAGTGCGTCAATCTCACTGATGGTTATTGGCCTATTCAGGTTGTCAATTTTTTCCTGTTTCAGTTTTGGGAGTTTATAGGTTTCCTGGAAGGCATCCATTTCTTCCACGTTGTTTAATTTATTGGCATATAGTTGTTGATAATAATTTCTAACACTTGTTTCTATTTCCTTGGTGCTAGTCATGATCTCTCCCCTTTTATTCATAATTTTATTAATTCGGGTCTTTTCTTTTGGTTAAGTCGGGCCAGTGGTTTATCAATCTTATTAATTCTTTCAAGAACCAGCTTCTAGTTTTGTTGATCTGATCTACTATATTTCTGGTTCTTAATTCATTGATCTCTGTTCTAATCTTAATTATTTCTCTTCTAATGCATGGCTTAGGCATCATTTGTTGCTTTTTCTCCAAATCTTTAAAGTATAAAGTTAGTTGGTGAATTGGGGATTTTTTTATTTTTTTGAGTGAGGCTTGGATGGCTATGTATTTCCCCCTTAGGACTGCCTTTGCAGTATCCCATAGGTTTTGGACTGATGTGTTTTCATTCTCATTGGTTTCCATGAATTGTTTAAGTTCTTCTTTGATTTCCTGGTTGACCCAAACATTTTTAAGCTAAGTGGTCTTTAGCTTCCAAGTGTTTGAATTTCTTCCATATTTTTTCTTGTGATTGACTTCCAGTTTTAAGGCATTATAGTCTGAGAATATGCAGGGAATAATCTCAGTCTTTTGGTATTGGTTGAGACCTGATTTGTGACCCAGGATGTGGTCTATTCTGGAGAAAGTTCCATGTGCACTCGAGAAGAATGAGTATTCTCTTGTTTTAGGGTGGAATGTTCTGTATATATCTATGAGGTCCATCTGGTCCAGTGTGTCATTCAAAGCTCTTGTTTCTTTGTTGATTTTCTGCTTAGATGATCTGTCCTTTGCTGAGAGTGGAGTATTTAGGTCTCCTACAGTTAAGGTATTCTTATCAATATGACTCTTTATTTTGGTTAACAGCTGGCTTATGTAGTTGGCTGCTCCCGTGTTGTGTTATTGTTGTATTTTAAAAGAATGAATTAAAAATATTTTATATGGCTTAAAGACTATAGGAAAACAAGCTGCAAGCTAGATTTGTCCCTCAGGCAATGGTTTGACAATCCCTGGTCTAATCACCAAAAGAGGCTTTCTTGATTAAGAAAGTTCACTAAAGTAATGTAATTTAAAAAATATATTTATAGGTTGAGTAAGAACACCACAAACCTTAAATCAACTCAAAATCTTGTTTATAGACAACTAAAATCTCAGTATCTTTTTCACATTAACTACTGTGTATGTTTTCATGGTAAATACACATACCTAACAAGATGGGGATAGCTAAAAGTTTTTATTTACTTTACACCTTGTCTTTTTTAGGTAAGAAGAGGTGTTGAAAAGCCTTTTTTTTTCTTCCTGTATAGGGCCAGATGGTAAATATTTTGTGCTTTCTGGGTTTAAAGGTTTCTGCTGCAGACACTCAATTCTATGGTTGTAGTGGAAAAGCAACCATAGGTAGTACATAATGAATGAATAAGAGCGTGTTACAACAAAACATTATTTATTTATTAAAAATCTTGCTTCCAACCATTATCACAGTCTTTTTTTTTTTTAAGATTTTATTTATTTATTTGACAGAGACAGAGCGAGAGCAGGAACACAAGCAGGGGGAGTGGGAGAGGGAGAAGCAGGCTTCCCACAGAGCAGAGAGCCCAATGTGGACTCGATCCCAGGACCCCGGGATCATGACCTGAGCCGAAGGCAGACGCTTAACGACTGAGCCACCCAGGCGCCCTACCATTATCACAGTCTTAAAAGTTCATTTCATTTAGTGATTCTGTTGCTAACCGGCTAGGAATTTCAGTTTCAGGTAAACTATAAAGCATATGTATTGTCTATCAAGGTGAAAACAATATGACAAACAAGAGAAGTGGGAGGTTCTCCCTTAAATTTGATGACAACTAAAAAAATATTATCATTCTTTTAAACCAGAATTCAATATATATGGTAAACTATCATCATAGGAGTTTCCAATCGTATCTAGATTTTAGAGCCTATTCGGAGTTGAGGGATAAGACCAAGGAACACTAAAGGGATAGATCATTTCTCTACTTTCACTAGAATAGCTCTGATTTTAATTTTGAAGTTCTTTTTGTAACTAGTTATTTTCCTTGGAAAAAATAAAAGCTTTCCTGCTAATTAAAAATGTTCAAATCATTTCTGTAGACCATATTACTCTAAAATGGTTTTAGATGTTGCATTGTGTCAAATACTTTTTTTTTAAGATTTTATTTATTTATTCATGAGAGACAGAGAGAGAGAGAGAGAGAGAAGCAGAGGGAGAAGCAGGCTCCCCACTGAGCAAGGAGCCCGATGCGGGACTCGATCCCAGGACCCCGGGATCATGACCTGAGCCGAAGGCAGACGCTTAACCATCTGAGCCACCCAGGCGCCCCTCAAATACTTTTTTAAGTCAATGTCCTATATACTACTACAGTTCCTTGTATATTTTAGAAATAAATTTATGTACATATATATACACATATATATAATCCAACAAACACCAATTAAGTTTGCAGTAGTAAAGATATTTTAGCTTTCATTTTTTAAATACTATATATTATAACATATATAACATAATTTCTTTCACTCTCTACAATTCACTTTTCCTCACATAAAAGAAGAGATGCTCTAATATCCATCTGTCATTGCTGTAAATAACTCTCCTAGCTCAACCCATTTGTCCATCCACACCCCTTTGCATTTTTCTTTCCAATTCTGAAACACAAAAAAAGCTCAAATCATTGGTTTAAGTAAATGAAAATGTGTCCAAAAAGCAGAGAGGAGGAAAAAAAAAAACTATACAAATAATCTTTATAGTTTGGTGAGGAGTTGCGTTGACTAAAATAGTAAACCCATAATGTTAGTCTTTCCAAATTTTACAAGCAAATTAAGTTGTCTGGTAGAAATTAATAGTGATATCTGATTATTTTTACTTTCTAATGGCCAGACCAGCATCAGAGTAAATCCAGATTTGATTCCTTTATCTTCTAAAGGAAGATACTTTACATGCTTTCCTAGATAGACATAGAAGTATAACAACTTACTAAACCATCAAAAGTCACTTTACTCCCATTTTAGTTTATTTGAATGACTACTTTAGCTAATTGTAGGAATAAAGGAAGGCCATATCATAAAATACCATAGAATTCAGACATCTTCTCCCTCTTGATTTCTCTTTTCCACTATCTTCTAGCTGGAAGTAATATGAAGTTGAATTAGCTGATGAAATTCATTTAAACCAGCATGAGTTCCTATTAATCTGTGTTTTGTGATAATTTTCTTCAACTGTAAAACATTATCTAGCAAGAATGAAGAATTTTGGAAATCAAGTATGCTTTTCTACAATTCGATAATTATTAAAATTAAAGG
Organism: Zalophus californianus; assembly: GCF_009762305.2. Classification (NCBI taxonomy): domain Eukaryota; kingdom Metazoa; phylum Chordata; class Mammalia; order Carnivora; family Otariidae; genus Zalophus; species Zalophus californianus. The sequence continues at coordinate 49,062,556 of NC_045597.1, forward strand.
TATTAAAGGTATTAGATTGACTTTAGTAAATTATATTAATATTTTATAGCATAAAAAAGAATCTAAAATTATACTGTCTAATGGGGTAACTAATAGTTTAATATGATTATTTAAAATTTAATTAATTAATATTTAATTAATTAAAAGTTGAATTCTTTGATCCACTGGCTTACAAGATTAATTAGCTCAGAGGGCGGAGCAAGATGGCGGAGGAGTAGGAGACCTGGATTTCGTCTGGTCTCAGAAATTCAGCCGGTTCAGGATCAAACCATTTTGAACGCCTATGAACTCAACAGGCGATCAAAGAAGAGAGTAGCAACAACTCTCTGAACAGAGAAGCGACCATTTACTGGAAGGTAGGATGTGTGGAGAAGTGAATCCGAGGCGATATTCGGGAGGATAGACGGCGGGGAGGGGGCCTCCGTCGGCCGCTTTGGGCAAGTGATAGAACCGCGGAGCACAAAATCGGAACTTTTAGAAGTCGGCTCCGCTGAGGGATGTTGCTCCAGTGGCTAAGCAGGGGGTGGAACCCTCGCGGGACAGTGTGGTCTCAGGACCCTCAGGGTCACAGAAAGACCAGGGGTGCCTGAGTGCAGCAGAGCTCCCAGGTATCGGAGCGGGGAAGCCGGCTGCAGAGACAGGGCCGAGGCACAGGCTTTCAGCTCGGGGTGGCCATAAACTGATCCGCCGCCCAGTTGGGCCACTGCTCCTCCAGCAGGGACCCAACAAGCAGCAGAGCCGGGAAGACTCCCCTTCCTCCCCGGGGAGGAGCGGTGCGGGAGCACACTGCAGGGATCTGCTGGGTTTGGAGACTCCACACAGGGTCGGGTGCCAGAGATAGAAACGCTCGGTCACAGGCCCGGTGAGCACGGAGTGTGGCTGGAGACCGGGGAGACGAGAGTGACTGACTGCTTTTCTCTGGGGGCGCACTGAGGAGCGGGGCCCTGAGTTCTCGGCTCCTCCGGGCGGAGATTGGGATGCCACCATTTTCACTCTCATCCTCCAAACATGTACCAAGAGCTTGCAGGGAACAAAAGCCCCTGAGAGCAAACCTGAGCAGATTGCTTAGCCCAGACTCACAAGGGCGGGGCAATTACACCTCCGGCAAAGACATTTGGGAACCACGGCAACAGGCCCCACCCCCAGAAGGTCAGCTAGAACAGCCAGCCAAGACCAAGTTTACCGATCAAGGATAATGGGAGAACTCCAGCGCTAGGGGAATACTGCACATAGAATTCATGTCTTTTTTACCATGATTCATTAGTTTTTCAGTTAATTTTTTAACTTTTTTTTTTAATTTTTCTTTTTCCCTTTTTTCAACCAACATCTTATCAATCCCTTTAAAAAAAATTTATTTTTCATTTTTAGAGTCATATTCTGTCCCTTCATAGTAGTTACCCTTATTTTTGGCATATATATATATATATATATATATATATATATGTATGTATATATAAGTTGTTCACTCTTTAGAATTTTGTGATAAGGTTTCTTCTAACAGATCAAAATATACCCTAAATCTCTAGTGTATGGCTTTGTTCTAGTCTCCTGCCTGATCACATTCTCTCCTTTTTTTTTAAATCTTCTTTCTTTTTTCAAACAACTTATCAATTCATTTTATAAAATCTTTTATAATTTTCATCTTTACAGTCATATTCCATCCTTTCATTCTATCAACCCTTATTTTGTACATATATAAGTCTGTCTTTCTTTACAATTTTAGGAGACACTATCATCTAACAGACCAAAATACACCCAATTTCTAGTGCGTGGCATGGATCTATGCACTAGCCTGATCATATTTGATAATATTCTGGGGATTTTTTTGTTTTTTTTGTTTTTATCTTTATCTTTTTCTTTTTTTTTTGTCTTTCCCTTTCTTTTCCCCTGGTTTCAGGTCTTTCCTGATTTGTTTAGAGTATATTTTCTGGGGACGTTGTTAACCTGTTAGCATTTTGTTCTCTCATTCATCTATTCTCCTCTGGACAAAATGACAAGATGAAAGAAATCACATCAGCAAAAAGAACAAGAGGTAGTACTGTTTGCCAGGGACCTACTCAATATGGACATTAGTATGATGTCGGACTTAGAGTTTAAATTCTTGATTTTAAAGATACTAGCTGGGCTTGAAAAAAGCATGGAAGTTATTAGAGACACCCTTCCTGGAGAAATAAAAGAATTAAAATCTAACCAAATCAAAATCAAAAAGGCTATTAATGAGGTGCAATAAAAAATGGGGGCACTAACTGCCAGGATAAATGAGGCAGAAGAGAGAATCAGCGATATAGAAGACCAAATAATGGAAAATAAAGAAGCTGAGAAAAAGAGAGATAAACAACTAGTGGATCACGAGGGCAGAATTCGAGAGATAAGCGATACGATAAGATGAAACAACATTAGAATAATTGGCATCCCAGAAGAAGAAGAAAGAGAGAGGGGGGCAGAAGGTATATTGGAGCATATTATAGCAGAGGACTTCCTTAATGTGGGGAAGGAAACAGGCATCAAAATCCAGGAGGCAGAGAGAACCCCTCTCAAAATCAATAAAAATAGGTCAACAACAGGACATCTAATAGTAAAACTTACGAGTCTCAGAGACAAAGAGAAAACCTTTGGTCTGTTGCCAATCTAATATTTCTACCTTTATAGGTTACATACCTATAAAGGTAGAAATATTAGATTGGCAACAGACCTATCCACAGAGACCTGACAGGCCAGAAAGGAAGGCATGATATCTTCAGAGCATTAACGAGAAAAATATGTAGCCAAGAATACTATATCCATCTAGGCTCTCATTGAAAATAGAAGGAGAGATACAAAGCTTCTAGGACAAACAAAAACTAAGGGAATTTGCAAACATGAAACCAGCCCTCCAAGAAATACTGAAAGGGGTCCTCTAGGCAAAGAGAGAGCCTAAAAGCAGCATAGACCAGAAAGGAACACAGACAATATACAGTAACAGTCACCTGACAGGCAATACAGTGGCACTAAATTGATATCTTTCAATAGTTACCCTGAATGTAAATGGGCTAAATGCCACAATCAAAAGACACAGGCTCTCAGATTGGATTAAAAAACAAGACCCATCGATATGCTGTCTGCAAGAGACTCATTTTAGACTCAAAGACACCCCCACATTGAAAGTGAAGGGGTGGAAAACCATTTACCATGCTAATGGACACCAAAGGAAAGCTGGGGTGGCAATCCTTATATCAGACAAATTAGATTTTAAACCAAAGACTGTAATAAGAGATGAGGAAGGACATTATATCCTACTTAAAGGGTCTATCCAACAAGAAGATCTAACAATTGTAAATATCTATGCCCCGAACATGGGAGCAGCCAATTATATAAGGCAATTAATAACAAAAGCAAAGAAACACATTGACAACAATAAAATAATAGTGGGGGACTTTAACACCCCCCTGACTGAAATGGACAGATCATCTAAGCAAAAGATCAACAAGGAAATAAAGACTTTAAATGACACACTGGACCAAATGGTCTTCACAGATATGTTCAGAACATTCCATCCTAAAGCAACGGAATACACATTCTTCTCTAGTGCCCATGGAACATTCTCCAGAATAGATCACATCCTCGGTCATAAATCAGGTCTCAATCAGTACCAAAAGATTGGGATTATTCCCTGCATATTTTCAGACCACGATGCTTTCAAACTAGAACTCAATCACAAGAGGAAAGTCGGAAAGAACTCAAATACATTGAGGCTAAGGAGCATCCTACTAAAGAACGAATGGGTCAATCAGGAAATTAAAGAAGAATTTAAAAAATTCATGGAAACCAATGAAAATGAAAACGCAACAGTTCAAAATCTTTGGGATACAGCAAAGGCAGTCCTAAGAGGAAAGTATATAGCAATACAAGCGTTTCTCAAGAAACAAGAAAGGTCTCAAATACACAACCTAACCCTACACCTAAAGGAGCTAGAAAAGAAACAACAAATAAAGCCTAAACCCAGCAGGAGAAGAGTAAAAATAAAGATCAGAGCGGAAATCAATGAAATAGAATCCAAAAAACACTAGAACAGATCAACGGACCTAGGAGCTGGTTCTTTGAAAGAATTAACAAGATTTGTAAACCCCTGCCCAGACTTATCAAAAAGAAAAGAGAAATGACCCAAATCAACAAAATAATGAATGAAAGAGGAGAGATCACAACCAACACCAAAAAAATACAAACAATTATAAGAACATATTATGAGCAACTGTATGCCAGCAAATTAGATAACCTGGAAGAATTGGATGAATTCCTAGAGATGTTTCAACTACCAAAATTGAACCAGGAAGAAATAGAAAACCTGAACAGACCTATAACTACTAAGGAAATTGAAGCAGTCATCAAAAATCTCCCAACAAACAAAAGCCCAGGGCCAGATGGCTTCCCAGGGGAATTCTATCAGGCATTTAAAGAATTAATACCTATTCTCCTGAAATCGTTCCAAAAAATAGAATTGGAAGGAAAACTTGCAAACTCATTTTATGAGGCCACTAATACCTTGATCCCCAAACCAGACAAAGACCCCATCAAAAAGGAGAATTACAGACCAATATCCTTGAAGAACATGGATGCAAAAATTCTCACCAAAATACTAGCCAATAGGATCCAACAGTACATTAAAAGGATTATTCACCACGACCAAGTGGGATTTATCCCTGGGCTGCAAGGTTGCTTCAACATCCGCAAATCAATCAACGTGATACAATACATTAACACAAGAAAGAACAAGAATCATATGATCCTCTCAATAGATACAGAAAAAGCATTTGACAAAGTACAGCATCCTTTCTTGATCAAAACTCTTCAGAGTATGGGGATAGAGGGTACATACCTCAATATCATAAAAGCCATCTATGAAAAACCTACAGCGAATATCATTTTCAATGGGGAAAAGCTGAGAGCTTTCCCCCTAAGGTCAGGAATGCAGCAGGGATGTCCACTATCACCACTACTATTCAACATGGTATTAGAAGTCCTAGCCACAGCAATCAGACAACAAAAAGGAATCAAAGACATCCAAATCAGTAAAGAGGAAGTCAAACTCTCACTCTATGCAGATGATATGATATTTTATATGGAAAACCCAAAAGACTTCACCCCAAAACTGCTAGAACTCATACAGGAATTCAGTAAAGTGGCAGGATATAAAATCAATGCACAGAAATCAGTGGCCTTCCTATACACCAACAACAAGACAGAAGAGAGACAAATTAAGGAGTCAATCCCATTTACAATTGCATCCAAAACCATAAGATACCTAGGAATAAATTTAACCAAAGAGGCAAAGGATCTGTACTCAGAAAACTATAAAATACTCATGAAAGAAATTGAGGAAGACACAAAAAATGGAAAAACCTTCCATGCTCATGGATTGGAAGAACAAACATTGTGAAGATGTCAATGCTACCTAGAGCAATCTACACATTCAATGCAATCCCTGTCAAAATACAAACCACTTTTTTCTAAGAAATGGAACAAATAATCCTAAAATCTGTATGGAACCAGAAGAGACCCTGAATAGCCAGAGGAATGTTGAAAAAGAAAAGCAAAGCTGGCGGCATCACAATTCCGGACTTCCGGCTCTATTACAAAGCTGTCATCATCTAGACAGTATGGTACTGGCACCAAAACAGAAACTTTGATTAATGGAACAGAACAGAGAGCCCAGAAATGGACCCTCAACTCTATGGTCAACTCATCTTTGACAAAGCAGGAAAGAATGTCCAATGGAAAAAAGACAGTCTCTTCCACAAATGGTGTTGGGAAAATTGGACAGCCACATGCAGAAGAATGAAACTGGACCATTTCCTTACACCACACACAAAAATAGACTCCAAATGGTTGAAAGACCTAAACGTGAGACAGGAGTCCATCAAAATCCTAAAGGAGAACACAGGCAGCAACCTCTTTGACCTCAGTCACAGCAACTTCTTCCTAGAAACATCGCCAAAGGCAAGGGAAGGAAGGGCAAAAATGAACTATTGGGATTTCATCAAGATAAAAAGTTTTTGCACAGCAGAAGAAACAGTCAACAAACCCAAAAGACAACCGACAGAATGGGAGAAAATATTTGCAAATGACATATCAGATAAAGGGCTAGTATCCAAATCTATAAAGAACTTATCAAACTCAACACCCAAAGAACAAATAATCCAATCAAGAAATGGGCAGATGACATGAACAGACATTTTCCAAAGAAGACATCCAAATGGCCAACAGACACATGAAAAAGTGCTCAACATTGCTCAGCATCAGGGAAATCCAAATCAAAACCTCAGTGAGATACCACCTCACACCAGTCCGAATGGCTAAAATTATCAAGTCAGGAAATGACAGATGTTGGCGGGGATGCGGAGAAAGGGCAACCCTCCTCCACTGTTGTTGGGAATGCAAGCTGGTGCAACTCCTCTGGAAAACAGTATGGAGGTTCCTCAAATAGTTGAAAATAGAGCTACCATACGATCCAGTAATTCCACTACTGGGTATTTACCCCAAAGATACAAATGTAGGGACCCGAAGGGGTACATGCACCCCAATGTTTATAGCAGTAATGTCCACAATAGCCAAACTGTGGAAAGAGCCAAGATGTCCATCGACAGATGAATGGATAAAAAAGAAGTGGTATATATACACAATGGAATATTATGCAGCCATCAAAAGGAATGAGATCTTGCCATTTGCAACGACATGGATGGAACTGGAGGGTGTTATGCTGAGTGAAATAAGTCAATCCGAGAAAGACATGTATCCTATGACCTCACTGATATGAGGAATTCTTAATCTCAGGAAACACACTGAGGGTTGCTGGAGTGGTGGGGTTGTGGGAGGGATGGGGTGGCTGGGTGATAGATATTGGGAGGGTATGTGCTATGGTGAGAGCTGTGAATTGTGCAAGACTGTTGAATCACAGATCTGTACCTCTGAAACAAATAATGCAATATTTGTTAAGAAAAAAAAAAAGAAGAAGAAGATAGCAGGAGGAGAAGAATGAAGGGGAGTAAATCGGAGGGGGAGACGAACCATGAGAGATGATGGACTCTGAAAAACAAACTGAGAGTTCTAGAGGGGCGGGGGGGATGGGTTAGCTTGGTGATGGGTATTAAAGAGGGCACATTCTGCGTGGAGTACTGGGTTTTATGCACAAACAATGAATCATGGAACACTACATGAAAAACTAATGATGTAATGTATGGTGATTAACACGACAATAAAAAATTAAAAAAAAATAAAAAAATAAAAACAGCCAAAAAATTTAATTAGCTCACTTAAGCTCTTGCAAAAAATAAGACAAATTCATCCATTAAAAAAAGACTAACACTGACATATATATATAATGTTTTATATTTATATATACTTAAAATGCATGTATAACCCATTATATAGATATAACATCAGTGTTATATCTATAAAATATGGAAGAAGTATAAAATGTGCAATAGGGGTTCAGACAAGGAAAGATCATTTTTGAATAAAGAAATAAGAGGTATGAGCATCATTTGCTCTCATAGCAAACATGGTAGGATATCCCCATGTTTCCTCTGTATATCAAAGGTTTAGGCTATTAATTTTCTTATTAGAGATTTTTTTTCCTATTGGAAGAACACAGCATCCATAGAGTTCCTCCTCTGGCTTCTCTTTCAAAGAGACATGAAAATTATAAATCATATACAACTGGATTTTAATGACTGGTTTAACTGATAAGTATTGTGGATCAAAGACATCTTAGACTACAGGCTTCAGTAGCAAGACAGAAAAATAACTGAGAAAGACTGCTCTTTATACATGCTCCAGATGACTCCTCCTGCCTATCAGGGTTCTTTCTTGTTTGGACTGCAACTTGATCAGTTTGTTTTAATCTGTGTCCCTAACAGCAAGACACAACAAAAAAGTTGGCAAAACACCATCTGGGTCACATCAAAGGCAATGTTGAGCTGAGTGTCATCAGCATATTGATGGACTAACACTGCCAAGTGCCCTCTGCTTATTGCAATACAAAATGTCACACTGACTGATCTTTCTTCTTTAGCCTTTAAAACCTTATGAAGCCTTTCAATAAGTAACAGTTCATAACAGATGTTTAACACAACAGGTGAGTTCTTAAACACTGAGATATTAGACTTTTATGAGAAAAATTCCTTTCTGTTTTCTGTTTTTTTCTTTGGTTTAATATAAAGGATTTTTTCCTTTTTTTAAATCTGTAAAAACATATCTATGTGTGTGTGTTGTTATATCTGCATTGTGTAGCTAGCTGCTATCTATCTATCTTTCATCTATCTAAATGATTTAGTAGCTAAAGGTAATTCAAAGATTCCGGTTATATTAAATGAGACTTTTAACTTGCAGCACAAATTAATAGCCTCAGTTTACCCACTATATTGTATAATGGCTGAAAAATAAATTAACAGTGAGACAAAAACATAGGTGTCAAAGTTAGGAAATTTAGGAAAATCTCTTGTTGAGCAAAGATAAACAGCTATTTATAAATTCAGCACATCACAGGTTTCTTAATCCCAGCTAATACTTATTAATAATATTCTGGAATATATGCCAATGGAAAACTTTAACTTTTGGAAATGCTTGAAATATCCCATATACTTCTTCCAGGCAATTAGTATTTATGAATCAACTTCTCAATCAAGTTTCTCAACACTACTGTCTCTTTTTAAAGTGAAACATCATATCTACCTACCTGCATATTTTGTCTATTAGTGAAAGTGTATATATATATATATATATATATATACACACACAGAGAGAGACTGAGAATATGTGAGAGAATCATCTGAACTAATATTAAACTTACCTGGTCTCAATTTAAGAATAAAACGTGAAGGTGTCAACAGATTTGCAACAATCCTGATGATCATATACACAGTTAACTGAACATCAATGAACTATTTTCTATCAATCCTTAGTTTAATTGAAGAGTTTCAAATATAATTTCTTTAGTCATACCCATCTCTACTTGAAAAGCTCCTATAGAAATAAAAAACAGATTATAATATTGCAGGAGCTGGCTAAATTTCTACTGTTTTCAGACTCATTATAAACATTGTCATCAGGATGAAGATAGGTTGTTTCCTTTTCTCTTCTTGTTACATTTCTCAGACTTCAAAATATGTCATTTCCATGCAAATTATCCTTCTGCAATATTCATTAAACCCTTTTTACTGAAAATCTAGCTGGCTCTCAATCCTCTCAGTTATCTACGAGAAATCTTGGAAGGGTCAAAACAGCAAAATGATGCTACCCTGTTTTAATATAAAATATGAAAAAGCAGGAATATTGTTCAAATTTGTATTTTTTGTAATGTGAGAATGTTACAGAGGCAGAATACAGGAATAGAATATATTCTTATGCATTAAATAGAATAATTAAAGTTAGAACTGGTATAAATTAATCACTTTTTATTATAGCCTCCATATAACAATTTCATAATCCTCTTCCAAATCTGTACTTCCAAGAATACTGACATTTCATCGAGTGAAATCTCTGGCAAGTGACAGTTGTTCTATTTGCTGCAATTTCTGCCTTCCTAAGGACAAGAAACATATTATGTGAATTAACAGTAATCCTCAACAATGGAAATGAAAGCATAGTACTTTACGTTGATAATACCCAGGTAATATTTTGTTACCATAATATAATTGTCATATCTAGATCTTTTGCCATCATTTTTGTCTTATAAACACTTTTCACAGAAATGTATAATTTCATGAACCACTTGGGGATATTTAATTATTTTAGTAAGCAGTATTATAAAAAAAGCCATTATAAATATAAAAATAACTTTGGCAGCATATTATTAACTGTTATTGTAAAGTTTATTTAAATATTGTACTTATTTTCATCACACATGTAGTTCCATCTTTGTTTTAACCCATTTAACAAGTGGTGCACACTGATTAGTTTTAATTATGTTAGAATATATATGACTTGTAGACATAATATGACGTATTCCCTTTGGGAGTTACCATTTATATGAAAGTTACAGCATCAGAAATACATAAATAAGCTCTTCAGCATCCACCATGTATCATACCTGAATGCTGTATTTCTAGCCTGTCCACTGTATCATTTTATAATTTTTATGTTTCATATTTAAAAGTTGAGATAAGTGAAAGTAATTTAGGCATCCATTTATTAGCATTTCCCTGCAGACAACATATAATCGGTAAACAGTCTTTCTTCTCAAATAACAAAATGTTAAACTAGAAAAATCATCACTGTATTCTAGCTTTTTAATATTTGTTTTGCTGAGAAAATTACTTTTAAGTATTAAAATTACTTTTAATAAGTAATTTTGAAAATTTGATCAAATAATTGTAAGTATTAGAATGGACAAAAATCACCTTGAGGAAAATTTGGAGAAATATCAATATTTTTATGCTAGCAGTTAATTTGCATTTTAATACCAGTGTTCTTTTTGCTTTCTGTGCTAACCAATGGTGCATTTATAAAAAAAAAAAATGCACTTGCTGAGTGATAAACTTTGTTGCTACTTCATGAGTACATTTATTTTCTCTCCACTAACTGCTCATGTGTTTCTCAAAAAAGGCTAAGATGCTATTGAAGTTCCATTTTAAGGGGAATGCATTTAAATAATTATTTGGTCAATTAAAAATAGTGTTTCCCTTTTTGTCTATCATCTATTCCCTGATATGACTTCTTCATGAAAAATATCTAAAACTCGTGAGGGATTTAAAACTAAAAGATAGGTGTTAGGTTATCTTTCAGTAAGATAACAGGAATGTGAATAGTAAATGAACCAAGTACCGTAATAATGAAGTCTGAGGGACTGTGGAATTAGGAGATTAGTTAATCAAAAAGAATGCAGTTTTCTTTGACAGTAGGTTGGGCATAGAGCTGGTCGTCCTTGGATTAGAAAGACTATATGTATCTGCCTTAAGCCTGGATAATTTCCTGGAGTGCAATGTACATCCCCAATGTTAGCAAAACTGCTTCCAAACACCTCAAGGCTAGGAAGGAATGCAGCACCAAGCCATGTGCTGGGTGAATTATAAATCATATCTCCCTTCTTTCCTGGCCTGGGCAAATCACTTGATTACAGAGTTCATCTATGCCTGTAAGTGTGGAAAGAGAATAGGGTAGTTATTGAAGTTACTGCCATATGTTTAAAAGAATAAAATTTGCTTTACTTTCTTCAAAATATCTAAATAAAACACACATTTAGTATTTTGTTTGAGAGAAGGTACACAGATTTTGGCTATCAGAAACCAACCCAGAGTAGGTGGTAAAGAAGCACTGTTTGTGTGTTTCAAAAATGTAGTAAGTGAGTCCATTGGATCCCTGTTCGAATTGCTTTACTCATTTAGACCGGGTTGACCCTCATGTCTACCCAAATCAGATGTTCAATCAGAAACGCAGGCGACCTCAACTTTTAGCAAAAGACAACAATCACAAAACTATCAAGAAAACAAACTGTGCCATCTCCAAGTCCAGTGTTTCTATAGAAGATTCTTCTATAAAAAGGTACAATAGCTCCTTAACCTCATCCTCTTTGTATACGACTCTCACATACTTCTCACACGTAATTTGACATTTTGCTGTTTCCAACATAACCATCAAATATTCTCAAGCATAACAACTGAATATTCAAATGACATATTAATGTGTATTTATATAATCACAACATCATATCTTTCCTTACTACAATTTTACAAAGTTCTCCTCTTATAACTACCACGTGGTTCACAGTTGGAGTAGAGAGTGCCCCCTTCCGCCAGTGAAATGGAATAGCAATTGTATAGCTTTCCAGAGCTATGATTTAGCGGAGTGATAATGAAAGATGAAGAAAGAGGCCAAATTCTGGAGGAAACTCAGTCTGGCAAGCAACATAACAGAAAATACTGGAATGGTGTTTCTTCAAATATAGCTGTTGGCTCACATGCCTCAAAATCACAAAGGAAATTTTTTTTTTTTTTAAATACCAGGTTTGAATTCCATCACAAACTTGATGAATCTGAGTTTTAGGGGGTGGGGCTCAAACTGTTTACTAACAAGATTCTGAGGAAATGTACATACACACGGAAATGTAAGAAATGTTAAGGTAAGGAGTACAGATTAAGGTAGAAATAGGTGAAGAAATAGAAAATACTGTTATAGCATATCTTCCCTGGAGTTAGAACTTAAAATTTATGAAAATACATAAATAAAAAGCAAGAAGGGATGGTGATTTTCTATAAATTACCTGCAGTTAGTTTCTGAGGCTTAAAGATGGAGGTTTTATTAACCTTTGAGAATAGATATTAACTTTAAGTTTGCTTCTTTGTTTTGGGAATATGTCCAAATGGACTAAATAGATAACCAAATATAGCTCAAAATTTGAGTTTTATTGGCAAAATTGTGAATATATTATCAACCTGAAAGAATATGGCATGTGCATTCCGTTGGAATTCGCCATTTTAATACTATGATATGTCCTTCTTTATCTCTTCCTTAAAACTATTTGTTTTGAAGGAGGGTTTGTGCTACATCAATATAGTGATGCCAGTTTTCTAATCATTCCTGTTTGTATGATAGATACTTTGTCGTCTTTTACTTTCAACATGTTTGTGTCTTTAAGTTTAAATATTGTTTCTTTTGAGTACCACTGTTGCTTTTAACAGTCTCTGCCTTTTGGTTGCGGTGTTTAATATAATTTCATTTAATATATTTGTTGAAACATGTGAGTTTAAGTCTACCTCCCTGATGTTTGTCTTATATTTTCCTATTTGCTTTTTATTTCTTTGTTTCTCATATACTTCCTTCTTTTTGATCAGTCAGATATTTCTTTTTTTTTTTTAAAGATTTTATTTATTTATTTGACAGAGAGACACAGTGAGAGAGGGAACACAAGCAGGGGGAGTGGGAGAGGGAGAAGCAGGCTTCCCGCTGAGCAGGGAGCTTGGTGCGGGGCTCGATCCCAGGACCCTGCCATCACTCCCCAAGCCAAGGCAGACGCTTAACCCACTGAGCCACCCAGGCACCCCAGGCATTTGTTTCATTGCCAATTTCACCTCTATTGATTTAGTTATGCCTAATTGTGCTGCTTTCAGTGCTTTCTCAGTATCACAATATGCATCTTAACGTAGTTTAACATAGCTATCTTTAAAAATATTCTACTACTTCACAAGTAATATAAGAATTTTACAAAAATATGCTTCCAACTATTCCTGAGATACATTGTACTGTAGTTGTCAACTCTTCTACTTTCACATATGCTATGAAACCACACTGCATTGTTATTATCTTTACTCTGTAAAATTCATAGTCTTTACAGAGATTTAACATCTCGATATTAAAAATCTTTTTATATTTACTGACACATTATACTTTCTGGTGTTCCTTATCCCTAGTTTTCTCTCTGGTATAATTTCCCTTCAGTCCAAAAATCATCTTTGAAAATGTTGTGGGTACACGCTGGTTAACTGGCAATGGGTGTTAGAGCATTTAATCTGTCTGAAACTGTCTTTACGTCACATTTATTTTTGGATGATGATTTTGCTTAATGTGGAATTTGAGGTTAACAATTCATCATCAATCTGAGAAAACAGAAGTGTTTCTTCATTTCTGCCCTGCCTGCAGCCTGAGCAGCCTGGCAATGTGGGCCTTCCTCACCATCCCTTACCTCACTCATCCAAAGGTAGTTTTGACCTCATACTCAGGGTAAAATGCCCAGGGTCTGGATGTGTACTCAGCTCCCAGAACCTTGTGCCCATGCCTGTGCCTTGGGACATTTTTCTCCCAAATCAACCAGTGTCTCCCATGGGCCGAGACAACTGAAACCCTGGAGTGCCCGGAGGCACTCCTGACATCCTCAGGCTTTGGGCTCCAAGAGAAGGCTATCTCTTAGCTCTGCCCCTAATATTTTTTACAAGGGCTTGGGAAATGCCTGCACAGAAAAGTTGGCAAGTGAGTGCAGACTCTCCCTATATCTGGGGCTCCACATGATTCTAAGTCATCACACTGGCATATGCTCAAACTTTAACAATTCATTAGGAGTTCAGCTGTTCTCTTCTCACCCTAGGACTACTGCAGCTTCTCCTTCTTCTGCTGCTCTAGCAAAGATGAAAGTCAGTATAGGTCTCTTCCGTGTTAAGAGGGTTTTTTACTTCTCTGGATTTTGGTACATGTGTTTCTTTGAGCCCTCAATTTTATAATGAACTTTAAAAATCTATAATTTGGGGGCCCCTGGGTGGCTCAGTTGACTAATCATCCGGTCTGCCTTAGGCTCTGGTCATGATCCCATGGTCCTGGGATTGAGCCTCATGTTGGGCTCTCTGCTCAGTGGGGAGTCTGCTTCTCCCTCTCCCTCTGCCACTCCCTTTGCTTGTGCTCTTGTTCTCTCTCTCTGTCAAATAAAATCTTTTTAACAAATCCATAATTTTATAGGTCATCTAGTTTGTAATTTTTATTGTCATGTGACTTTCTATGTTCCAATTGAAACAAAAGTCCAAACACCAGACATGCACACTTACACACACACACACACTTTCACACACACACGTATATATTCCAGATCATTTAATTGGTATGACATAGTTTAGTCAGCTATTGCCAAGAGCTGAAATTTCATTATATTTTTTTCTAAAAGAATTTCTATACCTCTCGGATATTGTTATTCACTTTTAGAGTGGGAGAAGAATGATCATAAAATGAGATGTAAAGAAGCTAGAATCATGCCAACTGAAGTGAATACTTAGTCTTAACAGTTTTTAAAAAAGTGCATTTGTTAATTGATCCCCCCAAAATATTTATACCACAATACTATTTGATTGTCTTGGAACAAGTTCCCCTCCTAGGGTACAAGTACCCCGGTTTGAGATACCAGTTAAAACAGAAGGAAGTTTTTAGTTATTTAATGATGAATCCAAGGCAGGAGTCCCCAGTGTTTGTTTATCAGGATAGTAATGTTCTCCAAAGACCCACACTTCTACAACTGTTCCACTCTGGCATCTTCTCTCGGTGAGAGCTCCTATGCTCAAGGTCACAGATTGCTGCAAATATCACATCTGCACAGAGAAAAGTCACATGAGACAGGAGTTAGTGGTTCATCTTCAAAAAGATCATTGTCATTCTGTATCTCTTTCTCTTCAGGGGAAAAAAAAAATTCCCAAACCCTTCTACAGCAGACTTTGCAGAGCACTGAATCAAGACACACAGGTTCTGGGCGCCTGGGTGGCTCAGTTGGTTAAGCGACTGCCTTCGGCTCAGGTCATGATCCTGGAGTCCCGGGATCGAGTCCCGCATCGGGCTCCCTGCTCAGCAGGGAGTCTGCTTCTCCCTCTGACTCTCTTCCTTCTCGTGCTTTCTATCTCTCATTCTCTCTCTCAAATAAATAAATAAAATCTTTAAAAAAAAAAAAAAGACACACAGGTTCAGACTGAGGTGAATAACTGAATAACTTGCAAAGGGAAATGTTATTACCACAATTAATTTTGTTGCAGGTCGAATCTTTACTCTTTGGTGGGATTTTTGTGTGTGTGTAACTTTTTCTCTTCGTGACACAAATGATTTTCATTGCCATTATCATGCTAGTGAAAATATAAGCATCCCCTTCCAGCAATGATTAAAGCAATATCAGGTACAGAGAAACACTGTAATTTTCAAATCTGTGCATGCAGTAATTGAGGTGCCTTAAGAAACTTTTTACTGAATCCACCTAAGTACTTTTGGAAACTGACTTTTAGAAACTGTTTCAGTTAATGCATTGAAGGATGTCTGCACTGAAAAGATATTTCATTATCTTTCCAGGCTATTAGTCAGGGTTCTCAATCTCAGGACAAAATTAAGATGAGGTAATATTTTCATGGTGATATTGCAATTAGCACTTTCTTTAAAATTCCCATTGACCAATACAATTTTGGTTATATGATGAGCACAATGATTATTGAAGCAAACATATGTAAAGTATATAAGCAAAATGAAACTAAATGTAAAAAAAATTGTAAAGATACAGCCTCCAACAATTTGATGGTATTCTTAAATTTTGACATAGTTAGATTTAATAATGAGCTTAGCATCTATAAATTTAAAAATAATAGGAAGAAATTATATTCAATAAAATTCCCATTCATGGAATAGAGATACTACTTATGGATTTAGAAAAAAAAATAGGCAAACAAACAACAAACAACAAAGCCTCTGTCTTGCCAAAGACTATGTGGAAAATCTGCATGGAAAAGATGGTTTTCTTTTCCTCCTGTTAATCCTGACTATGGGGAAAAGATTAAGGAACATTATAATAGTGTGCATTTAGATGAAATATTTCACTGGACACACTGATGAATACAAATTTTTGAAAAATAATATAATGTTAAAATATTTTAATAACGTTATTCATTAGCAACAAAACACATAGTCTGATTCTAACACCTACACTACCAGAATAAATTTAAAAAAGTAGTACTGTGTTCTGATAAAAGGCATGAAAGGTATTATGTGAATTATACCGTATTTTTTGATATATATTAACTTTTGAAGTAATGTCTAAATGCCATATTTTTAGAATTTTCTTTTAAAAAATATTTATTTATTAGAGAGAGAGAAAAAAAAACACAATCAGGGGGAGCAGGAGAGGGAGAAGCAGATTCCCCACTGAGCAGCGAGCCCAATGTGGGGCTCGACCCAGGACACTGGGATCATGATCTGAGCTGAAGGCAGACGGTTAACCAACTGAGCCAGCCAGGTGCCCCTAAATGCCAAAATCTTTTAAATATTTTCATTTACCAGAATTTAAAGATGCCTAAGAAATAAATAATGTGATAATACTACTACCATTACTACTAGTAAAAGTATCTAAAATGTCTTGAGGTTTATTTGGTAAAAATACATTTCCACATGTCAAAATAACCGTGGCAAGCCATTAGAACATATACGAATATATTTTATTTATTTATTATTGAAGGAAGGCATTTGTGTATATTAGGAGTATTGCTTTAAAAGAAGATTGCATTATTCTTGTTTTGTTTTGTTTTAATCTCTAAAATGCATACTACTGCTTTTGGAATTCATAATGTTTTATGTATAATGTTGATATATATCAATTATTTTTGCAGCAAAGACATTTTATGCTAAGCTGATTGCAAAGTATTATTTACCTTACCAGAATATTAAAAAAAAAAAACTCCTTAAAATAAGCTTTTAAGAAAAAACTTTCAGAGAAAGACATGTATCATATGACCTCACTGATATGAGGAATTCTTAATCTCAGGAACAAACTGAGGGTTGCTGGTGTGGTCGGGGGTGGGAGGGATGGGGTGGCTGGGTGATAGACATTGGGGAAGATATGTGCTACGGTGAGCGCTGTGAATTGTGTAAGACTGTTGAATCACAGATCTGTACTTCTGAAACAAATAACGCAACATATTTTGAGAAAAAAAAAAGAAAAAGAAGAAGATAGCAGGAGAGGAAGAATGAAGGGGAGTAAGTCAGAGGGGGAGACGAACCAGGAGAGATGATGGACTCTGAAAAACAAACTGAGGTTTCTAGAAGGGAGGAGGGTAGGGGGGTGGGGTAGCCTGGTGATGGGTATTAAAGAGGGCACATTCTGCGTGGAGCACTGGGTGTTATGAACAAACAATGAATCATGGAACACTACACCAAAACAAATTATGTAATATATGGTGATTAACATAACAATAAAAAATTCAAAAAAAAGAAAAGAAAAAACTTGTACCTAGAAATACTAAAAATCATTCAAGGTATGGTAATCATTTCAACATACTGAGCAAAGTTAAATATTAAAAAATGAATTCAGTACTGAAAATATCTGGAAATGATGAGGTAATATAGAATCATTCACACGGAAAGCTGCTCATCAGAAACAAACAAACAAAGCCTAAATCATAAGCAAAAGTTTCATTAGAGAAAAACTCTAAAACCCTGTATATTTATTCCTTTTTTCCAGTTTGGAAATCAACTCTGTCCTTACCTCAAAATAAAGAGTATAAAATTTTGATTAATTAAACTAATGACAATTCAGAAATAACAAAGGAATTGCAACAGAAAATTAAGGTGTACTTTTTTTTAAGCATCTAGTGGAGATAGTACTGTGATAGCTCTGTTAAATACAATCTCACCAAGTTAAAAGAAATTTCAAAATGAAGGGAGAAGGAAAAAAGAAAGAAAAAGAAGTAAGGATCAAAAGAGGGAGGCAGGGGAAGAAGAAAGAAGAAAGGAAAAAAATCACAAAATGCTAACTAGCTCATATTCAACGTTCATGCCCACACACAGAACCAAATTCATGAATTCAGTTTTATGTAGTTTTATCATTCTGAACAACTTTCACATTTTTATCATTTTAGGTAGAATCAACTTTTATATCCATTTCTCAATAAATGTTGGCTGAATTCATTTGAATCCCCTTTTAAATATGAGAAAACTAAAGCTATTTAAAATACACTTTTTTGCTTTAACCATTATATTAAAATATTCAGTTTGTTCTAATTTATTAATATTCAGTGAAAACAATTTCAGCATTTGTGTTAGGAATATTGTAAAATAACCAAGCCATCATTCTACATAATACAAAAAAGAATAATTTTTGTAAAGTATGTTGTATGTAAAATATAGATACTTTAGAACCTGGATTTAATATATAATTCTCCTGTAGCTGATTTTCTTAGGATTTATTTCATATAGACATATATATGCATTCAAATACACACACACATACACAGGTACTTACATAAATTTCATCTTTGATTACTTAAGGATTTTGGTTATTTTGCCTTTCCCCTTAACATTTAATGCATATTATTTAATATTGTGCTATATTAAAATCAGCAAAAATAATAGTTATTTTTGAACTATCAACAGAAAAACATTAATATTGGATACTTTCAGAATTTTTCCAGGGGATCAAGTCCAAGATAAGAAAATTTCAATGGCATCCTACATACATTGCAACATGTATTGTCAAAATCCCCCAAAAATATCCTTATAGGCTTCAGTTCAATGACATCATATATGATTCAATAAATGTTCCCCAAACCTTTGGAAATAGAAAAATATATAAAGCCATGAGCAATCTCATGGTTGTAATAAATAAAAATATAAACAACAACAAAATGCTAGAATATGGTAAATTGTGATATGCATCATAGGCATACAAGAGGGACAAAATATAATCTTCATGATGGGGAAAGTCTTTTTTATTTTTATTTTTTTTAAAGACTTATTTATCAGGAGCCTGGGTGGCTCAGTTTTAAGCGTCTGCCTTCAGCTCAGGTCATGATCCCAGGGTCTTGGGATCAAGCCCCTCATCGGGCTCCCTGCTCCTTGGGAAGCCAGCTTCTCCCCCTCCCACTCCCCCTGCTTGTGTTTTCTCTCTTGCTATCTCTCTCCCACTGTCAAATAAATAAATAAAATATTTAAAAAAAATTTTAAAAAGATTTATTTATTAGAGAGAGAGAACTTGAGTAGGGGGATGAGTAGAGGGAGGGGAAGAGAGAGAATCTCTAGCAGACTCCCCTCTGAGGGTGGAGCCCTACACAGGGCCTCAATCTCACAACCCTGAGATCATGACTGAGTGGAAATCAAGAGTCAGACACTTAACCGACTGAGCCACCCAGGCACCCCAGGGAAACTTTTTTAAATATAGAGTACAGATTGCACAAATTTCCCATACTGCTTGAGGGCACTGGTAATAATCCTGTCCATGGACACTGATCTATTAGCCAGAAATGTCCTAGGAATTCCAGAGCTTCAGAGGAAGGTCCAGGGAATTAATATTTTGTTTGTTTTTTACCTCACGAGGGATTATAATCTATCACATGATACCGTGGTTATTCCCCACTTCTAAATGTATTAGTGATTTCACCAATATTCTTCTCATAGGCAGCAAAATTCTGTGCCAAGAAACCCATGTTCCCCTCATTTTCACTTCTGGACAAGAAGGAGTAACAAAACTGAATTTTCTCCCCCATTTGAAGCTATCACAAAGCAGAGAAAATACATTAAGCAAGGGTTTGCAAGACTCTGGGCATGAAGAAATGAGACAGTGACCTCTGAAGTATGGGAAGCAAAGGAGAAGAGTCCTACTCATCTAGGATCCCAGCTTACTGGTTTGAGTTTCCAGGCTGTGGTGCAGGGAGTGAGGACCCACACAGAGCCAGGCACCTGCCCCCACTGAGGAATAGAGCTGTTTTTCAGGGCGGGGGCGGAGGCAGCTAGAGTTTACAGGATGGAGAACAAGAGAGATGGCTCAAAAAGAATGTTGCTACACCAAACATTTGGCAAATGTAACAGTTTATACTACTTTGAACATTCTTTTTAGTATTTAGGTATACCGTTACTTTGGACAGCAAGAAAAAAAAAAACTACCTTGAAAAGAGCTTATATTTCTTGATCCTTCTGTATGAAACATAGATGAGTGAATATGCTGGGAGACTAGCATGAATTCCAGTGGATATAAAGGGTCCCCTTGGGTCTAGTGATTAATAACTTAAGTTAGACAAGTCAGCATAGCTGCCTATGTTTATTTAGCCATTCAGATGCCAGACTAGGCACAGAGTAGGTAGAAAATTCTAGTGTAGCCCAGAGAGTACTAAGAAATCGGAACTAAGCAAGGGAGTTGAAGGCATAATCGGGAGAGGTTTCTGCTCGTATTTACACTCTACCTGTGGTTTTCTCTGTTTCTTTTCATATTCCAAAAAGAAAAAAAAAAAGGAGAAACAGAGGATAAAACAGCCAAAATAAAAAATAGTACAGAATAAAATAGCAGTGATAAATTCAATTATGAAATAGACACATTACAAATTAATGTTCTAAAATACTCTAGTAAAAAAGTGACATAGTACTTAAAATGCTAGTCTTGTATATACTGCCTAAAAGAAACATCCTTTAAATTTAATGATACAAAGTGTTGAGTGTAAATAAAAGGAGGAAAAAGCTTAGTATAAAACTTTAAGCAAAAAAAAGAGTTTTGTTAATATTATATAAAATAAACTTTTAGACAATATCAGAATTAAATATGAATATTTAAAACGATAGAGGGAAATTTCATCAGGTCACAGTAACTGTATAGGTGGATGCATCTAATAATAGAACCACAAAATATGTTAAGAAAATGTCAACAGATTTGAAAAGAGAAAAAGACAATTCTACAATCACAATACGAGATTGTAACAGGTAGGGCACAGAAATACCAGAATGATTGCAAAGGGCATGGGTAAATTTTGTGGTGATGTAAACATCTTTTATCTTGATTTTGGTGATACACACAGCTAAATTTGTGAGAATTTGTGGAATTTAAAAATTTTAATTTATATATCAATGAAGTTTAAAAAATGAAAAGGGAAAGAAATGTTACCTTAATTTTGACCACATGACAGATTTTATTTGTGCACATATACTATTTGATTCAGAGGAAAAGCATGGTTTGCTATTTCTTTCTGAGTTCATTTTTTGAAATTTTATTCCTAGGAAATACTTTACTTAAATATTCAAATTTATGACTTGTAATTGATCATACTTACCCTTTTTTATATTATCTCTTAATTTTATTTAATTTGATAATTGACATTCATATAAAATTTTCATTTGGTATATTTCACTCTTTTTATTTCCTTAATAAATTCTCCAAAAGGTTTATTTTTTGAAAAATAAATTATTATTTTATTGTTTTGTTTCTTGGGTTTTGTTTTCTTTCAATAACTTCTCTTCATTTAAATATCATTTTTGCTTACTATTTTACTTAGTTTTTCCCCCTTACTCTTCAAGCTGGATTCCATACATCATTGAAAAATCAGATTTCCCTCTTGTTTCAATTTAAGCATTTAAGACCACACTTCTCCCTCTAAAATTTATATAGAGTTTTCATTACTCTTAATTCCAGTTAATTTTAATTTCCATTATGACTACTTATGTGTCTAACTCATTACCTATAAAATAGTTTATCTACATTTAAGAGACTTTTGAATTACTTTCTAAACATTATGTTTTGTTTTATTTTAGTTGTGTTCAGAAAAGTTGGTTGTATAAACTGATACTTGGAAATTTGATGACTCTTGCTATTTGGCCTAAGATGCTTTTCTTTTTCACAAGTATTTCAGATATAATTAAGAAGAACACATGCTTTCTAATTACTACAAACCAGATTATATGAATGGCCATTAGATCGAGTTTTTTAATCGTGCAATTAAAATCATCTATAAATAAAATTTTATTATATATTTATTTATTGTTTATTATAAATAAGGTTTTTATTTAAATTCCAGTTAGTTAACATATAGTGCAATATTAGCTTCAGGAGTAGAATTTAGTGATTCATCACTTAACATGTAACACCCAGTGCTCATCACAAGTGCCCTCCTTCTTTTTTTTAAGATTTTATTTATTTATTCATGAGAGACAGAGAAAGAGAGAGAGGCAGAGGGAGAAGCAGGCTCCCCAAGGAGGAGGGAGCCTGACACGGGACTCGATCCCAGGACCCCGGGATCATGACCTGAGCCGAAGGCAGATGCTTAACCATGAGCCACCCAGGCACCCTCACAAGCACCCTCCTTAATACCCATCACCCATTTAGCCCATCCTCTGCCCATCTCCTCTCCAGCAAACTCCAATGTGTTCTTTATAGTTAATATAAAGTTAATAGTCTTTTTTATGGTCTGCCTCTATCTCTTTTTCTTTCCCCCATGTTCATCTGTTTTGTTCCTTAAATTACACATATGAATGAAACCATATGGTATTTGTCTTTCTCTAACTTATTTTACTTAGCATAATACACTGTAGCTCTATCCATGTCATTACAAATGGCAAGATTTCATTCATTTCAATGGCTGAGTAATATTTCCTTGTGTGTGTGTGTGTGTGTGTGTGTGTGTGTGTGTGTCATATATATATATATATATATATCACAACTTATTTATCCATTCATCTTCAGCTTTTGTGACCTTATTTACACTTTTATCTCTTATATTTAGTGTATTACTGGAATTTTTCAAAACTCAAATTTGACCATCAATTTCTATTATTTTACTTATGAATTTGATTTACATTTGTTATTTTATTGATATATTTACATTCTATTATATTATTTTATACTTTATATTTGTCAATATTTTTAATGATTTTTCATGTATTCTTTCTGCCTTTATTAAGATTTTGTTTTCTTTTCTTTTTTTATATTTATTTATTAGAGAGAGAGCTCACACACACAGGAGCAGGGGGAGGGTCAGAGGGAGAGAATCTTCAAGTAGACTCCCCGCTGAGTGCAGAACCTGAGGTGGGGCTCAATCTCACAACGCATGACGTCATGACCTGAGCCAAAACCAAGAGTTGGACATTTAACTGACTAAGCCACCCAGGTGCCACAAGATTTCATTTTCTTAATTGGATTTAAAAGTCACTTTTTAAAAATCTTTTGGAAATTGTATATTACATTTTTTAAATCTACATGTGCCCCCCATATTGGCTAAATAGCCATACTTACACTGAATAGTCATACAATTTTTTAGGTTATATATTTTTAGAGCAAACAAGTAACTGGGCATTATTCAAGAGATTTAATCTAAATACTAATTTCACATACTTCTGCCTCTGGTAACAGGGTGTTGCTTGTGTTTCACTCCAGTTGGGAGAGAACAGATGTATTCATATATGTATTTGAAATGCCTGATCCACACATAGGAGATATTTTTGAATGTACAGATGCTGCCCAGCTCCATCTTTTTGTTCAAGTCTTCCATTTGGCAAATTTTAGCCCTCAACAGCTATGTGACTCAGTGCATGAGTCTTACCTCTTTTACACCATCTGCAGTCCTGACAGATGGCTTACCAGTACAAAGTATTATTGATCTTGCTCTTGGGGATTTAGAAAATTTATCTATTAAAATGTGAAATAAAGTTACACAAAATACAGAAATATCTCTGGAAATAAAACCAAAAAAGAAAATGCTTCATATCCCTGTTTGTTTTATTAAAATACTAACACCCCCTCATCATGAAAAGAAGATAACCATTCCCTCTCCATCTAACACTTGCCTCAGGATTCAACCCAAAATGAAATCATTCTTTGTAATTTAATCTAGCAATACCGTATTTTATCAGTTCATAATTTACATTTCTCTCATTGCCTTGTTTAAAAATATAAGATACATTTTGGTAAGTTAGTATTCAAGTGAAAATTACACCAGAGTGAAAAAGGGAATGGGGGAAATGGGAGCAGAACTGAGTGTAAACTCAACTCTGCTGAAATAAAGAGTAGAAGAGATTTGAAGAGCTGGGGCAGGGGTAGTAGACCATCTGTGTTTGCTAACTGGCTTTACTCAGAGGAAGAGTAAATTTTCTCTTACAGTCATAACAGGGAGTAGTATTACAACTTAGAGCAAAACACCCACTGAAGTTAGGCTCCTGCCTTCCTTCGGACACTGAGAGATAGAGCACTATCTTCTTTGATGACTGTATTTCAGAGGGATGGCTCCCAGATCGCTGAAAAAGCATTCCTGGATTGTAAAACCGGCAAGAGGCTTTTTAAAGGATTTACATATATTTCAAAGTGGCAGAGAAAGAATTTATATTGACAAGTTGTTTGAAGTAAGTGCTCTAAGGAGGAGGGGGTCAGGACATAAATGCAGAACCCCACCTAATGTCTGCTGAAGCCGAGGGAAATGGTAGGATTGCCTTGATCATTAACTGGAGTCCAGTGAGGGTAACAGAATCATTGTTGGTTGCATACAGTCTCAAGAACAATGATCAGAAATAGTCAAGGACAGCCTGATATACCTTTCAGTAAGTCATGTAGTCTTTCCAATTCAACAGTACTTGAGGGCACACAGATGAAGATAGCTCTGTTTATTAGTTTCTCAAAAGCTATTGATATGACACTATGGAGGAAAGTATTGCCTTCTTATCTACAATAAAAATATAATGACTATGGCTGAAGTATATTTCTTGACAATATATATGTATTAAGATATGTTGTGAAATTCGGGAGTACTTGCATAAGTGCATTTGGATTCCCACAATAAGCCCCAATCTACAATTAATTTTCATAGGAATGACTTAAATATTCTTATTATGTAGGTACTAAAATTATTATAGTGCTTACATTTATTTTATTTATGTGATAATAGTTCTCTTCAAGAAAGGAAGGAAGGAAGGAAGAAGGAAAGAAAGAAAGAAAGAAAGAAAGAAAGAAAGAAAGAAAGAAAGAAAGAAAGAAAGAAAGAAAGAAAGAAAGAGAAAAAGAAGGAAGGAAGGAAGGAAAGAAAGAAAGAAAAAGAAAGGAAGAAAGAAAGAAAGGGCGAGCAAGGCAGCAGACAGGGAAGGGACAAAGGGAGGGAGGGGGGAGGAAGAAAGTTTAACAGGAGTGTTTAAAAATCTCATGTGCAAAATATATTCATTAGAGAAAGATTTAATTCTACAATGTTTTCTATGTATTACAGTAAACTTGCTGTTGGTAGAATAATGACTCTGACAACTGCTAAACAAACATATTTTACAATACTTATAAAAACAAGACTAGCTAATGGGCTTTCTTATTTCTTATTTCCATCTCTGAATCCCAAGGTATGATTAACTTTATCTTAGATGAAAAAGATCTCCAACAAAGACAAATGAATGCTATTTGTGTATATGCCTATAAGCTCAAGCAAAGCTATTCCATTTTTTTTTTAATACAACTCTTCTTATACAAGGGGGTCATATAGAATGACCCAGGACAAATATTTTTAAAGTAAAAATACTTCAGGATTGTGACTAATCTGTAATTG
The DNA here is from genome assembly GCF_009762305.2 of Zalophus californianus. Lineage (NCBI taxonomy): Eukaryota > Metazoa > Chordata > Mammalia > Carnivora > Otariidae > Zalophus > Zalophus californianus. The sequence continues at coordinate 49,088,295 of NC_045597.1, forward strand.
AAAAGTAAAATTTCTATGGGATATCTTTAGCTCCAAAGCTATACTAAGAAACCATTATATTATTTCCTATGACAATTTTTTTTTCTTTTAACAAAAGTTACAGTTAAATGTGCTGCTATAATAAGAAACTCCATGAGTTTATTGTAAGTTGTCTGAGAAATATTTACAGATATAAATATATTTGTTTCAAGTCCCTCTATTTCATAATTTGAAGATTATGTTTAATTTGACCAAAGAGAAATGGAATTAAAACAAGATAAGAAAGTATATACATTCGAATGAGAATTATGTATGTTTCTTAATACTTTAAAATATAAAATTCCATATAAGAAATTAATTTCTATTACTTATTTTTTTCTAAAAAAGCATATCCACTTACTGACTGACCTTTAAAATATCACTGGTACCAGGCGCCCCTGGGTGGCTCAGTCGTTAAGCGGCTGTCTTCAGCACAGGTTGTGTTCCCTGGGTCCTGGGATTGTTGAGCCCCGCATCTGGCTCCCTGCTTCGTGGGGAGCCTGCTTCTCTCTCTCCTACCCCCCCACTTGTATTCCCTCTCTCACTGTCTCTCTCTCTCTTTCTGTCAAATAAATAAATAAAATCTTTTTAAAAAAATATCGCTAGTACCAAATGTATAAAACTGTACTTAGTTTTTAAAGTATTCTAACTACATACAATAATCTGACCAATTAGTAGATTTAAACATTTAGAAACCCCACTCTGGTGGCAATCATAGTTATCAATATGAATATTTAGTGTATTTTTTCAGATGTTTCATACGCATTAGTGTATGATTACTAAGAGAGAATGAAAGAAAACCTTTTTAGCAAATGTATCCAAATGAAATATAATGTTATGCAATTTGACTTTTAATAGTATATCATAGATAAGTTTGTGTAGGCTTAAATGGCTTTTAATAGTTGAAGGGTATTTTAAAATATGTATTTGTCAGAATTTATTTAAACTATGTCCAATAATGAACAAATATAGTATTTATAATTTTAACATTACAAGCATTTATTTTGTAGGTATATTGAATCCCTCTAAAGCAAATCTATTTCTGAAACATAAATTTTTAGAAATGTAATTGTTGAATAAATATTTCAAATTTAGATACAAATTTCAAATTTAGTGATACTTCCTAGTTGCTCTCATTTACCTTACAAACATTGGGTGCCCGCCATAAGCCTGGTACTGTTTTGAGCACTTGAAGTCTATCAGTGGACAAAGCACGAAAGATATCTGTCCTAGAAGAGTAAATTTTAAAGCAGGTGAATTAAATTTTGCATATTTTATGAAATGGACTCAATTTAATTTTTATGTACTTATTATCCCAATATCTTGGTGCTGTTTATTGGAAAGCTTGTCATTCCTCCTGCAATCTGTAAACAACCTCATTCATTTCTTAAATGACTGTTTCTAAGTTCCCTACTGTTTTGCATTAATCTTTCTATCTAGCCTTGTACCAGTATTAAATACTATAATTTATAAAAGGTTTTAACATCTGATGGAGCTAATTCTATATCAATGCTGTTAAAATAACTTCCATATTCAGAATCTGTTTAAATATCATCACTTACCCATATATCTGTTAAGCTGTTCACTACATTTGACTTAAAACAATGCTTCAGTTGTTTTCCATCTCATATTTCAGTTTTATTTCTTCCAGAGTACTCATCAAATTATCTTTTCAAAATGTTGATTTACTTGTTTAAAATCACCTTTCTTGCAGTGGTTATAAGCTCCCTAAGAACTGAGATCCTGATTGAATACAGGCACTGCTATCGACCTGTATGTACCTCACTAAGAAAGATGCCTTGCACATAGGAGGCAATAATAATGGTTGAAATCGTAGGTAAAGAGATGAATTAAATACTTAGAAAATGTAGTGTACAACTTCTGATTCACATTTTATCTTCTGTATGTTTGGATGCTTTGACAACTCAGTTTCTCAAAGCGTAAGCAACTACATCCATCAGTGCTGATACTGATAGTGGTTTTAATTTTTTTCTTAAAATACATCAGTCACTAAACTAAATTGTCACGAGTATTAACACATCTAATTCTCCATAGCCCAACAATGTTTGATGTAGGTGGTTTTGTTCTCTCTTTATTGTGAAATAATATATTGGCTAAAAAAGCACAGAAACCGTATATGTATGGTTTAATAGATAATGAACTTACTGTAGCCAAATCCAAAAGTAGAACATTTCATGTGTATTCCAGAAGACTTGTAAATGTCCCTTAATAATCAAACACTTCTATTTTCTCTCTTGAGGCAAGGACTACTTTTTGACTTTTGTTTTATTCATTCTTTGCTTTTCCGTGATATTACATGTGTATATATCCCTACATAACATAGTTTTACTTTTCCTGTCCTTTGAGTTTTCTGTGACTGGTATAGTATTGTGAGAATTCTTTTAAGTTTGCTTCTGTCATTCATTGTGTCATATGAGATCAAACCACAGTGTTGTAGATGAATCTATTTTCACTCCTTAGCATTTCTCTATGGTAACTCATTACAGAATGTATCTCAGTTTATTAGTTTATTTTGTAGTTGATAACTGAGGGGCATCTAGTTTATTTCCAGTTTGGGGATTTCTCATGCAAGGTTTGTATAATTATCATTGTACATGGATTCTGGTGTTCATGTATATGAGTTTCTGTAGGGTATATATTTAGTAGGTGAAGTGCCAGGAGATATTTTAACTTTTCTAGGTAAGGTCAACTTGTTTTCCACATCACCTGTGGCATTTACACTCCTAAGAATGTATGAAATTTACCCATGTTCCACATAATCTCTAATATTTGGTATTACCCAATTTTTATTTATTTTTTGTCATTCTGAAGTGAATCTAGGAAAATCTCTTCGTGGTTGTGATTTTCATTTTATGTTTAAAAATACTAAGTACCTTTGAACATATTGTCCATTTATATTTTCCATTTTGAAATATCAAAAGTATTTTGCTGATATATTTTTTCTTGGTTTGTCTGTTTTCTTCTTATTTATTGTAGAAATGCTTAATATACTCTTGATACTTGTCTTTGGTTGATTCTAAGAGTGGAAAATATTTTCTCTCATTTTTCCCAATGTTAATTTTAATAAAAAAATTCTTAATTCTAAGATAGTCAAAAGTGTTAGCTTTCTTAATGTTTGTAATTTCTATGGGTGGTTTTAATATAATTTTTACCTTGAAATCACAGTGATAGTATTCTTTTCTATATTCTAAAATACTGATAGATTTTCTTTTATGTAAGTATTTATTCTCTTTGGAATTGAATTTCATATATGGAATGAAGTAGGGTTCACACTTTGTAAAATTTATTTACTACCCAAATATCCTAGCAGTGTTTATTGCAAAGTCTGTCCATTCTCCTCTAATCTGCAAACAGCCTCATTAAAAAATTGTCTCTAGAAATGCATGGGTCTGTTTCTGAGTTCTTCACTTCATCCCATCAGTCTTTCCTTAGCCTGATACCAGCATCTGATTGTCTTAAATACCAGGTTCTTTAGGTCTTGATATCTGGTGGAGAAAATCTTTCAATGCATTCATTTTTTTCCCCCAACAACATATTCCCTATTCTTGATCTTTTTCATTTCCAAATACATTTAGAATCAGCTAGTTATGTCCCATTTTTTAAAAATGTCATGAGTATTTTAGAATTTATTTGAACCTATGGACTTACTTGGGGAAGAAATGCCATCTTTATATTATTGACTATGTTTATCTGTAACATGGCATGTTTCTTATTTTGATACCTCATATTTTGGGTTGTTTTTATCAATAGCATTTTAAAAATTCTACTTGCTAATTTTTGTTGCTTTTAGATAAAAATATAACAATTGTGGGGTTTTTTTTGTCTTTTTACAATGTCTTTGTATCTTCCAGCTATTTGCCTAACCCTCTTATTAATTCTAGTAAATGTTTCTAGCTAAACTCTGGGATTTTTTAGGGACAAAATTTTATCAATTGTGAATACAGTTTTAAATGTTTAATTTATTTATTTTATATTGCCTATCCTCACTGGCTGAAATCACTAGAAAAAAATGAAATTAAAGTTGAAAAGAAATGATAATCATTGATGTGATGTCCAGTTCCTGAGTCAAAAAGGTAACTTTCATTGTCTTATCATGCATATTATATTTACTATAGGTTTATGTGTGAGAAAAATCATCCAAGTTTTCGAACAGATTTCATCAACAGTGCTTCATTTTCTCAAAAGCTTCTGAAGATAAACCATCTTTGTTAATCCAAAGTCCACATTGTTGCAGGTCATTCTCTGCTAATTTGTTTCCTTATGTGTTGAGTTTTATTTGAGTTTATTTCTTCTCCAGAGAGGATTTTTGTTTTTTTCATATCGAATGTATGGAGTACTACAAATATGTAGCTTAAGGTATCTTCAACTGAACATAACAGCAACATTTTAGAAACTGCCCTGTGTTGTATTCTCCCCTAAATTTCTATTAAATATCTGGATATTCAGATATTTTCTGTACATAGTTTACTTTGTAGAATGAAAAAAGTAGATATTAGTTTCACTAATAATTTAATGAACATCAGAAATCAATATTTCTTTTACTCACCATACTTTGTGTCAGAATATTTTTGTTAACACTCAAACTCATTTACTCATACTTTGCAATCTCTGTATATGGTGGAGTTTGGCTCACATAAAGACTAATTAGAATCACAAAGAATGACTAATAGTGGCAGAATAAAAAGAGAAAAATTATTCGTTTCATTATTCATAACATACACTTACTATACATAAACAGTCACATAATTAGGTGTTTACAGAAAAATAAAGAACACAAGCAGTATAACTTTAACTTTTCACAAAGTTCATCTGAGAAATGAACAATGGATGAAGCCAAGTAAATAAAAACCATTTTGATCATGAGTACCTGAGAAAGTTCAAAATTGTTGTATAAATAAGTTTTAATGTTTAGTATGTCAATCCTTATAAAATTTGTGAAGCTCAGGCTGAAATTAATTTCATGAGTTACTTAAACACGTACATAAAGTACATTTATGGTATTGATATATTATATACATGTATCACATAAAAAGAAAAACTGATATGGAAGGATTGATTTGTTAGCTTAATTTTCTGAGAATTTAAGTTCCATAAATGTAATCATTTAACAGAGACACAGAGGTATTTAAAGTCTGGGTTTGTACAGGGAAAGGTCTGCACAACTGAAATCATTTGAAATAAGTAAACCAGGTATCAAGTCTTTTTTAGAAATAGCCTTAATATGATCATACCTCAAAGCATTATTTTAATGTATACTGTAATGTTTTTTATCTATTTATGCTATTTCTCTATTGATGTTATGTTCATGAAAACAAACAAAACTAGCAATTCAATAGTCACCATTAATTACTGATGAAGGTATTATATGACTTCAGATTATAACTAAGGGGCCTATATTATTGTGACTTCTTAATACATGGATTCAAATAATTATGAATTTTTAAAAAATAGTTAAATATACTAAAATTAAGTATAAAATATATGATATAATATGCTTAAGTTATTTTTTTAAAGATTTTATTTATTTATTTGACACAGAGAGAGAGACAGCAAAAGAGGAAACACAAGCATGGGGAGTGGGAGAGAAAGAAGCAGGTTTCCCGATGAGCAGGGAGCCCGATGCAGGGCTCGATCCCAGGACTCTGGGATCATGACCTGAGCCTAAGGCAGACACTTAACGACTGAGCCACCCAGGCGGCCTGCTTAAATTATTTTTATACTCATCAATATGGTTTAATATATTTGATTAAATATATTCAATGTAATGTACTTAAAAATCTCAACTTAATTTAGATCAGTGTAATTAATAACAGTAATGCATTTTTTGTTTTGCCTACCATGCCCAACTTTAACTTAATTTAAATTTTTAAAAATTTTTTATTTATTTATTTTAAGTAATCTCTACACCCAATATGGGGCTCAAACTCACAACCCTGAGATCAAGAGTCATACGCTCTTCTGACTGAGCCAGCCAGGCACCCCCCAAATGTAATTTTAAATGGCTTTCCTTTATCATCATAGAATTTCTTAATGCAAATATCCCTGTGTTTTAAGATTTTGAAATTTGTATCAGGAAGCCATGATTGCAAATGTCATTCTGATGTGATAGACATCAGTAGTGTTCACCAATATGTGCTTCTTCTTTCCTTCTGGTCAGTGAACACTGAATTTCTCAGCCCTGTTACATTCAGGTAAGGATTTGCATCTAGTTTGGTCCAAGGACCTTGACAAAAGTGATGTGTGTATGTTCAGGGCCACATCAATTAATTCGAGATGCAAAACCTTCCAGTTGCCTCTTTCTTTACCACAGTGAAATTAGAGGAGGCCTTGATGTGAAGACAGTACTGCTAAAAAGATGAATAGCCACATAAATGAAAAGAGCCACTTGTAAGAATATCTCATGCAAATACCTAGTGCAAATCTTGAGCGAGTGGCCCAAGGCATAAGCACCTTCTGTACTCTAAAATTGTGAATATTTGAGAAAGTACTGGAAAGACCAGAAATGTATTAATCAAAACAATAAAACAACTTTTTTTTTTTTTTTTTTTAAGCGAGACAGAGCACTGGGGAGGGGCAGAAGTAGAAAGAGAATCTTAAGCAGGTTCCATGGCCAGCCCAGAGCCTGACCCAGTGTTCAATTTCAAGACCCTGAGATCATGACATGAGCTGAAATCAAGAGTTGGATGCTTAACCGACTGAGCCACCCAGGTGCTCCAGCAGTTAACAACTTATAAAAGGAATAATGTACTGCTGTATGTAACTCTGGGTATAACCAATTAGGAGGAGCTGAACCAACTGTGAATAAAAAAAAAAAGTGAGTTTCACTTAAAATACTTAGGCTTCCTGCTAGTATAGAAGATTGAACTCTCTGAATCTCTCCTAACACACTGGACTGGTTGGGGAATGGTTGGCTGCTATGAAGTAGCTCCAACACTTTGCACAGTTGGGGAGACTTTGTCCAGGTGAAGGAACATGTCACCACCACTAGATGCATCAGCTGGGAGTGAATCGTAACCTAGGTAGGGAGAAAGAAACATCTACTCTTTTTCATCTCTTGATTGTTCACAGTTGCCACTTAGCTTGCTGACAGGAATAAATGATTGATAGCTGTTAAAATTGAATTTGTGAAACATCTTGCTATGCCTATTCTTCACAACATGAACCCAGGTCCTTCTTTTGACCTTGATGTATAAACCCTCAGAATAAAACACTTATACCTGTAAAATATCCTACATTTGAAAATGTAAGTAAACGTTCATTTTTCATTTATAATTTAGCATTTCACTAATGTGATTAAAACTATACCAAATCAACCAAGCACCATACTGGAAATTCTGGAAATCAAACAAAATTCTGGAATTTTGAAAGGTAAATTACTTATATACTGTTATTTGTAAATGAGGAAAAAAGAGGAAAAAATCAACCTTTTGCTTTTGAAAAAGATGAATATGAGAAAATACAACGATACACTGAGAAATTTGGATAGCCCCCCAGTACTCCCTCCCCTTTATTTGTGCATCTATACACATTCAACGTCATAAACTAATCAATTGCACAGCACATATACATCTTCCTCAGTAAGCCAGGTGAGAAAGATATTAGTGCATTTAAGTTTTGATAATCATTCTATAATTAAAGTTCCAATGTATGTTTAAACAAGCGTCTCAACTTTATTTTAACCTATGATCCATTTTGGTAAACATCAAATTCTTATGTTCTCCATTAATGTCATTTGAGTTTCAAAATAAATTAGGCATTGTCACGAAGAGCATGTCAAATCAATGATAATATTAGTAAAAAAAATTATAATTTGAAAGATAAGATCATTGTGTGCTTAAGGTCTGCCTGTTTGTCACGGGGTTCACTGTCCTAAGAAGGGAAGAAGTTTAAACACAATGCAGGTCATTTGCAATGTCAAGTTTGTTTTACTCTTTAGTTTCCAAGCTAAATTTTTATTGTAAAATTTGTTTGACTTTTTACTTCTAGACTGATTGACAAGATAGTAGTCCTTGAGAATTAAGTAGAAAAAGTTTCACTGTTGTTGATTTGTCCTTGCAAGTCCCTCCTCTTTCTTTTGCTTGTAATGAAGTCCAGCTATTCAGAAACCATGCCCTCCATTGTTTCAAGAAAATATCAGAACTCTGTCATTTTTCATAATGTCTAACACTGACATGCCATCTCTCTGCTGGTATACTGATGATGCATCACTATCAGAAACAAATTAAAGAGAAAATTCTATTTAATTACAGGACAGAGGTGTGTTAAGATAAAATATACTCAGAAGGTATACTCAGACAAAAAAGTAGTATGGTCCAGAAATAATATATTGTTCATGACATTTCAAGTAAGCAGAAGGGGCTGACAAGAACTGATTTTGTAGCAGCATTAGAAATGAAAAAAAATAATGAAAATGGAAAGGAAGGAAGAAAAGAATGAAGGAAACAAAAAACTTTTTGTTCAAAAGTAAGAAAATATTTTACACAGTTTTGAAGTTAAGCGAATGCATGATCTATTATCAGTTGAATACACAGTAGTAGTAAAGCATCCTCTCAACCAGAGTGTGAAGATGCAGTAGAACTGGGGCTCTGTCTAAATGTAAATCCATTTAATTAAAATGAAACCATAAAATGTTTTTTTCCCCTGAGGGTGAATAAATATTTTAATTTTCACAGTAACTTAATGAAATAATGCATTGCCCCTATCTACCTGAAAAAGAAGTCGAGGTGAGGAGAAGAATATGCAATTGGAATCCAGGAACCTGGGGAGGACCCTCTTTCCCTTCCTCCCTCCTTTCTTTCTCTCTGTTTCTTTCTTTTTCTTGTTTTCCAGTTCTAAAGCCTCTGCAAAGTTAATTCTTCAACTGCTTCTTCAAATATGATATATTATTTCGCCAAGAGGCATATGGGTGTATAGTATTTAATGAGAAATCTGACTCCCATCACTAAGACACACTCTTCTGTCTTCTCAGCACAATTTATATAGACCTTATTCTACTTTCTGCATTTTTCCCCTCTTTTCTCATGTGTCTTTTGCCAATGGACACATTGAGCCATAACATAGAGCCATAACAACTGCATTCCATTTTGTAATACTATATTCCTGATTTTCTTTATAACTCTGTGGTCATGTGTCAACTTAACTGAGCTTAAGGATGCCCAGACTTCCTTTATCTTGATTATCTGGAGTTTGTACTATTGTAACTTCATTAGTAGGGGTAACATTGATCAATAATTCCTGAATTCTTCCATGTCCAAAATTCTTTGGAAACTATACTTGCAGTAGAACTTGGTTGGATGGAAAATAATTTTCTCAACCTTTCTCTCTGAGAATTTTCTGATTTTTTTTCACTGTATATTACTTGGAGATTTCTAACCTCATAGCCTTTACTTTGTAAGAGAGTTTTTTTTTTTTTTGATTGCCCAAATAATTATTTTATTACCTAAAATGCAAATAAATCTAGAAGGATATTATTGATTAGTCTAGGTAACTATTACTTGATATTAGGTCATTAATTATTTGAATTCAGGTTTTTTTGTTTTTGTTTTTTAATGTCCGGAATATGTCTACAGTACCATTCCATTATTTTGGCTTTCCTTCTCAGGAATTAAAATTATCCATGTACTGCTTGCCCTTTGTCCATCGGCTGTAGCTTTCACTACCCCTTCAATCATTTATATCTCTTACTTTTGTTTCATTTAATCCAGTTACAAATATCTCAATATTAAAATTTCTATGGTATCTGTGTATCTTATGTTTATTGGGTCTATAATTTGCCTTTCTGTTAAAGATGTATATTTGTTCTTCTTTGTCTTTTCTTCCTGATGCCTGGTCAATACCTCCTATTGTCCAGATATAATATTATTGAATTCTTATACTTATTTTTGTAGTTGTCCTTTATAGTCACCATTGTTTGATCTTTTTTTTTTAATTCAAGCTTAAATATTGGGTTGAAATTTTCTCTGCTTCGTAGCATTTTTAAGAATATTTATTTATTTTAGAGAGAAAGAGAGAGAGAGAGAGAATGCGAGCAGGGGGAAGGGCAGAGGGAGAGGGTCAGAGAGAATCCTCAAGGAGACTACCTCCCCATTGAGCACAGAGCCTGATGCAGGGTTTGAACTCACAACCCTGAGATCATGACCTGAGCCAAAACCAAGAGTTGGTCACTTAACTGACTGAGCCACCCAGGCGCCCTGTAACATTTGTTTTTTTAACTATAGTGTTTTGTTCAAGAATTTGGTGAATGCATTCATATTGCTTATTTCTTTCTTGTGGAATCTCTGTATGGATATTATGTTTATTTTGGTTTTACTATTATTTAAATGAGTTAAATTTTACAATTTCAGTTATTAGCACAAGATTCCCATAGTAGAAGGTGAAGCCAGAAATGTTTACCAGTTTAAGCAGCTTAAGGGCTTCTTTCTCTGTTCCTAGACATGGATTGTTTCATGAAAATATGGCGCCTCTGTGTAGGTATACCTCCTCTACAGTCAAAACTTACTAGTTTCAGGAATACTCTTGATTCAGTGCTGAATTACCCATTCACTAATTGGCCATTTCTACCTAAGGCTTCCAAAATGACTACTTCATTTCTAAGATCTTCTTCCTCAGTGCCCTACCCTACCACCCCAAATCCCTTACCAGACCTTGATTTTCTATCTCACCTGCCAGGATGTCCCGTTAAGTCTCAGCTAGGCTCAGTGCTGTGCAAGTGTAGGGTGATGTTCTTGATAAGAACATTTGCTTGATATTGACTTCAAGATCTAACATAGCTAGATCCTTTAACAAAAGTATCTCTACCCCTTTATACCTTTGTGGCTTACTATCCACCAGTTTTGCTACTGTCAGCAACTTTGAATATAGTTTCAAATAATTTGGAGGTTTTGATTGTCCAAGTGTCCTAATTTTGCTGAAGATGTGGTTTGAGGAGTTTTTTTCTTTTTTTTCCCTCTTGCTCTACATTTTCCAGGAGAAAAATGGAATACTCAAATATATGGCACCACCTTATTCCTACTTCTGCTTATATGTGAAATATCATCATTTCTCAAATATTTTTCCAAATGCTTATTTAAATGGATATTGTAAATGATAGGGAAAATCAAACCTAAATGTATGGGGAGTAAAATTGATACACTCAAGTTGAAAATTTTGCTCAAAACAGTAAAAAATGTGGGCGCCTGTGTGGCTCAATTAGTTAAACGACTTCCTTCTGCTCAGGTCATGATCCCAGGGTCCTGGGATAGAGCCCCACATAGGGCTTTCCCTGCTGGGTGGGGAGTCTGCTTCTCCCTCTCCCTCTGCCTCCCACTCCCCCTGCTTGTGCTCTCTCTCTGTCAAATAAATAAATAAAATCTTGTGCTTGCTTCAGCAGCACATATACTAAAATCTTAAAAAAAAGAACAGTAAAAAATGTGATTTTATTATGCTCAGTAAGATCTGTCATTTTTAAAAAATATTCAGTACCACTTTATTTAGTTTCCTAGGTTTATAATATTTTAGATATTGCCAGATATCTGTTGGAGGACAAACTCGTTCTTGGTTGAGCACAACTGTGTTTGTTCCTTGTTGCTTTTCATATAAATTAAGAATTATTAAAATTCTACATACAAGAGGGATCTATTCAAATTCAGGTACTATTCATTTTATTAACAGAATATAACTAGGTAAAATAGTCAAGTTTTTTTCTTTATTGGGCACATAGTAAAATAATATATGTTAATGACAGACTGGTGAGATCTAAGCACATAAACTTTAATTTTCTCCAAAGGTCAGCTTCCATTCTTGACAAATGCTAGTCTTTATTTTAAACATTGTGTTTTATGGTGCTAGTTCATATCATTTGAAGTCATATCCCATCTGTAGTGGGCTATAACCAAATGCCAAGATAAAATTTTCCAATTTTTGCATATTTAGATATTTCTGACGATAGCAATAGCTGCCAATTGACATGCAAAAAATACACTGGCTTATTACCAAACCTATCTGATCATCTGGACAGCAGAAATCACTGGGCTAGCATTGATTGATATAGTACATTCATTTGCATCAGACCAACTTCGCAGGGATTCAGCTGATGGAGTGGGAGCCATTATTACTGTAAAGAAAGCCACATGCATTGCAGGACAATTTACTAAGTCTCAGAATAAAAGAACCTTAGAACTGAAAGGAGTTTTAGTAATTACTTAGTTCAAATATTTCATTGTTGAATTTCCTCATAGATATAAATTCAGACATGATTGTAAAAATTTCAAGTCATTGTGAAACCAATTTCCAAAATTAGAAATTGGAAATATTAGAATTATCTATATTTTTTGTAGGGTACAAATTCAGGGATCTTATTAATTATTTTCATGCTAAAGCAGTCTCAATCATTCTAAATAATTTTGTTGGTATAAAAGCATGAAGATAACAATGTTGAAGAAGTGTCTTATATCTTTCTATTGTACAAGTATATGGATACTTTCAATGAAATATTTGAAAAGGACATTATATAAAACATGGATTTGTCTTATCCTAAACCTTCTCTGCAAAGCAAACCTAAAAAAGATAAATAAGTGTCTTCTTTTAAAGCATTTTTAAGTCTGTCTGCAATGTGATTGAGTAAAGAAAAAAGTCTATAAACATATTCTGAGATGTTCAAGCATTTTTATGTCTGGTAACAGAAGTATACATTTTAAGTTAAAATCCTGTCATTGACATATTTGCTAGTCAACTACCGATAATGTTTACAATTTTTGTCAAAAACACTAACAGAAAAAAGTATTCAAAGTAGTTCAGTAGATGTTTCTCTTTTTTGTGGATATGTTTTACAAATGAAATGAGGTTTAAAAATTATTAATATCTGTGAATATCATGGTGAAATCACCATTATGGATTTGCCCCCAAATAATGACAATGGCGAAGTGTGTAGGTACATGTCTACATAAGATCTGAAGTGCTGGGGGTCTGGATGGCACAGTCAGTTGAGCAAGGGACTCTTGGTTTTGGCTCAGGTCATGATCATAGGGTCGTGATCTCATGGTCCTGAGATCAAGCCCCCGTGTGGGGCTCTGTGCTCATTGCAGAGTCTGCTTGGGATTCTTCCTCCCTCTCCCTCTTCTCCTCCCCACTGCATTCTCTCACATGGTCCCAAATAAATAAATAAATATTTAAGAAAAAAGATTTCAAATGCTAAACAAATACTTCTAGAAAATGAAGATAAATTGCTTTATATTTTTTGTATCTTTGTCTTTTACTTCTCATTTTCTGTCTTTATTGCACTCTCTAGGGTCTCTGTTATACAATAGAAGTGTTGATAGTGACTATCCTTGTTCTCAGACAAAAAGCTACCAATACCTCAATATTACATGTGTTTTTTTCCCATACATATTATCAGATAACAGAGGTCCCCTTGTATGGTTTTTTTTCTCCCATCAATAAGAGATGTTGGCTTATTTGTAAAGTTTTTCTGTCTTGTCGATCATGTGACTTTTCTTTATTTTCCTACTAATATTGCAAGTTATATAACAGTTGAAAATGACAAAATGCTCTCTTACTTATGGAATAAGATTTTCTGTATCATCATGGGTTATACTTGTTATATATTATTGAATTTATTTTTTTAAAAGATTTTATTTATTTATTTGAGGAGAGAGAATGAGAGAGAGAGAATGAGAGGGAAGAGGGTCAGAGGGAGAAGCAGACTCCCCGCTGAGCAGGGAGCCCAATGTGGGACTCAATTCCAGGACTGCAGGATCATGACCTGAGCCAAAGGCAGTTGCTTAACCAACTGAGCCACCCAGGTGCCCTATATTATTGAATTTGATTGGTTAATATTTTGTTAAAGATTTTTGCATCCATGTGCATGAGAGATATTAATCAGATATTTTCAGAGTTTTGTAAAGTGCTTTCCAACTTTTGATATGAAGGTTATGTTGGCTACATAAAATTAATTATTTCTTTGCTAAAATCTGGGAAAATTTTGCAACATTGATGCTATTTCTTTCTTATAAAATATAGAAGAAGTATGTGGAAAGCCATCTGGACATGATATTTTCTCTTTAATTATTTTTTTAAATTATGGGTCTATTTTTATAAAATCTATAACAATTCAGATTTTCTATTCTTTTTTGAGTAAGTTTTGAGTAAGTAAGGTCTTTGAGGATTTGTCTATATCATGAAATTTACTGGCAAAAATTATAAATACTTTTATTATTTTTATGTCTAGAATCTTTGGTGATGAACATTTGGGTTCTTTCTATTTTTGTTCAGATTTCATAGGAGTTTATCAATTTGATTAACCTGTTAACATTGTCATTGCCCTCAATTGCATTTTCTTCTCTTTTCATTGTTTTTCCCTTTTGTTTGTTTTATATTCTTTTTGGAGCTTTTCGAGATGGAGCTTATAGAGTGTACATTTATTCAAAACCACAGTAAATAAAAATGCTAGTGAGTTGATTAGTCCAATTTTCCAGTTCATTAAGGGATGGGTAATTCATAAATAATAACTATATTACTTCACAGAACTTCTACAAATTAGAATCAGGATAGCCACCACAAAAGTATTTTATAAAATTATTAAAGTTTTTAATATCTCATTTAAGCAAACATATGAAATGAAAGCATTTTTTTCATTCCATATGAAGAATTTTTTTAAAAAAATAACTGTAGTTAAGACTTATACAAGTGTCCATGGGTTCTATGCTGATGATCTAGTATGCAATGCAAAACAGATGAAATGCTAAAGAACCTGTATGAAAAAACATCAGACATCTGGATTTGAGTTTGATAAATTGAGGCCTGCATTACAAAAGTGTGAGTCATAGCTCAATTTAGAAAAAAAAATGCAAAAGTTTTTTTTAAGAGGAATTATAGCTCTGTACATAATTCTTTATTGACTAGCTGATGAGATAGTGTGAAAGTGGCATGAAAGCTCTGGGTGAAAATAACTAAGTGTCTTTAAATAGAAAGAAGCCATCGTGCAAGTAGAAATACCCTTTTCCTTGAAATTTAAACTAAAGGAAGAACGAGATGTCGAACAGTAGAGCTCTCTTGAAGAAAAAAAGTATATCTCCTAATTCTTACCTTTAGTTCTTTTTAGATATATATATATATATATGCTTATTATACATATATATATACTTTTTAAAAAGTTACATAACATACACACATACACACACCACTGTAAAGATACAGACTGGGAGTAATTTTTTCTGAGTATTATTTTAGGAAATATGATAGTTAATAACATAATAATAATAGTAATAGTTTATTGTGAACTCTAAAATTGATTAACATGACATGAGAAATTTACATAGGTAGAAACATTGTAAATAACTTGTGATCTATTTTTAAAGTATATTTCATACAATACTATATGAGATAAACTGAGAAACTAATGTTTATTTAGAGAAAACCATATCATGAGAGTGATATTTGAGGAAGCGTTTGATTAGGAGTAACATTATGTCTTTGAAAGAAACTTGCGGATCTTTTAAAGGAAAGCAAAGCAACCAGCTGCAGTCCAGTATGATACAGTAACATTTTCTTCATTTGTTCACTGATCTGACAAAGATTGCAGTTTCCCCTTGCTTTTGTGCTCTGCTTTACATCAATGAGTACACCATTAAAATACAGATAATAATCTGCATTGTCTATCAATTCATTAATACTAGTTTGAAATACTATATTGCTTATCTTGCATACAGTCTTAGTCTCATGTTTCCTTATAACAACATCCATATTGTTGCCTTACATTGTTAGTAAGCTAAAATGTGTCACTGCCATAACAGCCCTCTTGGCTGTATATCATGATAACCATGCATAAGAACATGTGTTTTTTTACAAATTTCCCATTATAAAATAAATGATATGGGGATATGATATATATAGCATGATGAGTATAGTTAATAATACTGTACTGAATTTTTGAAAATGGCTAAGAGAATAGATGTTAAAACTAATCACAAGAAACAAAATTGTGACTATGTATGGTGACAGTTGTTACTTAGACTTGTTGTGATGCTCATTTTGCAATACCCACAAATATCAAATCGTTACGTTATATGCTTGAAAAAAAAAGTCAACACCCTAGCCAGATAATACAGTGCCAGAAACCTTAGAATAAATCAGTGTTAGAGCTGGATAGGCATTAGGGATTACCTACTAAATTTCTTATTTTTTAACGAATTTTTTGTGCAGTAATTGACAAAGACAAAGATGTAAAGACTGTGTTGTACCTGAAGGTTGACTGTATGTGATAGAAACATGGGTACTTTTCCACTCACCCCCCCTTCCCCAACTCCACACTACAGGAATAAAAATTATTCCTAAAGTTATAAAGTAACAACAACAAAAACAAAACATGTGTTTTAGAGTCCAGGACCAAAGTCCAGTGAGTCCAACTCATTTGCATTTTACTAGCTTTTTAATCTTGAGCAAGTTCCTAAAGCTCTGGGAAAGTTATTTACCGTGTCTATCTTTTGGTTTCCTTCTCTGTAATGTGGACACTAATCATAGAATCTGTTTTATAGGACTGCTCTAAGGATCAAATGACACAGTGCTTAACAATTATTGTAAGATCTCAACAACTGTTAAATTTTCTTTATGGTCTACCTTAAATGATTTTGTGTATTAAAAAGGGCCTCTGACATGTAATGCATAATAACTGCACATTATTTAACAGTGTTTAGTGATTAAAACCCTTGAGTTACTGAATGAGCCTGTCTGACTTGGATTCCTGGTTCTTCCAGTTTCTAGCTGGTTTTCTTCATCAAATTATACAACTTCTCAGGTTATGGCAATGATTAACTTACCTAATTATTTATGAAACCTTAAAACAGTTCCTTGAATATATAGCGATATACAATACATATTAATCTTTAGTAATACTAATATTATATAAGAGTACTGATATTAATAATAATTATAATAACTTCAGCTTGGGCACAGATTCACTGCTTAACCTTGAAAAGACATTTCCCTGGATTTTAAATCTCCATCCTTGTGCTGAGTGAGAGAGATGGAAAAAAAATCCCTGGTACCTTAATGCTCAAAAATTCTATGGTCTACTGTATCAACTTTATTGTACAGTGCTGTATATTAAGGTAACTGAGCAGTTATATATCTCAATCTCTTATGACTTATGCCATATCAAATCTCTTAAAACAAGTTAAAATAGCAAAGTTTATAAAAATTTATGTATAAAAATAAATTAGGGAAAAGATCTTCCCCGTCATCAGGTTTCACTCACTTGACTTCGCATATGCTTTTTTGAGTGAAAGACAGAAATATAGTTACAACAATAAAATTGAAGCAGGATTTATCCCCATTATTGATGTAAACCCATGGAATCAAGGGCCAAATGTGAGTTACAATGTTTTCCACCTGGCTTTCAATAGGAAAAAATACCTAAGTTGCTATCATGCTTATAGACTTTTATCCTATCCAAATGCACGGGCAATGTCCATATGCCTTTTTAAGGTTCTGGGGGACTGCTATTTGCCTGCCCCTTCATCTCCCCAATGCAGGCTAATTGGAAGTCCAACCTTCAGGCAGCAGTTAGGAAAGTCAGGACTTTGCGCATGCAGTCTACCTCCTATGAGGGAGAAACTAGGAGTTGGGTGTTTTTGCTCACTCACTCTGTCCTGAATGGGAGGGAATGGTTGCTAGGAGTATTTTGCTTCCAATAGAACCACCTCTTTGTTTTCATGTGATGCTGGGGGACTCTTGAAAGCCTAGTCTTATCAGCTCCCAGAGCTAGGTAATTTGGAGCCCGTTCCTCAGGTGGTAGCCATAACAATTGGGTACCAGTTGTATGGACAAGCTCCTTCCAGGGGGAAACTGAAGACCTGATTTACTTTTGGAGCCAGCTGGAGGGACAGAGCAGGGCATGATCCCACTAGCTCCATGAGGCTCTCAGAAAGATCCCTATCAACCCCCACATGCAGGGTGATTAGAAGCCAGAAGCTCAGGCAGCAGCTGGGAAAGTATACAGTCAGATCCTTTCCAGGGAAAAACAAGAAGACAGGTGTTTCTGCCTGCCTGCTCAGTGCTAAGCCTGAGGGACAGTTATAAGTGCTTTGTGCCCATTTGAAATCTGTATTTTTGTTTAACATGGTCCTGTGGGACTTGTGAATGCCAAGTCCTGTTGGCTTTCAGAGCAAAGTGACTTGAGGGCCTTGCCCCTTGAGTGGCAACCAGAAAACTTGGGGTGCAAGATGTGTGGAGAAGCTCCTTTCTAGGGAGAAGCTGGAGACTAGTTTTTATTGTTAGAGGAAGCCTAAGGGGGAATGTGGGGAAAGTTCCCACCAGCTCTTTCAGGCTCCCAGGAGGATTGCAGTCAGCATCTAGATGCGGGGTGATGAGAAGCCTGACCCTCAGACAGCAGCTGGCACACTATGCAGCCAAACCACTTTCAGGGAGAAACTGAGGAGGGGCTTTTTGCCTGCTCCCTCTACGAAGAGTCCAGGTATATAGGCATGGAGAGTGTTCACATTTCAGTTTAAAAATTGCTTCTTTGGGGGTAGCTCAGTCGGTTAAGTGTCCGATTCTTGATTTCAGCTCAGGTTATGATCTCAGCGTCCTGGGATAGAGCCCACACTAAGCCCCACCTCGGGCCACAATCAGCGTGGAGTCGGCTTGAGGATTCTTTCTCCCTTTCCCTCTGTCCCTCCCCTGCCTGTGCTCTCTCCCTCTCTCTCTCTCTCTCAAATAAATAAATAAAGCTTGAGAAAAGATTGCTTCTTTGTTTGCTATGGTGTTGTAAGACTCATGAATGCAAACTCTGTTGGCTGGTGTTTTGGGGGCCCTGTCCTGCAGGTGGCAGCCATAGATGATGGGTGTTAAGATGTGTGGACAGACTCCTTGAAAGGAGAAGCTAGTGACTTGGTTTTCCTGTTGGAGTGAGCAGGAGGGAGAGGATGGGGAAAGGGCTCCCTGGCTCATTCGTGCTCTGCAGAGGATCCCAGTCAGCCCCTCATTTGTTTTTAGGAGACAGAAAGGCCACAGCTAGAAAGAATATTGTCAAATCCCCTCCAGGGAAAAAGTGGAAGATGGGCACTTTTGTCTGTTCCCTCTGCACTGAGTCTGGGGCAATGGCGACTGTGAGTGTTCACATACCTGTTTAACAACTGCTTCTTTGCTTTTTATAGTCTTGTGTGACTCATGAACACAAACCCCACAGACCGTCACAGCTGCGTGATTTGGGGGCCTGTCCCTGGGGTGATAACCTTAAAAGGCAAGGCGCTAGTTTGATGCAACATCTTTCTTCTTCAGGTAGAACCCAAAAGTTGAGTTTTCCCTCCTAATTTTAAGGCATCATGAAGGGGTTGGGGTTTATGGTGAGAGTGTATCTCAGTCTTTCATAGCCCTTTTCAGTGTTGGTACATTTTCAGTTGTCCAATGTGTAGGAGTCATTCAACTAGTTTTTGGACTTCTCTCAGAGGAAATTGATCCATATGTAGCTACGTATTTGGTGTGTCTGTGGCAGGAGGGAAATTCACGAGCCTCCAAGTGGCCATCTTGGTGACATCTATCCTTAACTTTTGTGAGATGTTCAGTCTGGTAACAATTGTTTTTGCTAGTAGACATAGAAATGAGATCACCATTCACACATAAATGTGCATTTGACCATTCTTGTATAAATTATTCAAGATCAGTATGAAAATAATATTTTTTAAAAGGTACCAAATAGAGCATATGTATCTTAACAGATATGCCTTCTTTCTTGCCTTTCATTTCAAAATGAAATTTATATGGAAAATATATTTTCAAAAGCATAATTTAAACTATTTTGAAAAAGGATATCATGTACATTTAAACTGGGTAAAAGAAAATTGAAAACCCTAACATCAAAAGATAATTACAAACCTTTATTGAAGTTTAATTATAAAAGAGGTCCATGTTGGATGTGCTTATCAACTCATTAAATATGTTTTAATTCTGTACTTATAAATTTAAGAAATAGATTTCCTTTCTCATGTTGGGTGCTTGGGAAATAACAAAGTAACAAGATAGTGTTTGAAGGAACGTTAATGTAAGAAATTAAATTATCCAATACAATAAAGTTCACACTAAGTGACATTTAAGCAATACAACAGAGTACTTAAGATCGTGTGTAGTTACTGTAAATTAATTTCCACTCTGGTTATTTTGCCAATTTATCTTCTTTAGCAAAATAATAGCAACATACCGGAGGACTGTTAAAACCTTTGTCATTGATTGATTTATATTTTAGCTAAGTGATAGTTTGTACATCAGCAGATACCTGTTACAAGTATTGCTGTTAGATACTGTATGTACATGGGTACTTCAGAATAATTTGGTAAATAAATAGTAGTTTCAGGTCTAAAAAGGGATTTATCATTTTGCTCAGGATATATGTATTTCTGTTTCATTTCTTTTTTCTTTATTTCAGACGAGTTGTTGCAGGAGAAACTCATGATTTTAAGTTTCTTATTCCATAAATGTGACTCTGGGTATCAGCATTCAATAGTAGCTTAAATCTGTGTACTTTCTTGGTTTTCAACAAAATGTGGGAGATACTCCACTAGAAACCAGTGGATAAAGAGCAGGGATGCTGCTAAGCACCTTACAATGCACAGGAACATCATGCACAATAAAGAATAATCCTGCCCCAAATGTCAGTGATTCTGAAGTTGAGAATCCCTGAGTTAATGTATGAAAAAAATTATCATACCGTTTACTAGCATGCTTCATTTACTATCTTTTTAAAAAGAACTTTCAGTTAATATTGACAGAATGAGAAGCAAGCGTGGAACAGAGTTGAACACAGCCAAAGCATAGACAATCTTAAATTTTGGGAGCACTATTTTTGTAATACACATGAATAGATAACATGGAGGGAAATGTTAGTAGAAATGAGTTTTGCATGGAAAGAAGAGAATGGCAGGATATAATTTATGTGAGAAGGCATAAGTTTCCACAAATATAAATGGTTAGCATTTGCTATTAAGTGAAGATTCAGCTGATAATCTTCCTCTTCTTCCCTCACTTGTAAGAGTATATCAGCACGCCGAGAGGCAAATCCACAATTGTTCCTGGAGCATCCTTGTCCTCGAGTGGTCTCTTTAAGTTTCAGCGGTTTGGTTTGTTTTTGTTATCAGTATTTAGTTGCATAAGTACTAGAATATTTAATTGGAATACAAGTCTCATTTCCTCAACTCAACATCCCACAGATTTTCTCGTTCAGTGTCAAGAAGAGTTACTTTTCTACATCTCTGTTCTTTCTTTCCCATACAAATTAGAAATCAGTTGCTTTTAAAACTGAGGGTCATTGTTCATAACACCCAGTGTTCCATGCAGAATGTGCCCTCTTTAATACCCATCACCAGGCTAACCCATGGAACACTACACCAAAACAAATGATGTAATATATGGTGATTAACATAACAATAAAAAATTAAAAATAAATAAAAAATAAAACTGAGGGTCATTTAGACAATATAAAATCCTTACACTCGCCACATGATTTCTTTACCAGAAGAATAATTTGAAGCAAATATAATATGATACAAATTCCTCATGGTTCTTCAATTTTTTTTAAAGATTTATTTATTTATTTGAGAGAGAATGAGATAGAGAGAGAGAACATGAGAGGGGGGAGGGTCAGAGGGAGAAGCAGACTCCCTGCTGAGCAGGGAGCCCGATGCGGGACTCAATCCAGGGACTCCAGGATCATGACCTGAGCCGAAGGCAGTCGCTTAACCAACTGAGCCACCCAGGCGCCCTAATATTTTTTTTAGGTGCCATCAAATATCAAATAAAGTGATGGAAAACTGAAAAATCTCAAATAAACTTTAACTTTCCAAAGGAAATTACGATAGTTTTTGTTAAAAAGCTATTATATTGGTCCACTCAGTCTCCCCAAACAAAATATCACAAGCTGGGTAAAAAACAGAAATTTATTTTCTCACAGTTCTAGAGGTTGGAAGTTCAAGATCAAAGCAGCAGCAATGCTGGTGTCTGATGAGATCTCTTCCTGGCTTTCAGATGGCCTCCATACCGCTATGTCCTCACATGGCCTTTTCTCTTTATATGTCTGTGAAGAGATAGAGCTCTTTGATGTCTCATCCCCTTCTTCCAAGGACACTAGTATTATCAGATTAGGATCCCACACTTATGACCTCATTTAATCCTAATTACCTTCTTGGGGCACCTGGGTGGCTCAGTTGATTAAGCGACTGCCTTCGGCTCAGGTCATGATCCTGGAGTCCCGGGATCGAGTCCCGCATCGGGCTCCCTGCTCCGTGGGGAGTCTGCTTCTCCCTCTGACCCTCCCCCCTCTCATGTGAGTGTGCTCTCTCTCTCTCTCTCAAATAAATAAATAAAATCTTTAAAAAAAAATTACCTTCTTAAAGGCCCTATATCTAAATATAGCCACATTGGTCATTAGAACTTCAACATATGAATTTTGGAGGGACGAATTTTAGTCCAAAAAAGTCATATTTTTCTGTTTTCTAAGATTGCGATAATCCATAAAATAACAATGATGTACATAAAAGGTCCATTTATATGTTAAAAATGTGATAATCCTATTGGTTAGCAGATACTCTGCAAGTCTGTCAGGGTAGAGGGCAAGACAGAAACATTCACTGATATCTTGCAACTGACAGCCTAGTAGGAATATTTTTGAACAAGTCTAGTGATACCATGAAATGTGTGTTTATTTCTATAGGTTTGGAGATTTCAGGGTGGGAGGAAGCAATGTTCTTATATATTGGCTTATGTTCATGTTTTTATTTTTTTATTTTTTTTAAGATTTTATTTATTTATTTGAGAGAGAGAATGAGAGACAGAGAGCACGAGAGGGAAGAGGGTCAGAGGGAGAAACAGACCCCTCCCCCCCTCCCCCTGCCGAGCAGGGAGCCGGATGCGGGACTCGATCCTGGGACTCCAGGATCATGACCTGAGCTGAAGGCAGTCGCTTAACCAACTGAGCCACCCAGGCGCCCATGTTCATGTTTTTAAATAAAAGGTAAGGTTATGAGGATGAAGAGGGGCAGAATTCGTGGTAGGTAAGGACCTAGAGGACAGTAGAGAAACTGAAAAACTAATTCCTTTCCTTAATAGGGCAAGGATTAAAAAAAAAAATGCAGTAACATTGTGAATCATTGTTGAAAATCCAATCAAAGATTGTGACCATAAATTTAAAATGATCATAAATTAAACCTCTGCCTCTAGTTTACCATATGCAAGGACAGAGAAAATAGACAAAAACAGTAACAATAGCGATGATGTTAGTTGAATCTTTTAAATACTTACTGTGATAAACACTTTCAATGGATTATTTCATTCTTTTTATAGTAATTCTATGAGGTATCTACTATTATTACCCTGATGTGATGGTTAGGTAAACTGAGGCTTACAAAGATTTGAATAAATCTGCAAATAATGATTAATATAAGATAAGGATGTAGGTAGTCTGACTTCAAAAACAAGATTCTTAGGTCCTTCACTGTTTCTTCCAGGGTCAGAATTTTGGGAGGTATGTGTGTTATGACATCAGAGACACCATAAAATTAAATCATCCACAGGAGTAACTGAAAAGATAAAACACTAAATGTTTGCTAAATGGGGCTGGGACTAAACACTAAATAAAGATTTAGAGGGAAGGAAGTCAATGGTTTTAAGTATAATAAGGAAGAAGAAAAAACTGCATTTGGAGTACTTGAGTAAGGAGGAAAAAGAGGTGTGGCTCCATAGTTCGATGTTTAAAATATTTATGGGGCGCCTGGGTGGCTCAGATGGTTAAGTGTCTGCCTTCGGCTCAGGTCATGATCCCAGGGTCCTGGGATCGAGTCCCGCATCGGGCTCCCTGCTCCTTGGGAGCCTGCTTCTCCCTCTGCCTCTCTCTCTCTCTCTCTGTCTTTCATGAATAAATAAATAAAATCTTTAAAAAATATATTTATTATGTTTGGTGACACTAATCCTGAAGAAAAATACAGTTTGTGATTGCAGAAATGAGTCAGCGAGGACAAGTGAAGAGAAAGTCGTTAGAAAATATGAAGTCAAAAATCCTAGGTGTCCAAATCCCAGAGACTGGGGTATTCAAGGGTTATTAATCAACATCAAATATACCAAAAATGTCAGAATCTTGATGTGTCAGCCACACTCAAGTCATCAAGGAATTAAAGGATGGGGAGCTGACTAATCTAATATTGATGATATGATGCTAAAAATACTTCTTTTTTATATCCTAGGGGGATGAGAAATGATATGGAAGCAGTAGTGAGTGTCAAAGACAACATCTTCACTCCTGCCCTGAATTATAAAGGGTTTGAATAAATAAATATTTTCCCTTGATGATGACAGAAAAAGCAGTGTCCTCCAGGAATGGCCAGATTTCATTTAAAGCAATATGATGAAGGAAGCGTTCTGAGAATGGGTTGGCTGATTTTAGAACAGGCATTTCAAGAGGTGAGTTGAAAGCTGGAGGAGGAAAGTAGTCAGGAAATGTAGGGTAAAAGAAGCTCTTGTTCAAAGAGAGTGAAAGTGTAGCAACTTAGTACATCATATATTATAGAAGCAACTGGCACACTAACTGGATGACAACACGCAGCAGCAAACAGTAATGGTAGTTATGGTGACATTAAACCCAATAGTCTCTTAGAAGGTGTTTTACAAATTGTAGCCGTGACCCTGAAATGAGATCTAGTAGATACGATACAGGCTTGTGGGGCTGTGTGTGTTAATTTTTTTCACAGTCGGCTAGTATTTGCGGATATAGTAAGGATAGCGTTGCCAGAAAGTAACAAGAAAGCAAGGATGAGTCATGTCATCCTTCATCCTGAGTTTGGGAGCCGAGGCTGGTGTCAAGAGAGGTCAAAAAGAAGACACACGTCTGGTTCAAGCGCCGTCTTGAGTGGGAAGAAGTATTCCACTCAAAATATATTCATTGTAGGACAGTCTCGGCCTTGATTCCTATCTGCTCTGCATTGCCATGGTTCTGCCTTGGTTTTTATAAAATATATATTTTGTGGAATTGACCGTATTTATTTATGAAATGCTACACTGAATAATGTCCCAATAGTTATATTTATTCCCAAGTAGAAATTTCCCAGGATTTTTATTCCTGGGGCTTTATTCAAGGAAATGTTTCTCTAAAGAGATCCTATTTTTTTTTAAAGATTTTATTTATTTATTTGACAGAGAGAGACACAGTAAGAGAGGGAACACAAGCGGTGGGGAGGGAGAGGGAGAAGCAGCCTTCCTGCAAGCAGGGAGCCCGATGCGGGGCTCAATCTCCGGACCGTGGGATCATGACCGGAGCCAAAGGCAGACGCTTAACGACTGAGCCACCCAGGTGCCCCCAGAGATCCTATTTTGAATTTCATTCTTTTATTCATCAGAAAGAACCACAGACCAATTGATTTCCCTATAGTTATGTTTTTAGATCTGATCTCTAAGGAAACATATATATGTATAAATCATAATAATAGCTAGAATTATACCACTATTTATGTTTTTATAAATGTATAACCACGTGAAGATATAAATTACATCTATTTTTCAAATATTTTCATAATTTTATTAGTCTTCATATTAACTGTTAATGATTATTCATTTGTTTACATATTCCACCAATATTTGTTGAATGTTATATGTTTGGACCTCTATTGGTTTCTGTGGTTTGGATAAATAATACACGACCACTGAAGAAGCAGCTATGTAAATGTACATGTAATCAGTGTAATAAGAGAAGTATGTACAAAGAGTACAATACTAACACAGAAGAAAGAATGGTAATCTGAATATCCTGTAGTGTATTTTGGCAACATTTTTTTAGGAAGAATTGACATTGAAGTGAGGTTATGAAATATGAATAAACTTTCACCACATATCCAAAAAGAGATAATAGCCAAAATGGACCAACATTGGTATGGGGATCGATAAAGTGGCAAAGAATTGAAGTCAACTTTGTCCTACTGGGAGATGGCTGTATAGATACCATGCTAACAAGCTGAGGTTTGTTCTTGAAGCAATTGGAAGTTTCTTACATCTAGTAATCAGTTCTGAAGTGCAAAGCTTTAAGGCTGGGAAAAGAATTGGGCTTGTGAGTAGTTGTATTTTGCTTCCTTTTTTTCCCCATAATTGTTGGAGAAAAGATTCTTGTGGATTTTTTCCCTTTTTCAAGTTTTTATTTAAATTCCAGTTAGATAGCATACAGTGTAATGTAAATGTAAGTAAATGTAGAATTTAGTAAATCATCACTGACATACAACATCCAATGCTCATCACAAGTGCCCTCCTTAATACCCATCACCCATTTGGCTCATCCCCCCAACTTCCTCCGCTCCAGCAACCTTCAGTTTGTTTTCCATAGTTAAGGATCTGTTTTATGGTTTGCCTCTCCTTTTATTCTCCCATGTTCATCTGTTTTGTTTCTTAAATTCCACTTATGAGTGAGAGCATATCGTATTTGTCTTTCTCTGACTTATTTCACTTAGCATAATACACTCTAGCTCCATCACGTTTTAACAAATGACAAGATTCCATTCTTTTTTGTGGCTAAGTAATATTCCATTGGAGACATATACCACCTGTTCTTTATCCATCCATTCATCAGTCAAGAGACATTTGGGTTCTGCATAATTTGGCTATTGCTGATAATGCCGCTGTTAACATCAGGGTGCATGTATCCCTTCGAATCAACATTTGTGTATCCTTTGGGTAAATACCTAGTAGCACAAATGCTGGGTTGTAGGGTAGCTCTATTTTTAACTTTTTGAGAGACCTCCATACTGATTTCCAGAGTGGCTGCACTGGTTTGCATTCCCACAAACAGTACAGGAAGGTTCCCTTTTCTCTGCATCCTTGCCAACACCTGTTGTTTCCTGCGTTGTTAATTTTAGCCATTTTGACAGGTGTGAGGTGATACCTCACTGTAGTTTTGATTTGTATTTCCCTGATGATGAGTGATGTTAAGCATATTTTCATGTGTCTGTTGGCCATCTGTGTGTCTTCTTTGGAAAAATCTATTCATGTCTTTTGCCCATTGTTTATTGGTTTTCTGAATGAATTTAAAAGATTCTGAGAATAATTAATTCAAATTATCCATTGTAGTCCATAGGCTTTTTATAATTTCTTTGATTTTTTTTCAAGTTCTTTCAATTCCTAGAGATAGGCAGGCAGGCAGATAGATAATAGATAGATATACAGCTACAATTAATATCATAATACAACATCAATATTATATATAGGTAGAGAAGTCTTCTGTATGTCATTAATGATAAATGATTCCCTCAATTTGACTAGAGATAAATTTCTGCGGGACATAGACCCCTCACCACTCATTTCCTAGAGCATTAGATTTAGAAAGTTTGCAACTCTAAGCTATTTTTCTGCCCCTTTGAGATATAAATCTTCTACAACTTAGAACAATCTTTCTCAAGAACCTGGGAGCCATTCCTTTGAAATGTAATCATCATGGAAGAGAGGGCCCCAGTCTCCCAGTCTCTGTGGGAGGATAGGGGCCTAAATTCAATAAGCACAAATTAGCAAACACAGATTGCTTCATCACATGAACCAACCTCCCTGCACCAAATCCCTCCATACTTTCCTATCAACTCAACCCAGTGCTTACAAACTCTCTTGCTTTTCAGGGGAGTAGAGTTCAGTATCTTTCCCCACTGCAGTACTCTTGAGTAGTTTTCCATGTCTATGTAACTCCACCTGATGCAATTTCTCTTTAACATCATGGGGCTAAGCCTAGAAGGCTCTGAATTAAAAGCCAGCTGAAATTTAGTCAGCTGAAATTCTTTTTATATGCAATGGACATAGATTGCAAAATATGGAACAAGCTTTTCTTCCTGATTTTTAATAGTTGGTCATGAAATAATTTTCATTATTTTTCTGTCTCCACATAGATTTTATTGGTTAAATTATAGTGGCTGCATCAAGAGTACTCTGCAGATTACTTTTATAATAGTTAAGCATTAACTATTATATAAAGTTCCTTGATAACAGGAGACATGACTTAGATTTCTTTCTATCCATCATCACACCTGAAAATAATGTTGAAACAAGCAGACATTTAATAAATGTTTTGCATGGTAGGGAAATTCTGATAACAGCCGACTCATGGATGGGGAAAATCACTGGAATAGAAAACAGGTGCAGGGCCACAGTAAATACAATTATGGAGATTATTTCATCTGATTATAATCATGATGGCTAATGTTTAGTTATATCCATATAATTTTAGTAAATGGAGTTGATCACCATATGGCAGAATTTGACTTACTGACGATGAACTAACACACACATACACACACACACACACACACACACACACACACACACTCACAAAGAAACATTCCTGTGATCTTGATGCTTTTGCTTAACATACAGATATACCCCTCTAAAAGATGTGTATCTATATTTTTAGCTATGTAAATATAGCTCAATATACATGAAAATTTGAAATTGCAAAGTAGTTTAAGTGATTACTTCTATAGAATTTAAATATATTCTTATCTTCCCACATTACAAAATGATTTGCCACTGAGTACATCTAAATAGAGGCATACACTATTACATTTAATTGTTTTATGGATCATCAACGATTTGTCCAATGGGAATAGGGTTAATGGTCATTATCAATTGAGGATCAAAATGAACAAAGATAAAACTTATCCATTATATAGTGTTTCACTTATAGGGATTTTATTTACAGAAATTTTACTTGCAAGAATTTCATATGCAGATACATATTTTTAAAAACACAAAATATGTATGGCATTTTCCACTAGAAGAGATTTTAAGGAGTTATAACTGGGATTATTTAAAATAAAAAAGAAAGAAGATTAGGGCACCTGGGTGGCTCAGTCGGTTAAGTGTCCATCTCTTTATTTCAGCTCAGGTCGTGATATCACGGTCATGAGATCAGGCCCCACACTGGGCTTCATGCTTGGTGGGGAGTCTACTTGAGATTCTCTCTTGCCCTCTCCCTCTGCCTTCCCCCTCACTCTCTCTTTCTCAAATAAATAAATAAATAAAAATAAAATTATTTGCATAAATTATCTTTCATTTATTTAGTGCCCTGGAGCAGTCATCTGTTACATGAAATCTTAACATCTGAAAAATTTGGTGTCTTATCCAAAGACATAAGTTTAGTTTGGTAAGAATATAAACATTTCCTATACTACTCATAATTGTAACAGGAAAACAGAATAAATTATATCCACCAATTTTTTCTTAGGTTTATATTCACCATAAGAAGTGAAATATATCTGCATATTCTCAGATTGATATTTATGTAAGTGAGACACAAAGATTTTGAAATAATAAAATTTATTTTTTAAAGATTACTTTGTAAATATTTTGAAGACTCCAATATTAAATTCATTTTAAAATTACCTTCTTGGTTTAAACTGTTTTGTTAAATTGCTTCTTTTAATTCATAGATTTTAATAAAAGAAGAATTGTTTTTAATTAACTTTAATATTTTTAAAGAGGCAAATTTTCCTTTGCATTTGTTATGCCCCTTAGTGAGCAAGCAATTCGATGAAGCCTATATTTAATGTTACAGAAGGTAAAATTTAAATGAAGACAGAAACATTAGGCCCATAGAACACAAGCTGTGTTCAAGTGTTCTCTTCTATTCAATCCTGGACTTGGTAGGTCAGTTCTCCCTCACCTCTTGAAATGACGGACCCAGCACTTGGAGCTTGAGACAAATAAGGCAAACATGGAAGCTCAGGCCAGGTCAGCTGAGTTTCTATCTCAAGGGAGTTAATTTCTACAATATGTTCCAAAGCCAGTCTCACCACTGAACATCCTATCTCAAGATCCAGAGAATCAGGTTTTAAGAAAGTCATAAGCATATTTTTTGCTATTATTTAACTATAAACAAGCCTTAAGATAAAAAAACTCAGTGGGGCAGATGATAGAACCTACATGCTTTTGAGATTATGGATCATCCAGACGTATCCTCAAAAAGCCCTGGAATGCCTTGCTCGGTGATATTGAGTACTGGCTGGAAAGATCTGGATCCAGCAAGTATATACAGGCAATGGGAAAAATCTGACTAGTCCTTACTGACACTTCTAAATAGAGATGGCCTCCTGGCCAAGAAAAAGTAAAATGGAACATTTTTAAATTTCTTATTAGGAAACAATAGCCAGCAGGAACATGAGAACACTCAACTTCTCCATGATCTAGAAGTTTGGTACCTCCCAGTCTGGAACCTAAACAATGTAAACATGAGGAAAGAGGGGAGATTTCTATGGGAAAGCATGTATATATACATACATATATGTATGTATATATGTGTGTGTATATATACATGAATACGTGTGTGTATATATACATATATATCTCCAAGGCACACAGGTGGCTTCGGAAGAACTTAAGTTTATTGTCTTGGGATCACCTTTGACCATTACTCCCCATAAGGAATGGGCCACCCTATCAGGTATTACCCCATCCTCCCCGGGTGAAGGAAAGGCTTTAAACTGAATGATCTTTGTGGGATTCTGTTATGGCACCAGCTAATTAACAATCTGAGGTCAGGGGGTGTTATGAAGCTAACTGGACCAGATGTCTCTTTATGTCTGACTACACTGCACTTTCTGAATTATGTAGGAGTTACTGCAAGCACCCTTCTACAGGACTACCAACCTAAACCACATAGTCTTAAATTCCACATACAACTTCAAAGTGGTTCTGAGGAAGAGACAGAGTCAAAATATATGTAAAATAAAAGTAAAAATTGTAATGTTTAAGTTGGCAACTATGAGCCTGGTATTTTCTCAGTAGCTCCTCTGGTTGGAAATTATTATTCCTATTTTACAGATAGGAAAATGGGCTCAGAATGTTGAAAGGTACATTTCAGGCCACATAACTAGTCCATGGTAGACCATGAAAGCAAGGAGGGATTGATGGGCTTCCAATGGTTGTACAATACATTCATTCACTCTCTGAGGCATAGAGGCATTATATGAAGACACAAGGAATCTGTCAAGAAGGAACTCAAAATGAAGAGCAAGTGTATTAGAATGGACCCTAGTCTCAGTACAGGGAGTTATTTGGATTTAATTTCTGATTCCTACATTCTCAGAGCATTTAGAAGGCAAGAAAGGCAAAAGCACAAAGCACTTCTATTGCTTTGATTCCAAATCACTACAATTTGTTCTTCCTTTTCTTATCCATTGCCTTTATTCCCATATTTTAGTGCATCCCGCCCCCCCAGCTTTTATTTGAAAAATCTGAAAAAACTAAATAGGCTTGCTCTCAAACTTGCATTTAGACCTGTTCATGATCTTTGTGTCATAGAAATTTTCACTTAAGGTAAGACACATTTGTAGCAAGACACTCACATTTAGGAGAAAGATATTTATTATGTTTAATTCTCAAGAACTATGTAAAAATAAAAAATAAACTTCAGAGAATTCAACTAAAATAATCCTCACCATTACTAAGGGGTAAATTTGAACTTATATTCAGATCTATTAATTTAAAACCAGTTTGCTTTTCATTACAAAATAGCTAAGTATGAAACAGTTCTCCTAGCATGGAGATGAGGACCCCTGGACAAAGTGAGAAAATGGTATCTAGATAAATACATAAAAAGTTGATAAAGATAATTCCTAATGACCACGTTTTTTTTTAATGAACTAAATTGTGTAATCTGCCAAATTTATGAAAAAAAGAGACTAGTATCTTAAAGAAAAATGTATAATTTCAGAAAATTCTTTGGTTAAATATGAAAGGAAGGGTCTAGCTTAAATTGAAAATCACACCAACTAATCTTTGCTTCTTTAAAAATACATATTCATCCTTAGAAATATTTCCATAAAATTTGATAGTAATTCTACAACAATTTACCAGTATATTTTGAAGTCATATTTTGGTCAGTGATTTCAATGGCACCCTTAAATAGAATATTCTATTTGAATATATGCCATTTTAAAAAAAAATTCTTAAATCACAGAAAAATAATTACATACTGTAAATGTATCTACTAACTTATGGTTCAGGTTTCATTCTTATTAGGTTTATATTTTCCCTCTTAACAGTTCTAATAATTTCACTTTCTAGAAAATCCTTAAAACTAAGAAAAATAAAACAATACCTAAATGTTCCAAGCAAGTAATGTTAGAATTTATGCCTGCATTCTTCTCATGAATCACATAGACTGAAGGCATAGGAAGTACCTCTCCAGTGATGTCATAGCGGCTTTCATTTTCGTCTTGGTTGGAATGCTACTTAAAGTGATGCAAGTAGAGTAGGTGTTGAAATAAATAGCGATCTCTGTTCAGCTTTAGTTGTTTGCAAAAAGTCACAGTTCTTTAGAATGTTATTAATTTACCGAAAGCCAGACCTCAGTGTGTACCTAGAGAATGGCTGAAAGGAAAGATATTGCATGTGAACTAGAATTTGCTGTCTCACTTCTCAGATTATATAACACCTCAGTACAAAAAGGCAATGTCTAACATTAATGTTTCTATGTTAACATGTATTTGAAAACATTATTTACAAAAAAGAAAACAAAAATGAACCAGAAAACATCCAATGTTTTTCTCTTCAGAAAAAGTTGGTTTTAGTAGGGCCGTTTCTTATGACATCCTGTCATTCTAAATTTCTTTCTTGAAAGAGGAATTTTATAATTCTAACTCTGAGCCCAGAGTTTTAAGTGATTATAATGGTCTCTTTGTAAATGCATGGGCCAGAGTGTTTTTCTTTAAAGATTTTATTCATTTATTCATGAGAGACAGAGAGAGAGAGAGAGAGAGAGAAGCAGAGGGAGAAGCAGGCTCCCAAGGAGCAGGGAGCCTGATGTGGGACTCGATCCCAGGACCCTGGGATCATGACCTGAGCTGAAGGCAGACGCTTAACCATCTGAGCCACCCAGGCACCCAAGTGTTTGTCTTTAAACAGCTAGTACTTGTCCATTTCAGAATTTACAGGATCTATGCATAACTCTGAATTAACTAAATAATGAACAGTTTATAACAAGCTTTTTAAATTTTAAATGGAAAATAGACTAACATTCACTTGAATCTAAGGGCTAAGTCTGGGTTCAAATGATGATATCAATTAGGATACATTTTTCAATGTATATAGTTTTTTAAGTTTTGGCAATATGCACATATATATATATTTTAAATATTTTATTTATTTATTTGTCAGAGAGAGAGAGAGAGAGCAAGTGAGCACAAGCAGGGGGAGCAGCAGGCAGAGGGAGAAGCAGGCTTCCCGCCGAGCAGGGAGCCCGATGCGGGACTCGATCCCAGGACCCTGGGATCATGACCTGAGCCGAAGGCAGACGCCCAACTGACTGAGCCACCCAGGTGTCCCGGGAATATGTATGTATTTTGAGAAATCAAGTTCCTGATTAAAAATCAGGATTTGTCAGGCTCCACCACAGGCAGTTACAAAGGTTTTGCAGGACAGGCCTCATGGGGAACCCTCCCCTCCCTCTGCACCACACCTGATGCACAGCCGCTGTGTCGCAGTTTATGGAGAGTCGCAGCCAAGGACTCAGGCCCGCCGGTGGGTCATGCCCTTGGCATATTTGCATTCCCAGCCCCAGCACCTTCCTTCCTAGGTCATTTTATCTGAGGCCTTGGGCGGAGGTCGTCTTCAGGCCCTTCTGCTGAGGCCTCCTTATAGGGAGAGGGGAAGTAGAAAACTTGAAGACACCCAGATTCCCCTGACCTCCCCCTGGTGTGCAGTTCCACAGGAGGAAATGGAACAAAGGGCGTAGGTGCTTTCTCTCTTTTAGCCTCTTGCTCATAACCCTGCAGTAAATAGATAAAGGCTTTAACTCTCATTTTTTTGTCTGGTTGGTACTCCCACACTTGGCCCCTCAGTTCTCTCCCAGTTCAGAGGAGCTCCGGACAAATTGGCACTGCAAACAAGACAGATTATTAAGTACAATGACTCTCTGGAAGGGCAAAAAGCCCAAAGATCCTGCAGGGTACCTTTGGGAGGTGATAGTGGAGTCCACAGGGCCTTCCAGAGGGGTGCTAGGCAACTGTTTACAAGTCTGAGGGTCCTGGGGCACTTCACCAATTTGTCTTGGGAAGTGACAGTGGAGCCCATAGGGCCCTTTGCCAGATGGCCAGTGGGTCTGGCAGGGTGCTCAGTGGGAGCCGTGGGCAATTCTTGGAGGATGCTAGCAGATCGTTCATATAGATGTCTCAGTTTCCAAGAGGACATTTGGTCCTTCTCTCTAGCCCCTACACCCAGACCAAACTCACCTCATAGGTCAGATTAAAGATCTAACAAGTTTTCAGGAAAAGATGGGGAAGCAGTTCCCTAGCCCTTGCTAGTAACCCTTCAACAATGGTACCAGAGGTGGTCAAGAGGGTCCCACACGCTGGATGCTCCAAGGACGTCCCCCCTCTGGAGGTCACCTTGCTAAAGCCAGTATGTGAGAGTCACAGGGTGTGGGGCTATTAACCACTAGACCACTCTCTTAAGAGTGACTTCTGGTAACAGAAGTGAGTCGCAGTAGCAGCATCAGCAAAACTGCTTTCTTGGTGTGCCCTGCTCCAGGGAAGCTGGTGCTCCTCCCCAACCAGCCCACCTTGCACTGCCCAGGGAGTCCTAGCAAGTAGGAAACAACTGTCCACCTGGCCTGTTCCACCTCACTTTCTATTCCTTCCGCATGCTTGTGACTGGAGACTGACAGGTCATCCCTGTGACCCACAAGCGTTCTGTTCACTCTGCCCCTCCCTTGATGGTCTGGGGATGGGACAGAGGGCCCCACTGACTTTTACCCTGGCTTTTCAGCTTTCAGAAATAAACAAAACTAGGGGAAAGTCCAATGTCTGTAGGTCCCAAAAAGGGACAAGAGATTAAAATTCAAGAACAAGTTTTTAAAAATTGAAATTCTTGGGCCTTTTAGATACCAATGCACTGGTAACTGATCCTTAGAACCTCTGGCACCAAAATGAGGGGCAAACAGATAATGCTCTCTGGTGTGGGCCTGAGGCCACCATCACTTGCAACTTTGCCCAAATCCAACTATAGACAGGTCTCTTCAGGATCCTACCAACTTTCATTGTTATTGTTCCTCTATAAAACGTGCCTTCTTTCTTTAGCTGCATTTTTCTCTACCACACTTGCTTTGAGCAGTTTGGTATAGCTTCATTTAGTTTCTTCACGTATCCTGTGTTTGGGGCTCATTGAGCTTCTTTGGATCTGTGGATTTACGGCTTTCTTTGAGTGTGAAAGATTTTTAGCCATTATTTTTTTTGTACTCTTTTCTGTTTCTTCTTGTCTGTCCTCTCATTGGAAGACTCCATCTACACACATACTAGGCTTCTTGTAATTTTCCCGCAGCTTACTAAATATATTTTCATTTTTAATATTTTTTCTCTTTGTGTTTATAGTAGTTTCTAATGGCATGTGTTCAAATTCACTAATCTTTTCTTCCGCAATACAGAATGGGCCACTAGTACCATTCACAGTGTTTCCCATTGCATATATCATAGTTTCATCTCTAGAAGTTTGACTAGTGTCTTTTTTTAACATATTCCATGTCACAATAGCAATAACTGTTTTAATGTCCATGTCTACTACTTCTGCAAGACAGTAGATGTTCTACCTGTGAATAAAGGGCAGTTCTTTGAGTCCACATCATTGACTGCCATGGAGTGAGGACGAGAGTTTTATTTACTCCCACTGGTGTAATTCTGACCATGTGAGTAAGCAGGGTACTCATGAATCTACATTGCATCCCTGAGCCCCCATGTTCAGTGATTTAACTGAAGAAACCATAGGGGTGTTAGGACAAGGAGTAAACATTTTTAAAAATTGTAATTCTATACTTTTCTTGTTATTCTTATCAATGTAAATAATTTGTAATGCCAGAAAAGTAGTAAATAAACTCCAAAGTCTTGATTCAGTCATCTTAATAATTTTCTGGTAAAAGGTTAAAAACATAAAAAAATTAATAATATTGTTCTACTGCTCTGCTGCCAAAAACAGGGAATATGCCATTGAAATAATTATAGCATAAGATCTGGAGTTAAGCATAGAAATGCTAGATACATATAAATATCTTTGTAATAAAATATTTAAGTCCCAACTCTGGCTATAATAAATTTGCTATTTGACCTTGATAAATCCTTCAGCAAAATTGAGTCTCTCTCTTTTTTTTAAGATTTTACTTATTTTTTGACAAAGAGGGAGAGAGCACAAACATAAGCATTGGGAGTGGCAGGCAGAGGAAGAGGGAGAGGCCAGCTCTGCACTAAGCAAAGAGCCCAATGTGGAGCTCGATCCCAGGACCTTGGGATCATGACCTGAGCTGAAGGCAGACACTTAACCAACTGAGCCACCTAGGTGTCCCTGGATAAAAATGAGTCTTAATTTTCTTACTTTCCTTAGAGTAGAATAGTAATTTCTATATAAAAAAGGTCATTGTGAGGCTTAAAATTATTTATAAGGAAGCATTTAATAAACACTGAAATCTATATAAACTTAAGAAAGTATTCTTATTTATGTATTTTATGTATTTTAATATTTAAATTCTATGGTGATGATGGTTTATTTGCAAATAATAGCTGTATACTACATCCTAATCAGCTTTTTGTCTTCAGATAGCACCTGCTACTCCTAATGTATGCTGTCTTTATTAACGGAAAAAATACTTGTACTGGTATTCACTCCAGACTGTTTTACTCTTCCATTTATTTTGCTCTAGAAACCAAAAGACTCTGCATTTTAATGCATCCTATATAAAATATAAGTGGAAAAGTAATAAAAAATGGTAAACTGGTTATATACTAGGATACTTATAAAATCTCTTTTTTTAATCTTGCTTTTATAGAGATACTTGTTTCTTTTAATCAACACAGTTAAATACTAAGTACCCTAGTATATAGAAGTTTTTGTGTCCTAGGAGCCAGAAGAATTGGACTTTTGCTTTAACCCTATCTAAAAGCACACATATAGTGTAAGCAAAACTGTATCAATTCTGAGCCTGTTTTCTCATCTGTGGAAAGAGGGATTGTATTATATGACTTCTCAGGAACTTCTACTTGGGATAATTATATGCTTTATATATACATACATCAAAGAATTATTGGAATTCAAACTTGTTAATACTGGATATCTTAATTTTCTATTATGGAATATTCTAAGCTTAAGGGAGCAGAAAGAACATATCAATGATTCCCAATATACAGTTCATGCAACTTAAACAATTATCAATTCATGGGCAATTTTGTTTTATCTATACACTGACTAGTTTCTACCTTTCACCTTATTGTTATAGATCACATCCCATATATCAAATAATTTTATCCAGAAACATATTGATATATATCTAGAAAACATGCTATGATGCCATTAGTCTACGCAAAGATGAAGAATAATGACTTAGTTAAAAGGCAAGCCAGTGTTCAAATTCCTTTAATTTACCCATAAATTTTTTAAATATATTTTAGATTATTTAATTTAGAATTTTGATCAGGTGTTATGTCTCTAAAGTATATAGAATCTGTTAAGTTTTCTCTTCCCGTCCCGTATCTGTTTAAGAAACTGAATAATCTACTCCTTGGAGTTACATACAGTCTAAGTTCTGATTTCATTTCTAGTTGTCATTTACTGTGCTTATATACACTTCATTTCCTTTATTTTGATAAATAAAGAAGTTTGAAATCAGATTCACATTTGACCAATGAGATAAATCAGATTCAGACTCAGGTTTGATTTTCTGGCAAGACAATTTTATAGGTTGCTATGTGATTGTCTCCATTTTGTGATGTTAATAGGCATTTTTTCTAGATCCATTATTTCATTAGAAGTTGCAAACGATGACATTCTGTCACTCCTTCATTATTACCTGGAATTTCTGTAAGTAGTCTATAGGGTAGGCAAAACTTTAATTCTAACATCTCAGGGTGTCCACTGGGTCAGAGAATTAAAATAACGTAAGTTATTAACAGCAGAAAAGCATACAGACTTTTACATGTTGATGGAAGCCCCCATAGGCAAATGAAGACTCAAAGTAGCTGGGCGTTTATATAGTAAATTGAACAGAGATAGGTAATTACAGACAAATAACTAAAATACATGCAGAGACTATAGGAAGATAAGAGTTATTTTAATAACGTCTGTTTGTACAGATTTCTTTGAGCCTCAACTCCCTGTCTCTGGTGATAAGAATGTTTCTTCTTGATTGAAGGAGAGTACCTTTCACACTGAAGGTTGATCTGCTTTCGTGAAGGAAGGGTAGGTCAGAGTGCCCTGTCCTCCTTGCACCTACTATTTTCCAAGTCCCTTTAGTTCAAAGTAATCCTTATGCCAAAGTGGCATATTTAGAGGTGGCATATTCTGCCACCCTTCTAATATATTTCCCTCATCAAATAGGAATTCATATGGAAAGGCAGGATAAAGGCTTAAATTGTCCCTTTGTTTGCCAACTTTCAAATTAGTGAGGTATTTATCATGTTCTCCGATGTTATGCAATGAATTGTCATTCGTGCTTCATTATCATTACGAACCTATGATGTTAAGCATATTTGATACCTCTTAATACTTTATAATTATTCTTTTATGAGGCTTAAATTGTTTTTAATTTGGTCAGAAGCTGCCTCCTCAAGGTGGTTCCAGAATCATTTTGGGAATACCCTTTGTCATGTTTGGAAACTCCCCTAGTTTTTGGCATGACAAATCTTGGTGTATATCTTGCCTAGAATCCCCAACAAGAACTTCAGTCAAGTATCCCTGTCTCCTTTCTTTGAGAAGTGCTTCTCTGAGGTCACAGTCCAAGCACTAGTGATGTTTAGATTTACTAGATTGACCCTGGTGTCTAGTCCTTTTTATTAGAAAGGAAAAGTTAACAAATTATAATATTTCTTATAAGGTAAATTCATCATGAATTCACACTGAAACTTGCAATTCAAATAAGGGATGACAAAAATTTTACTTAATCATTTACAGCTATTTTTCATTTGCCCCATTTTGAAAATCTGGTCCCCAACATCATCAGCATCATTATTTATTTGCTTTATTGTACAATACAAATGCAACAGTATTGCAATTACAATGCTAACACTACCTCCAAAATTAAAACAGTCTTAAACAATACCAACACTACTTCCAACGTCATGACTAAAATGAGATTAAGATTTTCCTTTTGCTTTTGTTTGTTTATTTGTCCTTTGAGTAACTTAGAGTGTTTGAAGACATTTGAAATGATTTTTCTATTAGTTATCCCAACCACCGGTGTACAGTTAAGGTCATTTGTGTAATTTGGATTTCAAATTGTATGAAGTTATTTTTAAAGAAAATTTTCTTGGCTGCCTGGGTGCCTCAGATGGTTAAGCATCTGCCTTCGGCTCAGGTCATGATCCCAGGGTCCTGGGATCGAGTCCCGCATTGGGCTCCCTGCTCCTTGGGAGCCTGCTTCTCCCTCTGCCTCTCTCTCTCTCTCTCTCTGTCTCTCATGAATAAATAAATAAAATCTTTAAAAAAAAGAAAAAAATTTTCTTATGCTGATATGTAAATGAGACATATAGTTATTATGTTAAATACATACAGTGGCCCAAGAGCCAGCATCTTTGTGTGTGTATATATATATACACACATATATATATATATATACACACACACACACACAAATGTATATGCACCCTTAAGAAGGAAATATGTAGAAACTCTTAAGGTTATTGAATGTTGAAATATAGCTTAAGGGGCGCCTGGATGGCTCAGTTGGTTAAGCTTCTGCTTTCCGCTCAAGTCGTACTCCTGGGGTCCTGGGATTGAGCCTAAGCCCATTGTCGGGCTCCCTACTCACTGGGGAGCCTGCTTCTCCCTCTCCCTCTGCCTGCCCCATCCCCCGCTCATGTGATCTCTCTCTCTCTACTTCTTTCTCTCTCAAATAAATAAATAAATAAATAAAATCTTAAAAAATATATAGCTTAAGATTTAATTTGTTCAAATGCCTTTTCTCCCACGAAAGATATGATAACACGAGGTTTTTCCTTAGGCCTATTAATATAATGGATTATATCAATGTGTTTCTTAATACTGGACAACCTTTGTTTTCTAGAATTAACCCTACTCAGTCACTATGTATTATTTTTAAATATATTACTGGATTCTTCCTGCTAACATTTCATTTAGGATTTTACCTAAATTTTCTAAAGTGGCTAATTTTAGGCCATTTTTTTGTGAAATATTTTTATGTTTGAGCATTAATATTACAGTAACTTTTTAAAAGAATTCAAAAATTGGGAATTTTGTATCTATGCCCTAGAGAAGTTAGAATGACATATAATTATGTAAATTTTACAGCTGTGACAAAGCACCCCTTTGAAAATACCTGGGCCTGATGGCTTTTATGATTTATCTCTTTAGCTACTCTTTTATTTCTCCTCTTTATTGATCCTTTTAAAACTTATAGACTAGAACATTGTAAATTGTCCTTTTATAGAAAATTATCCATTTAATTAAGTTTTCAAATGTATTTATTAGAGTTGCACAAGAATCTCTGACTATATTTTTTTTACTGTTTTGATAATTTTTTCCCTTTCCATTTCCAATTTTTTCTTTTTGTTTTCTGTATATTTTCCTGATTAGATTGGCTAATGGCTTGTTCACGTCTTCTTTTTTTTTCTAGTAATTAGGATTACATCTTCACACACAATTCAGATAACAAACCTACATCCAAATCCTTACTTGGTTACTTGGATTTTGTCAGATTATTTAATCTCTCTAAATTTCTTTATATGTAAAGTAGTAATACACATGGTAAGGATTTAAAAGAATAAAAAATATAAGATTCTTAGCTGAAAAACTGGTACCTGATAATCAGTATTTGCTATCATTATTATTAGTGACTATTGATTACAAATGAAATAAGAAAAATTCTTATTCTCATACATATATTCTTAATTATTTTAGCAGAACCACTTATTGGTTGTACTAAGATATATGACGATTGTCTTAGCTTGAACAGCTGCACAGTTAATGGAACTGAGTAAATCACTTCATAAAATTAGTACTTAAAATTATGAAAATTATAGCCATGGATGGTCAGATATAGTATAGCATTGTTCATAACAATAATTTTGTGTTCAAATTTAGATTGATATTTTCCATAAAAAACAATTTTAAGTTCCTATTTTTTACATAATTATCATTCAGCACAAATAGACATGAAACTAAAAAAGTAGATTAAAACTACAAATGCTGACAGTAGGAATGACTATGAAATAGTCTTATGCAAATAATGTTTGAAATACTATCAATGTCTACTTTTTGTTTTTTTGAAAGCTATCTTTTTTTTTTTTAATCAGTGTCTACTTCAAATGAAGCAGTGACCTTCACAGTATTTTGTAAAGGAGTGAGTAAAAAGGAAAAGGAACACAGAATACCAAACAGTTTCAACACACTAAAGAGAGAAAATAGTTTGTATCCCCACCCTACAACATCATAGAAAGGTAGATTAGGAACTTGTATAGCATCACATTGTAAAAATTACAGTATCTAATTTGTAATTATGAGGCACTCAAATAAATGTGGAAATTAGAAAACTCTAAAATAAAGTTAATTTTATCTCAGTAACTAGTGCGGCTTTCTTTTTAAACTGCATTGTGAGTCTAATATTTGTACTAGGTGAAGACCAAATTAACACGAGGAATGTGTTTGTATGTGGTGTGTGCACGTGTGTGTGTGTGCATGTGTGTGTCAGAAAGAGAGAGAGAGAAAGAGAGAGCTCTGTATAGTTTTAGGAAATTTCAATATTTTTAATGGATTATCATTCTGTTACATTTCAAAACATTTTTAAATGCAAATTTCCTTTCAGGAGTGGGTAAGATAACTACTAATTTGTTATTCA
The DNA here is from genome assembly GCF_009762305.2 of Zalophus californianus. Taxonomy (NCBI): domain Eukaryota; kingdom Metazoa; phylum Chordata; class Mammalia; order Carnivora; family Otariidae; genus Zalophus; species Zalophus californianus. Next base: position 49,130,134 of record NC_045597.1, read on the forward strand.
CGCAACAACCATTTTTTTTAGTTACTTTTTAGTTATGTGCCTGTGGAATGTTAAGATTTTGCCATGTTTTTTTTTTTTTTAAAGATTTTTATTTATTTGACAGAGAGAGAGAGACAGCGAGAAAGGGAACACAAGCAGGGGGAGTGGGAGAGGGAGAAGCAGGCTTCCCGCTGAGCAAGGAGCCCGATGCGGGGCTCGATCCCAGGAACCTGGGATCATGACCTGAGCCGAAGGTAGACGCTTAACAACTGAGCCACCCAGGCGCCCCAAGATTTTGCCATGTTAAAATCAAAATAATAATATCTTATGGACAACTAAACCTGTAAATCTATAATTACAATAAAATGCAGTAAGTTGTGCAATACTCGAAGTTTTGATACCTTGCAGCTATTTCTAATAGTTTATCATCACATACCACATATATACATAATTGACATATATCTTTACCAAAAATTTTTAATCCTAAAACTAAACCTGCTATCCTTCTATTGTTTAAAAAAAGTACATAATTTTCTTTAAATGTAAAATATGATAAAATCATAATAACCATGTCCTGAATACAGTAAACAATTTAAAATCCCTCTCACAAATGTTACGTTGCAAGAGTTCTTACTGAGTAAAATGGCAACTTTTTTTTTTTTTGTCTTTTAAAGCTTGTTCTCTACTTTTGTGGCTATTAACAATGGACTTAGGCACGTCCCTGAGGCCTGGGGCACAAGATCTTTTTGAGAGACTGGGGTTTGTGCTATCATTTGTGATGAGAAAAAGTGAGCACAGCGAGGGGGAGGGGAGGGACTCCACCCTGGATAGAACTTTGACTTTCAGAATAAAACACTTTGTTGTAATTTATTTTACAAGATTTCTCCTTCCCTTTTTCCCACTCCAATTATCTCTCGTATTCAACTCTTATTACAGATCTCAGTCGCTGGCTGAAGTGGCATGCAAGATTCCTCGGGGGCAGCAGCTCATGCTCATCCCTGGATTGCCCAATAGGTTCTCTAAATTTTGTGTCTTGAATTCCCAGAGCACACCACCCTCACAATAGCAGCCGGTGACCCCGAAATGATAAGTAGGAGCAAAACGTCCCAACTGCTTATGATAACTTTACTTGCCCAAGGTCAGAACAACCTAGTTATCTGTTTAGGAATCCCTGATGAGGAACGGTACGATTTTACCTTTCTTCTGAATGAGTCTGAAACTCCAAAATGCCTTGTAAAAACAGAACTGTGAACTTGAAAATACAAATCATCTTCATGACAGCATTGTCTTTAATCTTAAGTATGAAACTGAGGATTCTTTAGACTGTAACATAAGCAATGATTTGCTTGAGTAACAGTACCTAAAAAGAACATGCATTGTTGGTCTTTTGGGATAGTTCTTCATAAACAGACCTAGTTGAAGAAGTTGCAGGGATGGGTGGATAGTAGAGAATAGCCTAGAAAGCAGCCCCATGAGATAGGTCTAATCATCACACTAATCAAATAAATGGGTTGAACTCTTATTCTCCCTGTAAGACGGCAGCGTCTTTTTTAGAAAGCATTACAAATTTCATTCTCATCTAACAGAAATTAGTGATTATCCAATTAGTAAGTAGCTCTACTGCTAAGATGTTTGTGTACTTAAAGATGTTTGGCATAATTTCTCTTTCTTATGTCTTAAATTTTAGGATTGAGACTGACCAGTCAGCAGGTACAGACTGCTACTTTTCTCCATCCCTCAGCATCACCGTTCTCAAGGAGCCGATGGGCTCTTATCAATCATAGAAATAGCTATAAACGATTGCATGTTTACTATGAGACATGCATTTTATATGCATCCATTTAATTCTCAAAAATTTAGAAATCTGGTATTATTTTGCTATTATTTTCTTATGCAGATAAAAAAACAGCTTTAAAAAATATGTAATTATTCAAAAGCCTCATTGATAATAAATAGAAAGCAGTTATTTGAAGCCTAGGTTTTTCTGGCTTGAAAGCCCACTGTCTCTCCAGCCTAAAACAATGATTCTCATTGTTTTATAACCAAACCAACTGTAAGTATGCATTATAATAAATGACTCTAATATATTGAGGTGTGGTGTTGCCAGGGTAGAAGCTTACTGGTGCCTTCTACTAGGGGAAATGCTGACTTTGTAAATTATCTCAATATTCCAATCACTATTTAAATAGCACCCACTAAGGTAATAAAATATTGAATGTGAATAAGAATATATAATGTTTAACTGAATTTATAAATGAAGGGCACCTGGGTGGCTCAGTTGGTTAAGCGACTGCCTTCGGCTCAGGTCATGATCCTGGAGTCCTGGGATAGAGTCCCACATCGGGCTCCCCGCTCAGCGGGGAGTCTGTTTCTCCCTCAGCGGGGAGTCTGTTTCTCCCTCTGACCCTCCCCCCATCATGTGCTCTCTCTCTCATTCTCTCTCTCAAGTAAAAAAATAAAATCTTTAAAAAAATTATAAATGAAAATAAACTGAGGAGGGAATGTGAAACACCAGTGAGCAGATTGGGGTGTGTGTGTGTGTGTGTATATGAAATATACATATATACTTATTTTATATGTATATGTATACACACACACATACACACACATAGACAATTGGATACACACACACTCTTTTATACAGTTCTTTGATAATGTTTCATTTGGTTCTACATAATTAAAAAACATAATTACTGAGTTAATTAATGGTTATGTTATGATACACAGTACTCAGCAAATCAAGTAAAAGAAATGAGCAAGTGAATCAATGGATTTAATACTTTTACATATACAATATGTAAGAGATCTCTATTATTTTATCCAGTAAAACTTCCAAAAGTCACTAGAAGTAGTTGTTAAAAACAAAACATTTTGTTCTTAATTATTCTATGTTGTTTCATAGAATAGTCAGTGTGGTACTAGGAAATAGTCACCAATAGTTGCTTCATGAGAAAATAGATTCATGTGCATAAAAATATGGCATATTCCTCATCTAAAAGCAACTTTTGTGCAAATTACTACATGTTCTTTTTTTTTTTTTAGATAGTTTGAAACACCAATGCAGTACTGCAAAATTGTTGATATTTTTGGATGGAAAGTGACTAAATCATTTTATTGTAAAAGCCTTGTAATTAGGGTTCCTGGGTGGCTCAGTCAATTTAGCAACTGCCTTCAGCTCAGGTCGTGATTCCAGCGTCCTGGGATCTAGTCCCATGTGGGGCTCCCTGCTCAGCGGGGAGCCTGCTGCTCCCTCTCCCACTCCCCCTGCTTGTGTTCCCTCTCTCACTGTCTCTCTCTCTTTCAAATAAATAAATAAAATCTTTAGAAAAAAAAGCACTTAAAGGGCGCCTGGGTGGCTCAGTTGGTTAAGCATCTGCCTTCTGCTCAGGTCATGATCCCAGGGTTCCTGGACTGAGCTCTGCTTAAGCCCCCTGCTCAGGGGGGAAGTTTGCCTTTCCTTTTCCCTCTGCATTCTCCCTGGCTCATGCTCTCTCCCCCTCTCTCTCTACCTCTCAAATAAATAAATGAAGTCTTTAAAAAAAAAGCACTTAAAGCAGTATCCTTGTAGTAAATTTGAAAACTTTTTGTGTAACAAACAAATCCTCACATATCTCAGCTGTATATTTTGTCAGAAAACTAACTATTCCTTATAAAGGAATCTTATTTATTTTGTAATATAATCTAGATATTTTGATTTAGCAATATCTAAAAATGCATAACAGGAAATCACTTGATATCAGGACATTCAGTACCTCAAGTTATACAATACACGTTCTTGGTGATCCAACATGCTGCATTGAATTAGTCATGTATTACTGTGTAACAAACCACCTCTAAAATTTTTGGTCTAAAACAAAAATGCTAATCATTTATCAATCATCCTGTTAAAATTTCAAGCTGACAAGAACACAGATATTCCCAATGCACAAGGCCTCAGGTGGAAGACTCAGAATATGGCGGTTAGTAGGAAGTGAAAGCTCATTCACTCACACATCTGGTGGTTGGTTGTTGGCTGCAGGCTGGAAACCTAGCTGAACATTTGGTCAGGAATAGTTACATGTGCCTCTCCACATAGCCTGGGCTTCCTTACAACATGTTGGTTAGGTTTCATTGATAAAGTGCCCCAGGTGAGAGAGAAAGCAGGGTGGTAACTGAGGAATTCCTTTTTTGTTCAAGCTTTGGAAGTCAAATAGTGTCACTTCCACCACATTCTATTCCTTAGGCTGTGGCATAGATCTGTCCAGCATCAGTGGGAAGGAACAAAAATCCTTCACCTCTTCAAACAGACCTGTCAACATTATACTGGAAGAAGATTATGTAGGGTGGGATAAATCATGTTACCATCGTTTTGCTTTTGGACTTCAAAAAATATATATAAATCATTCCAATACATTCCCTCCCATAAATCCCAATGTTTTATCCCATTATATCAGCTGGAGGTCCAATATCTTATCATGTAAATAAGGTTCAGATGCATATGAACGTCCTTTGTTGCAGTTCCTGGAGTACAGCTCTTCAAGTATAGTTTCTTACATTCTAAAGACCCATGAAATTAAGAGAAAAATGAATATGCCCCCCACATCCAATATACAAAGGTTATACAGACATGGAATAATTGCCAACAATGCCCCCATTTAATGAGGGAGAAAACTGAAGGCATGCAGATATCACTGGTTCATAGAAGCTATGAAATTCACAGTACGTGACAGAATCAGTACACTTGCTGATTACTACTGTTTAGAATTCAGTGCTACTTCCTGGGAATGATTTTTCCACAGCTGTTTTGTTGTTGTTGTTTAAGATTTATTTATTTCAGAGAGAGAGCAGGAGCAGGGGGAAGGGGCAGAGGAAGAAGGAGAGAGAAAATCCCAAGCCGACTCCCAGCTCAGTGCTGAGCCCGATGCGGGGCTCGATCTCATGACTGTGAAATCGAGACCTGAGCTGAAATCAAGGTCAGACGCTTAACCAACTGAGCCACTCAGGTGCCACAACTGTTTGATAAACACTCTAGTTTCTTGGTTACATTCTAAGTCATTATTCCATTTCCATAAGATATAACCAATGTTTGTAGCTGAATATTTTTCTCAGCCTGCTTCTATTTGTAATTTGGACTCCAAAGTCATATTTGTATTTTATACTATCTCTAAATTTTGATTCTGATCTCTTTGTCAATAGAATTCTTTTAAAAAATTCGTGGGTTCTCTATGAAACTTGTAGGGTTTTTTTTTCTATTAGAAAAACCCACATATAAAAATTTGAGTGAAATATGTTCTGCTGTACCTTGGATTTCTCATAAATTTGCTATAGGATAACAGCATTAAGATTCTTAGAGGCACTTATTTTCTGTTTGGGACAACAATTCAAAACTTTCTGAGATCTTCACCAAGACTTTTACAGTCATAACATCAGCTTCATCTCTAGATTATGTTTTTCAACAATGCCTTTGATGTAAGATTAGCTCGGATGCTATTTCATAATTTTAGCATCATTTCTCATCTGTAAAGCCAGGGAGTCAGAAAACTTATTTTCAAACACAGAAAGTCATAGTCTCTCCAGGTTTTTTTTTTAAAGATTTTATTTATTTATTTGAGAGAGAGAGAATGAGAGATAGAGGGCACGAGAGAGAGGAGGGTCAGAGGGAGAAGCAGACTCCCCGCTGAGCAGGGAGCCCGATGTGGGACTTGATCCCAGGACTCCAGGATCATGACCTGAGCCAAAGGCAGTTGCTTAACCAACTGAGCCACCCAGGCGCCCCTATAGCCTCTCTATGTTTATTCACTCATCCTTTTACTTATCTCTCTGCATTCACATCTTACTAAATACATTTAGAAGAAGCAAGCCAACATTTTTAACAGAAATGTCCTTAATTGCATCATCACTTCATTAGGTATATTTTTCTTTTTTTCTTACTGTAAGTAATAGCTTACTTTTTTTCTTCTTTTTTTTTTAACTTTTTACCACTACATAAGAATACTTAGAGCATATTCAAGAGTCATCAGACTTCTGTTAACATTCTCTTCAAGATCATTTCAACTTCTAACTGTTCCTTGGTGTCAAAATCAGTGACCCAAATTTTAGATTTTTTTTTCTTGATGAAATAACTAAACTTTTAGCTACATAGCAATAAGTAATTAATTTATGTTAGCTATTTATCACATAACATTAACCCTAAACCTAGTGATTTTACAACAATAACCTAACATTTTTTAAGGACTAGGACTTCAGGCAGTGCACAGCCAACATTTCTTTCTTTCGGCTCCACGATGCCTCATATCTCATTTGGGAGACTTGAAGGCATGGAACTAGAATTATATGAATGCTTATCACTTAGATATTCTGGATCTGAGGCAAATGTTGGTTGAGTGACTTGTGAGACTTATTATAGGAGTATACATTCATGGACCCTCCATATGGCTTATGTTTCCTACAAGATGATAGGGGGTCCACAAAAAGTGTACATAGAGAGACAGAGACAGGCAGAGTCATGTTACCCTTTATAACCTTTTAGCTTTAGAAGTCATGCAAGATTACTTCTGTCACATTCTACTGAGTGAGGCAGTTACGGTGCTCTGTCCAGTTTCAAGTAGGGTGAGGGGAATAGCATCACCTTTTGGTAGAGGTGTGTGGACACCATAGTGTGAGAAGAGTATATAGGATTGGATATATATTGGGGTGGTCATATTTGGAAAATCTTTAGCATCTAGGAACAGGAGTTAACTCAAAAAATACCAAGAGACTGAGGAATTCCAGAACTCATGAGAAAGAACTTATTATAGGATTGGCATGTTGCATAATAAAAAAAAAATAGTAGAGGCGCCTGGGTGGCTGAGTCATTAAGCGTCTGCTTTCGGCTCAGGTCATGGTTCCAGGGTCCTGGGATCAAGCCCCACGTTGGGCTCCCTGCTTGGCGGGAAGCCTGCTTCTCCCTCTCCCACTTCCCCTGCTTATGTTCCCTCTCTCGCTATGTATCTCTCTGTCAAATAAATAAATAAAATCTTTAAGAAAAATAGTAGCTTTAATTACAACAGCAATTTTTCATAATATATTGAAGTATGAGTTAATTTTCTGTCAACAAGTATATAAATGACACATTTTTAATGCTAAGGATAAAGGCACAGGAGAATATATACATTCTCAAATTACTCATAGTAAAATTTCACTTTACCTAGTGATTCCTGGCTACTTTATAAAGAGTGGCAAATCAAATGTTTACATATTCCAATGCAGGGAAAATGTCACAGGTATGTATGCCACGTGTATTTTTAACAGTAATTTATCACTAATTGGGTTTGGGCAGTGACCAGAAATAAAACTGATAAGATTAAACTCTGTATGGAATGGTGTGATTGATATTTTTTGTAAGATGTCAATATAAATTATCATAATTTACTTCATTTTCTGCCAAAAGTCTCCATTTTGCATAACTGGGGTCACAGTCTTTAGCTAAAGGTTTGAGATACTAATGGTAAAGCACGAATGAAAATAATTCATACCCAAGATTTAAAGGCATACAGGAACTTCATTCTTTATTCATTTCTTTCTGTAATTTCCTATGTATTTCCTGGTGGTTAGTGAAAAGATACTGAAATTATGGCCGGAAGAAATTTCCAGAAAACACAGATGTGAGCCATTTGCCCAAAAGATGTCCAATAAAAAGACTAGAATTTGGAAGATCTAGGGTCTAACATTTTATGCTTTGGTGGAAATATAGGTCATAATATAATTTCCCATGATGTCTGTATACTTGTAGGCATACAAGTCTAAACGTGGACCAAAACAAACAAACAAACAAACCAGTAAAGAATCAAGGCAGTCGACTTACACTCTGGATGAAGCTGCAGATAAAAAGTGTTTTCTCAGTGAGAAGGACTCATTTTCTTCACAAGAAGCTTTAACAATGCCAATCATTTATTGCATCCTTGGTACTTAAGATAGGTGAATGGCAGGAAGAACAAAAATCAAGTAGCCATTATCATTACCATCACTCTCATTCATCAACAGCATATCAGTGCTTTGTGCATATGTTGAATGATAAAATAAATCCACTATTAAGTGTAGATTGATGGATAATTTTAACTACCTCATAGCTTTTCCAGTGAATGACCTCTTAGAAGATATTAGAACTCATCATAAACTGTGTCATTAACGTAATCAGTAGAATTCCATTGCATTTGCTTTTTATTTGTCAAATATGTTTTAACTAAAACCTTTTAAAAAAGTCTCAAGTGCTTTGTCTCATACACGTGCTCATTGTCACATCATGAATGACAGACCACGGGGAAAGGCAGACCACGTCTAGTCTCTACAGCACTCTATGTTCTTCCAGAAGAGTGATCAGAACTCCACAGGAATTATCAGGGCTTGTTTTGCTGGAAATTTTCCACCACAAATGCAGTAGGATAGAATGGTTTTCATAATGCATACCTAAAAAGGCATTGGTAAGGCTGACAGTTTTAAAATATTTGTTTTTCTACCTGATGACTTGCCGAAATTTTCTAAATACCTTTTTCTGATATTCCCATGATCCAGGTAGGAGTGTAAATGGGAACTGTGAGTTAGTGGAGTTTGCTTGAGACCTGCTGCGTACTATGTTATCAGTGGCGATTTCAAAGACCAGCATTAATAAACATTCAACTCTATTTCCTATTAATGATAGTTCTTTAACCTTCACTGCAAGACTCAGGACTGAAAAAGAAAAATTCATTGCTGCTGACTTTGAATGTGAACAGAGGACATTAAAATTTGAAGCTAAACTCTGTGTGGGCAAATTTATATCCAAGTGGCAGTAATATAGCACATTTAGAAAGACTTTCCTGCTGTTATTTTTTTTCATTTGCTGATTATTATCCTCCCAGTGTTTCTATGCATACTGAAGAACAATATGCATATAGATGTAGGCAATTGAGAGAAATATCCGTAAGAGCAAAAGCCTTGGACAGTCCATCATTCTTATCCTACCCTCATGAGCATAAAAAGGAGGTAAAGCCAAGGGTCTTGCTCAGAAGATTATGAAACCAGCTGGAAATCAATGGATCATAAATAATCCTCTATATTTTTAATATTTTCACAAAATAAGTAAATTCTCTATTTTGATATTTGAGGAAAAATATTTGTGGTTGAAAATATGTGGAAAGTACCATTAGTCAACACTGTCACGGTATACTATGCTATCTACAATCAGGATGTATAAGGGTAAGAGACACTGATATTTGTTGATGACTATAAGGATTAGTCCGTAGTTCAAGGGAATCAATCATTTCATCATACATGTGTAGAATCCTTGCAAGTGAACGCAGCGTAAAGTGCCTTAGCATCAACTAAATTTATACAAGTTTTACATATCATTAACATAATGTTTCACATAGAAAGGACATTGAGTATCTCTTCTCTTTCAAAGTTGTATAAAGCAAAAAAGAATCCCCTTTAATGAAATATTAAGGTTGACTCATTTAAGGATATGAAAACTGAAGTCATCACAACAATAGTGTTACTTGCTTTCCCTATGCTCCACTTGGGTCACACATTGTCTCCTTGAAATTCTTTTCCACCTGGATGCTATGACTCTGGATGTTCTTGATCTTGCATCACCTATGACCAGATTTTGGCCACTTCCATGGAAGATCAAACTTCCTTTGGTCAAATTCAAATGGAGCATTTCTAAAGTTTCTGTTCAAAAGCATGCTTTCTTCTTGCTCTATACTAGATATCTCTGAACTTTTTTTTAAATCAGTTTGAGCCTTTTTGTCTGTGTGTGTCTCAATAAAATTTAACGTAGAACACCATTATATAAAATATGTAATTACTGAATGCATGTGTTTTGAAAATTTAACAATATAAAACAGATTGAAATTTGAACTTCTCCTTTTATCACTTTATACTTCTCAATCATAGGACACCTTCATAGGACACCACAGACTACTTTCCATGCACTCATGTACATAGTTTTCCTGTTTCTGTTTCCATTAGCTTCGTTTATATTAATGAATTCATGCATACAATTCTTCCATTTCTTCAGGTGCCCGACCAAAATCTCAAATGAATTATTCCAAAAATTGAATCAAGTGTGTTTCCCAACTATTTCTAAATCCCTTATTCATTAAAGTCATCATGTGCTCCAATTTATCAAGTTTTTAAATCTCAGACTTATGTTTTTCTTATGTATATCCACGTTCAACAGGTTATATCAGTTTTTCAAAATGTCTCTCATTTTTCTTCTTTCTGTTAGTTTATTTTTCCACTTGAGGCCTTTATTATCTCTTGTCTAATTTATGTCAGTACTTCCCTTACTTTGCCACAAATTTCTCTACCTACTTCCAATTTTATCATTTTCTAAAGGTCAAAGTTTCTTCCCAAACCACAGATTTCAACATTCTTCTCTCCTGTGCAGAAACCATCGGTGGTTCTTATTTGCACACATAAATATTCTGAATTTTTCAGCAATAAATTCAGAGCCTTCTATAATCTGACTCTAACATAAGGTTCCCATGATTGCAGGAGTCCTTTTTCCTCGAAAGATTGCCATGGACAACTTAGTGTTCCCAGTCTGAACATTGTTCTTTCTGCACCTCTGCTCCCTCAGTTCAAATCCTTCCACTGCGGTCTCTTCACAACCCATAGAGTAGTTAAAAACCTATCTATTCACTCTTATGTGCTGAATTGTGTTCTCTCAAAATTCTTATGTTGAAGTCCTAAGTGCATGCCTCAGAATGTAACTGTATTTGGATATAGGGCCCTTATAGAGGTGATGAGATTAAGATGAGGCTGTTAGAATGGGCCACCAATCTGACTAGTGTCCTTATAAAAAGAATGAATTTGGACACACAGAGAGACGCCAGGGGTACACATGCACAGAGGGATGACCATGTGAAAAGGCAGCAAGTAAGCAGCTATCTGCAAACCAAGGAGAGAGGTTTTAGAGGAACCAAACTTGCTGGCATCTTGATCTTGGATTTCTGGCCTCCAGAACTGTGAGAAAATACATTTCCATTGTTTAAGTCACTCACTCTATGGTAGTTTGTTATGGCAGGCCCAGCAAACTAATACACCTAAAAAGAAGAGCTAACTTGCCGTGTACTTCATGAAATCTGTACCATACCTCAGTAATACCATGCGAGTCTAAACTGGGACAATTTTGAAAATAAAAATAGAAGGTAAAGAAAAAAGGTTACATAATCTTGAATCATATATTTATCAAAATATTTTTATTTTTATGTAGACCATTAAGTATCTTAAATATAAATTTGAAAAGTATTTTTATAGAAAATTCATATGCAAGTATTGAAGTAAAATTTTAAAATTCTTCTATTTATAATTGCATAACCCAAATATTTGGTAGTCATATGTTTAATTAGCTCCTTAGATGCATCTATTTCTCATGCTGTGTCATTGATAGTTTAATAAAAAATATTATTTTTATATATGGTCTTATTTACAACTTTTCAGAAAATTATCTTCAGTTATTATGTTGCATATTTAGGTTAGATATTTTGACCTTAAATTGTTCCTTTTCTCTACTGCTAATTGCAAAAAAAAAAAAAAAAACACTTCATCTGTTCTTGTTGAGGGTTCAGAGCAAAGTTTGTTTAAATGAGGATATTTTTCCATTCTAAGTTTTATATTGAAAGATATAATTTTTAACCCCACCAATATTTTCTTTGTCTTTATTCAGATTACCTTTCTCCAAAAATCTTTTATACACCAAATCCTTTCAAATTAGTTACCTTTTGCACATTGTAGGTTCCTGAATTTTACTTCATCTGGTACAGAATATAAACTTATATAAGTAGAAAAAGTAGCTCTGTCAAAAATTCTTGTCACAAATAGAGAATATTCCAAAGTCTAATTTCAGAATTTCAGGTTAAATTATGTACAACATTTGAGCTTTCAATTTATTTTATTTTATTTTTTTTTTTTAAGATTTTATTTATTTATTTAGGAGAGAGAATGAGAGAGAGAGAGCACATGAGAGGGGGGAGGGTCAGAGGGAGAAGCAGACTGCCTGCTGAGCAGGGAGCCTGATGCAGGACCTTATCGTGGAGTCCAGGATCATGACCTGAGCCGAAGGCAGTCGCTTAACCAACTGAGCCACCCAGGCGCCCCTCAATATTTATTTTATTTAGCCCCTCCATTTCAAAGTTTTCCTGTCTCTAATATTTGTTTACAAGAGATGCATTTTGCTAAACGCTTCCTGTGAAGGTTTCACAATGTGTCAACTTGACTAGGCTGAGCTCAATCTCCTGGATTCAGTTTTTTTCTGTTCTTAGATTAGAATTGGCTACAAAGAAGACTCTTGGGAAATTTGGAGGAAGTGAAGCATCAGCCATTTTGTAGCCCACACACACTGTTGCTGACTTGCTGACTCTTATTGTTAGCATGAAACAGTAGCTGGGCATGGGATTGCTTTACTTTCCCCTGGATTCTCCTTTAGCCTCACTGACTCCTGCACCTGGTGTTTAACCACTTTACCAAACACACCAGCTTCTGAGGGATAGCTTCATCACCAAGCAGAGGTAATAAGAATAGACATGTTTCAATGTGTGCTCCTAGGGTTCCAGATCTTGTGGGTTCCAGTGTGGACTCATGATCTTTCCTTCCTGATGTAACAGGGAGAAACAGCATGTCTGACTCCCTATTGCTTCTCTTTCCCTACTGTGACCCACAGCTTAGAAACTTCTACCTAATTATGCACATAGACATGTTAACATTATGTAAACTGCCCATAACCAAAGCCCACAATTTACTGGGCAGATAGGGAAGTATGTAACAGAAATAACAATTGCTATGTCTAAGAAGAGTATCATGACCAGATTCCAGTACACAAAGATCAACTGGCCAAGGTCAGAAAAGTTTCATGAACTTCTTTGGATCCTTGCAGGTAATTGAATGTCTACAGATTTCACTCATCCCTTGATTCCACTCTCCTTCTGCTTTTCCCTTTTCCTAACATAAAAAAAAACAAACAAACAAAAAAAAACTCCAATTTCATCTGGGTTAGGATGGTTCTGAAGGGAAACAATCTGCCACCTTCTCAGTTTGCTGGCTTTCTGAATGAAGTTGCTTTCTTTACCCCAATATCTTGCCTCTAGACTTACTGGCCTGTCATGCGGTGAGCAGAGTAAGCTTGGACTCAGTTACACTGATGACCTTCCCTGTGTGGACTACAAATGCCAATGCTGGACAATAGCCTTCAGAGATCACCTAACTAGCTCACACAATTGTGTAACCATTTCACTGTAACAAATCTACCCCCCCCAACACACACACATGCTTACTGGTTCTGCTTCTCTAGTTAAACCTTGACTCATGCACTTTAAAAGTTGGGTTTTTAATTCAGTGTGTTGAATATTTTCATTTAAACTTTCCTGTTTATTTTGAATGCAACCAAAATTTAGAGAAAGTTTTACAAAGGAGTTCAGATCATCATAACATATATAGGTTTAACTGAAAATATTTTCCAGTGGTGCCTAGGTCGCTCAGTCAGTTAAGTGTTTGCCTTTGGTTCTGGTCATGATCCCAGGGTCCTGGGATGGAGCCCTGTGGCTGGCTCTCTGCTCAGCGGGGAATCTGTTTCTCCCTTTCCCTCTGCTTCTTCCCCCCCGCTCATGCTTTCTCTCTTGCTCGCTCATGCTCTCTCTCTCTCAATTAAAAATATTTTTAAAAATATATTAAAAAAGAAAAATATTTTTCAAAGGCAAAATCATTTCTAAAATCTAATTGATCATAAATAGCAGAAAGAAGAATGCATACTATTATGCCAAAATGTTGCTTTTTAGCTTACAATTCTTATTAAAGAATTCTGTAGTTCAGTTCCTTTAAGTCAATGTATAAATATTTGTATATACACTCAGAAATCCACATACACAGATATAATATATTTGCTTGTTTATAAATTTAGCTCCTCATTCAATTGTTAGGATATTCTACCTTGCTCAGATGAAATTATGAATTGGTATACATTTATGCAATATGTTTCTTGATTCAGTAATAACATTTTTTTTCCAAATTACTACAAAAATAAGCAATGTTAAATTTTTAACTAAATTTAAAATAGCTTTCTGGTAAACAAGATTCATCTACCATGAAATGAATTTCCAAATTTTACTTTGATTCTACTAGTTGGATGAAAAAAAATGAATTATTATTGAAATTAACTTATTTTATATTTGATTTCACTGTTTTGAAGCTTGTAGCAGTTGAAAGATTTTCTTAGTTGTAACTTTGTAAAGAGTCATCCCTTCAATAGCTATTGCTTCAATTCTCATACTTTCACAAGAAAATGTGGAGATCATTAAGGAATAAAATAACTTTAGAACAAGGCATTTGATCTAAGGGACAAGTCATATACTAAAGAGTGACATGTAAAAGCACCTTGTGCTTTTTAATTTGTCTTCATCAGGCATAGCACTTCTCAAATACCTACTAATCTTGAAAGGGATGTTGAATATTCATTCTTCAGTGAGTTTGTATCTTCTAGGTATCATGAGATCGGTGATAACAGCATTAGCTTAAAGATGAATGAGAAAAGGAAACAGATGTGTTGTGCAAGTTAAAAATTTTTATCGTTTCTTAAAAAAATGAGAGTTTAGTATGCCATTTTTCATTAAATATATATTTTCATTTTTTTCAGTGCTCCAAAAGTCTTAATTACAAAATAAATGATGTTGCCAAAAGAACCTGAATAAATAGCTTTACATTGGCAAATTTCCATAGGTATTAAAACTACTGAAGAATGTATATTCCTTTTATTCTTTATATACACTATTTAGGAGAGGCACGGAAAAAAACAAACACACAAACAAATTTATTTTGTTTTGCCCAGACAATCTCTTGCCACAACGTGGGGAACTTGGATCTTCTTGCATTTAATTGCAGAACTTCTCCAGTAAATAAAGGACTACTAAGGTCACTAGTATCATATTTTTTTCCCAAACCACTCAAAATATTAAGAAACTAGTAGAAAACTTTGTTTTATCAACACAAGAGTTCTTTATACTTTTTCTTGAAATGTTCACAAGCCTATTCTGGATTAATTTAATGCAAACGATCATTATTAAAAATTTAAAATAGGAAATGCTAAATTGGATGGAAAATTGAAGTCACGGATGTAAAATGAAGGTATTCTGAACAGTCCTTAAAGCCATTAACAACTGTTCCAGGGCGCCTGGGTGGCTCAGTCAGTTAAGCGACTGACTTCGGCTCAGGTCATGATCCTGGGGTCCCTGGATCGAGTCCCGCCTCAGGCTCCCTGCTTAGCAGGGAGTCTGCTTCTCCCTCTGACCCTCCCACCCTTATGTGCTCTCTCTCTCTCTCTCTCAAATAAATAAATAAAATCTTTAAAAAAAAAAAACTGTTCCAGCCTGCTTTTTGGTCCACGTCCACATTACTGATTATAACGCTGTGTTTGAACTTTCCACATTATAATTTTTAAATTTCATGTACCTTGTAAATATCTGATTTCACCAATACATTTTAAGCTCATTGGAGAACAAAAAGTGTCTTTAAATTACCTGTGTTTTGGTTATAGTACCTTGCATGTAGTAGTTCTATAGCAAATTGACATTGATTTTAAATGGATTAGTTCACTCTATGTTTTGTATTATGTTTTAAGAGACTGAGTTTTATAATCCTGTCTTTCCTCTTAAATAGCAATTTATTTTTAGTAAACTGGATATTGTAATGTTGAGAATACTTCTAACATCCTATGTCTCATCTACATCTCTATTTTCTCTCTATCTGATAGCCCAGTGAATTAAAATACAGGCAGGAATTGGGAACTTTCAGTTATGGAAATCTATTTTTAAAAGCAAATATAGTCCTAGATTATTAATGTTCTTGGCCCATCCTTCCACTTACACCTAATATATCATGTTGAATGCAGTGGGTGTTCAAATATTTAGTGTTTGTAGGGTGATATCAATGTATGGAAGGAAAGTATTCTAACTTAATTTGATAAATTATAATAAAATTCGTCTTAATTATCAATGTCAGAAGCAGTCCTTGGTCAATTAGTCAAAAAGTCAGTTAAAGCATGGAATTACAAATAATGACTCATAAATAATTCATATATCTTATTTTATGTTAAATCATATAAATGTATATTCACTATATATGATCTTGTGTTGCAGATAGTGTTTTCATTAGAGGGTTGTGTCTTTTGTTTTTTGCTTATGCATAAAGGGTCATCTATCATTTTAGTTTTTTATCTATAATACTAAGTAAGATAGCAATGTTTTAGCCTTCCACAGTTATATAAAGTTTTGCAGAGTATTCAACTTAGTTTTCATGATAATGATAATTCTATTTACAATCAAAATTATCATCTTGTTAAAGACATTTAATTTAAAATGAAATTATAGAAACAATTATAACTGGCATGTTGTGGCTTAGAAAGAAACACAGCTCACTCATAAGAGCATACAGCTCAATAGGTTGGAGCATAAGTGCACATGAGGTCATAAAGAAAAGAATTCATTATTATTTCTTAGTATGCAGGTGCATCCATCAGTAGGTTTTATGAAAAGAAATAAAGATAAATATTTAACACTGAAGACTAATTAAACTTGTGATTTTGTTAAATTGGGGTTCATACTGCTCATATGATGGCCATAATTCCTTTAGGCTTCTACAGATAGCATTTATCACAATGCAATGTGTAAGGTAGGTGGTCAGTAAAAGTTCAATGAGTTATTTGCATAGTGGCTACTGACCCAATGTAAACAAAACACAGAGATGCTCTCCTTTACATGTTTCTCTAGCAGAATTGTCTATTTTCAAGCTCTTAGAATGGCAAACTAACACAACCGTTGAGAGGTACTGGATCTTAAGCTATTCAGACTTCTCTGTCATTTTACTTTTATCACTCTTTCTAAAACCTGAAACAGACGAAGGTTGGTTGTAGGAGACATACACAGTGAATCATTCAATTTATTTTTTATACTAATCAAGGTGCTAAAAATGTAACCAACAAATATACCATGCAATGATTTGAGAATAAGAGAAAGCTTAATTTTACTAGAATTTCTATATTCAGCCAAAATATCATTCAAGTGTGAGGGAAAAAAATTCAAGGAATTTTCAAGCACATACAAGGTCAGAAAATATACCCCTAATGCACACTTTCTTATAAATCTACTTGAGTTTAAATTTTTATCCCCATTATTAAAAGAAGACAAGAAACCAAGGAAAGTAAGACAAGTGATCCAAAATTAAGGGAACATCTAAAAGAACAGTAAAAATTAATCCTAGGATGGCAGATAAATAGTTGTCCTAGTAAGTAACCAGTCAGATTGGACAAAAATGTTTGGAACTTCAGAAAAACGATTGTTGTCAAAAATAGGAACTAATCGCAAAGTGATATGAAGAAATTAAAAAAAAAAAAAAGAATCAAATAAAAATACCATAATAGAAAGAACTGTAATTAGAATCTGCAGAAAAGATAAAAATCCATATAAGAACAAAGATGACATCATAGTTTATTAGTACCTTTCATCCTTGAGCTTTTAAATAGAAGCTCTTTTCTAATTTCACTGGATTTCTTGATCCAGTGAAACTCTTATAAATTAAAAGCATCCTTGGATTATGGCAAATCTGAAAAGCTTTGCTTGTTGTCTATGTGATATATATTTTTCAAAGACATTTTTTCTTGCCATCACAATAGTCACTGACCATACTAAAGCCTCTTTCAATTGTCTGAGGATCCCTAGTTGATACCTAGAAATCCAACTTAAGTTCCTGGAAGTTTGTAAGTATTGGGGGGGAATAATTATTCAACCAATTTTCCTTTACATGGATTAGATATCATGCTTTGAGACCCAGTAAGTTACGGAATGAAATCCTTCCAGTCTCACAAAAGCTACTCCATGATTTTATACAGTTTATATAATTTATTTAGAGTAGAATCTCCTTTATTTACTTGATTTATTTAGCTATCTGTGGAAGTGGTATCATGAATAGACTTGGGGAGTGATGAGATTTGTTACATCCTGGATTTCACAAAATTCTCTGTAGAGAGATAGTAGAGAAGTAGGAAGGAGTGGACAATGGTTCTAGGGACAGTATTTCAAATATTTTATAGGTTTTTGTTTTCATATCTCACTCTGGGACTCTTCAGTTCACCTTGCTTTTTCTAACCCTTTGGCTCTCTGAGTTTCTAGAACTCAAATCAATTCCCTGCTGAAACAAGATATGCATTGTGAAAGTCCCTGAAGAAGATAGAAAGGGCAGAGATTACTTGAAGTAATAATAACTGAAAAAGTCCTAAATCTGATGAAATACATTAGTCTACAAATCAAAGAAAGTCAATGAACTCTGAAGAAGATAACACAAAGATTCACATTGGGACTCATTATTATCAAACTGTTAAAACCCAAAGACAGAGAATCTTGAAAGCTGTAAGAGAGAAGTGATTCATCACATAGTGGGACTCCTCAATAAATTTATCAGCCTGTGTCTCATCAGAAAACTGGAAGCCAGAAGGCAGAAGATGATATATTTCAATGGCTAAAAGAAACAAAACAAAACAAAACACCCTGTCAACTTAGAATTCTATATTCAGCAAAACAAAACTCTTTCCAACCCTCCTTTATTGTTGCATCAACCTTTTAGAAAAATCTTTATTTTTCAATGCCTGAAACTACATTTTCATGCATTTTCTTCCACCTGAGCACCGAGCACATTGAACTCTATCCCATTTGAAAATGAGAGTGTGTGTGAAGTGTATAATTTACATTAAAAGAGGGGATGGAGTTGCTACACATATTAAATTTTTTTAAGGTTTATGGTTACCACCAAACGCTGATGAATGTTTGACCTTTGCCAGAGCTGTCAAGCTAGGACAAAAAAGGTCAAGGACCTAGAACAATAACTCTTACTCAATTTATTTTCAGTTTGTGCAACACATCTTATGCAAAAAGTCCATCATAAACAACATACAAATATACTAAAGAGCAGTAATATTCTTCAGAGACCCTGAAAACAGCCCTCCCCAGGGTTTGCAGAATTTTGTTTTGTGTGCTGTGAGTGGTTGATGTGGTCTTGTCATTAGTAATCACTTGTATGTGAACATTATTATTTGTACAGTTGAACTAATGTATTTTCAGACATCATCCTTTGTTTTTCCTGGAAGTGTTCAAAGCACACCAAAGAATTATATATTTTAGTGAATTGCCGTCTATGAGCCACAGTTTATTTACAAAAAAAAAGGAAAGAAAATGGGGGAATATATATATTTAAGCTTACTTGAATGAACAACATAATTAGAAAAGCAGGATTCTTCCTGCATTTCTTTTTTGCATTGTGTTGGCAAGATTATATATAGTTTATAGATATATTACTAGTACAGTGCATGGTGCTGTCACTTTGAAAGCCTTTCAATGTTGTCTTGAGATTGCTACAGTGAATATGAAAGATGCAGACCCTCTTTTATAAAGAAAGACCATAAAACTTGAATATTAAATAAATAATAAATAAAATGAGGGCAAAGTTAAGACACTGCAGGTAAACAAAAGCAAAGGGAATTCAAGATCGCTCTACCACCTTACAAAAAATGCTAGAGGAAGTCCTTTAGATACAAATGAAGGGACACTAGACAGTAACTCAGATCATATGATGATAAAGATCTCTAATAAAGGTAAATACATGGGAAAATTAAAAAGCTGGTATTATTATGATCTTGGCTTGTAATCCACTTTTTATTATCTACAGAATTGTTTAAGTGCATAAAAATAAGTCCTATGACGTGACTTATACACTGAATAACCCTCTTCCTCAAGTTACTCAGCTATCCTTAGCTACTATCAGTAGCTATCCAAAGGAATCATGTGGTGAGTGACCGCAGTTTCTACACTACCAGCTCCATCTATAAAGGAGAGCTGATCACCAGCAATGGTGACAGATTACCATCATACCAGCCCCCTAACTGAAAACACTGCATTGATCACCGAGTGAAAGCAAATGTCATGTCCCTTCATGATCCTTTCCTATTCCCTTTCATCCACATCTAATGACATATGCATACATTCACATATATGTTTTTTTTTAAAGACTTTATTTATTTGAGAGAGAAAGAATGAGAGACAGAGAGCATGAGAGGGAGGAGGGTCAGAGGGAGAAGCAGACCCCCCTCTGAGCAGGGAGCCCAATACAGGACTGGATCCCCAGGACTCCAGGATCATGACCTGAGCCGAAGGCAGTCGCTTAACCAACGGAGCCACCCAGGTGCCCCTGCATATATATTTTCATCTGTCACTGGGATTAATCATGGTTTCCAGGAAACACACAAACGGTGCTAGTGCCCTATCCAAAGTAAGTTCTTTCCTTTTTCCTTAGTAAAGAACTCTCATTTTATTCAGGTAAGAGTTTAAACTGCTTTAAAAGGTTTTTCCCAATCTTACGGGTTGACATGGCCATGTAAAAAATGTCTTGCTAATCTGTTAAAAACAAGCAAGTATTGTGTGGGAATCTTGAATAAGATCCCTCCTTAGAAAGATGGCAAAAACTCACATGTACATCTCTCTTTGCTCCCTGCATTTCTTCTTGCTTTCCTGCTTAGAATCTAGAAGGATCATTAGGCAAATTTGAAAATGGAAACCTGGCCTAATGATGCTGGAACAAAAGTAGAATAGGACGTGTGTCCTTGGGAAACAAGGAGCTGTTATACCAGATCCAGAATGCATATCTCTCGATTTCTTTTACAATAGAGAGAAGTCAATTAATATATTTTAAGTTCCTATCTATTTTCTGATTGTTATTACTTCAAGGTGAATGCAGTTCCTATCAGATATATAGACAGATTTTTATTAGACAATTCACTTTAATTTCAGAATATTAATTTTTTGTTTCTATTTTAGAAACTACTTTCTTCCTCTCTAAAATGGCTTAAGCTCTTTTCTCCATCTCTAAAATGAATTTTCTCTTGTATTTCATCTGGAAACCTGGAAACGTATTTTTGAAATCATGGTTAGCCCTTTTGGAATATTATATCAAATACAAAGCCTTCCCAGATGTGTCTTATCCACTCAAAGCCACATTTACAATTACCTCCTCTGCTTTGCTCGCATCAATTTCACCACGTGTTGCTATAAATTGATTCACTTCTGCATGTGAGAATTGTGTGAGAATTTAGGAGATGTAAATCATGTTGTTTATTTTGTATATCTAAACACTATAACACATATCAGTTTGTATCATCCACACGTGCACAAGATATTCAGGCTCAATATTAAATTCTGATTATTTAATGTCAAAAGGTCATCTAGAGAAGTACTTTTAGAGTGTCACATATATTTTATATATATCATCCCTACCCCTAGAAAGAACCAAGATTTTTCTGAGAATCTTGAAATAATAATACCTAATCATAGCTTATTCACTTCCAATCATTCCTAAATTTGAACCAAACATATTTAAAATGTTAATTAGCTACCTAGACAGTTCATCTGGTTAACCACCTCAATTTAAAAATGACATTTAATCAAGGGAAGATGTGAAAGAAAAATAACATTTAAGTATTTCTTTCCAGTGTTTTTCTATCTTACATAATACAGTACTCAGGGAACTTCATACATGAATTAATTCAGCTGTGATTTTCCAAGATTTAGTTGATAAACATTTCTATTTGAAACTTACCCAAAGATCTTACCAGTCCAAACCAAAAGTTAACATTTTACTCCTGTAAACTAGTACAGATTCCATTTTCTTAATTTCTGTGTATTACTGTTTTCAAAATCTCAGTCCATAATGATGAAATATCATTTTCTTTTTAACCTAAATCAACTTCATCTACCGTATCTATCTTTCTCTAGCTTGCTTCCATGCCTATCCCTCACCATCTATTTCCACTGTTACCTTGCTGGTGCATGGCCTTAATTATTGCACTATGAGAATTTAATATTACTGGCTTTCTGCCATGTCACCTGACCTAGAATTTACAATATCTCTCTATTGCATAAAGATAAAAGTCCTCGGGGTGCCTGGGTGGCAGAGTCATTAAGTGTCTGCCTTTGGCTCAGGTCATGATCCCAGGATCCTGGGATCAAGCCCCGCATCGAGCTCTCTGCTCAGTGGGAAGCCTGCTTCTCCCTCTCCCGCTCCCCCTGTTTGTGGTCCCTCTCTCGCTGTGTCTCTCTCTGTCAAATAAATAAATAAAATCTTTATAAAAAAAAAGATAAAAGTCCTCTGGTTGAAAAGGTTTCCATAATTTCTTCCATGCAGTTTGTCACCAGCTGCTAATATATACTCTGTTATAATCAGATAGTAAAGTCTTCGAAAATTTCATGTGACTTTTTTTGCCTAAAATGTGTGCTTGCTGTATATTGTGGTTTGTGGCCTCACATACTTTCTCTTAGGTCTGTTTGTCTCTCCAGTGAAGATATCAGATCTTTGTGCTTTCTTAAGTTCTTCCCATTCCTTAGTCATTTTTTTTTTAATGTTACCAGTCATTTTTCATTATCAGCAGCACTTCCTCTCTGCTTCTAATCAGTTACCTCATTGTGCACATAATGACATGTGAGTGGTTTTATCCCTCTTTAATGGAATTTAATCTGTGGACTTTGTGGGCTTCTCATTTAGAGGCTTTTGTCTCTCAATGCCTGTTTGGTTGTTGTGCTGTGCTGTTTAAGTTCCTGTTAGATGTCTGAAGGCTTGTTTAGAAGAGAATGCCAGAGTAAATTCAAGATGAAAAATTTTATTACTTAACAATAAGAATAAGAGTGATATTAAATTTATGGACATATATTTAGTGGTGGCGGTATTCCCAAGGACCCTTAATATTATCTAATATTATCTAATGAAATCTTCACAATAATGTTTGAAGATAAGTATCATAATTCTATATTCACAAAAGAGGAAATTAAAATTGAGAGGTTACTGTTTGCCGTAAGTCACCTACTCTGCAAACGGCAGTGCAGAAACACATAGTCTAGTCTATCTGACCTGAAAGCTTATTTTATTCCATCACAAAGCTTCAAGTTGTTATCAGCAGTAAGGAAAGGTTTGGGTGTGAAAATAAGAGGAATCATTTGAAAGTCATGTTGAAGAAATTGTTTTCTCCTATCACTATGGTAGCACAGTAACCTGAAATCCGAGAAAAGAGGAACATGAGATATTCTATATTTAATATAACAAATAGATCAAAAAGAAGTATTAGTCTTCTTTGCATTGGAATTTTCCAGGAGCTGAAGTTTTTTCAGTCACTCCCTCTCACTTTTGGAAGCAATAGCCGAGCATAATAAGCAGCTGAGTGGACATGGCAGCATTTTATTTGAAGACAGAAACTTCTCATTTGTTTCCAAAGTAATAACCCAACAAAATCCTTTAATTCTTGATGGACAATTTAGAAATATGATGAAAATAGGATCACTGCATAATTAATTTGTCTTGTGGCTAATAAACACAGGTTGATTGCACATACAAAGTCAATCACAAATTAACAAGATAACCCTAATGTAATTAACCCAGTACAAATACATGGATTAATCAGTCATTCCCATCACTGACAGTCTTGTGTGAAAAAAAAAAAACAACCCTCATATCTAAAACCAAACAAAAACAAAAGAGAACATGAAGAGAAAGGTATTAATTCTATTGCTCTTCTAAGTCATTTAAAAATGACATATATGAGACAGTGTAAGTATTTTTAAATTTCTGTTATGTCTATTATTGGTATTCTGCTGGAAAGTTTGGATCCTCACCAAAATATTAATGGAATTTTATGTAATAAAAAAAGAGAAGATTGGTCATTGGATTTGTAATATAAATCTCAATTATGCTTGAGGGTATAATGAGTCATTTACCTATATGGCCAAAGTCAGAACTGCAGGTAGCAACTACAAGATACCCACATGTTGGGGTATGGGAAGTATAGTTGATTTGTGGAAATATCTGCTTATATTTATTTTTCCTTTTTTCATGTGTCAATCTCACTCTCTTATCTAATTTCCAGCTTTTAGAAATGAAAAAAAAAATTGTACTTAGATCATGAAAATCATCACTGTCATTTTTAGGACTTGAATTTAAAAGTTATATATGGCCAGTCATAAGTATATATGGCCAGTCATAAGTACTCAGCATCACTGATGACGCCATGAAGAAAGACATTCTATATGTACAAAAACAGATGTCAAGTCCCTTTGATGAGTTAAGTATAATTCAAGTTTCAAAGTTAAACACACTAGGAAAAGGACTAACAAACATGTAGAAATATGTTCAAATTGATGAATTTACTACTGTTAGTAAATTCATTTTTATGAATGAATATATATTATCATTTTTATGATGTATATATGAATATCATATATATTCATTTATATATGAATTATCATATTCATTTTTATGAATGAATATAAATTATCAAATAATTTACTACTGTTTAGTTTTGATATATTTATAAAAATATTAAATGTTAGAAAAAATATGGTTATTTTCAAATTTCCTACTTGACTTGTTCAGTGCCACAACTTAGTTTTAACCTACTGTAGTCAAGTTCCTGTCAGTGTGGTATGCCCAGGCTACTGTAGGAAAGAGGGATCTAGAGTAAATAATGACAATTTGAAGTTGCAAGGACCATGAAAAATAATATAGCATCACCTTCAGTTATGAACGTGGCAATATCCTAGAAGAGTTAATCTGGCCAATGTCATAGACTGTTTATTATCCTAAACCAACACCTTCTAATTCCTTTTACTTCGTTCTCTCCATAACATTGTGCTGCCTACCAAAGCTATTTGTTATTCTGCCATGATTAAAAGATTTCAATTTTTAGTCTGTAGTAACACTGTAGCTAAGAAAGTATTTTAATTTGCAGAGTCTTAACTGGAAGCATTTATTCTATTTTCTGGCAACATTATCTGTATATCTAAAGGCAGAGTCAAGACCTGAGGGTACTACCTGATTACAAAGTGTGCTAGAGTAAAAAATATTGGAACAAGAGAGGAAGAGAAAGCTGCAAAGTCCAACATATATTAAATGATGTGTTATTTTCGTTAAATGCATTTTTTTATCAACAGAATATGTCAAATAATCTCATTGTTAGCTTTATATATTTTAGAATGCACTAAATTAAGACATTGATACCTAATTGGAGACATTACAAATCACCATCATCATCACATCCTGTCCATGTCACTAATTTCATGATAAGAATTAATTTCGTGATAAGACTATTTGCCTTTTATAAGAAGTCAGTTAAGCTACATTTATAAATTCAACTTGACTGTTACCTATAGAATAAATATATGTATACTTTGAATCAATATAAAAAATATTAAGCGTATCTTGGTTAGAAAAATCTCAGTAGTCATCTAATTAAAAACAAGCACTTATAGTTGATGGTTTTCCTGCCAAAATTATAAAATGTTTATTTCTCCTCCTTAAATAACATGTTTTACCTGCAAAATTATGCACAGTCAGCTATTATAAAGCTGTCTAATTTATTTCAAATTTCCTTGTTAAATGGGAAGAATAGCAGGCAGAAATAATCAGAGAAAATCTTATATTGCATGAAAACTCTTACTTGCTCTGCATAGCCACTGTGGATGGAGAGGAATATATTTCAAAAAGACCTAATCCAAAATGAAACACTTTAAGTGAAACAGAATTCAAGAGTAGTATCAAGTTGCTCTAGCACTTACATTACAGGGTGTACCCAAATAATGATATCAGCAAATATCCTTTAAATAAAATACACATAACTTATCACCAAAGCATGCAATATAATATTTTTTTTGATCATTAGACCAGCGTGAAAAAGAAAGTAAACTAGTTTTGGAGTCATAAAACTAAATACTACTATTGACAGGAATGACTTAAATTTTTATCATGACAGTTACTGTCATCATAGGAGGTTAAGAAGTGCTAAGTTTTGTATAATTAAAATTTTACTCATAAGTACTCTCATCACATTTTTGCATGCATACATTTTTTAAGGTTGATCTAAAAGCTAAACTTAGTCACACTGTCATTTATCTGTAACAAACATAGAAATCTGATTATTGCCTTAATCTTGAAATACATTAAAAAATTATCATAGCTATTAGGTGAAATACAAAGAAAACATTTTCTGAGCTATACTGATAATAAGCCTGCCCTATACTATATAAAACTATTCAAGGATGTGTTTCTCCAGTATCTTAAAATACTGTGATCTAACATTAGAAGAATAACATTTATCTACAATCCAAAATTCGTAATAAAATAAAATATATATGAAAAGTTAATTTTCAAAATAATAATAATTTAAGTCTCACTGACTGAATTGTATGTGATCAAAACAAATTGCTTTACCTTTAATTGAAAAATAACCGCAAAAGCAAATTAGAGTTTGCACTAAATTCATGGAAGTCCAAACTAGGGGTTGGGGAGAAAGGTCTTACATAGAGTATTCTATTTGAGAGAAGAAACTACATTTTGATGAGCAGATTATGAAATCCTGACACACTTCCAAATTCTTCTATGTAATATCCTTCTTTCTGTACATATGTATTGAAAAATCAGCAACAATCTACCTTCATTGGGTTAAAATATATCATGCCTACAGAAAAGACTTTAGATCGGATACCATGGTCTTTTTAAATTCTAGCCAACTTTGATTTCTGGGATATGTTTATATCACCCAAAAAGCCATCAAAATTCTAGATTCCTTCAAATAGAAATAATTTCAAGTTACTTTTTTTATGGTTATTGTTGCTTTATTACTGCTGTTTTGTTAAATAAGGAAAAGTCTCAGGATTCAAGAGTGAAAATGTGACATCCTGAGAATATGAACTCAATGTACCAGGAAAATATAAAATAATTTATTGTGTTTAGAGAAATAAAATAACTTCAGTATGACTAGGACATGCCATGTTTGTGTTTGAAGGTATTAATGCTGTGCTGGAGCTGGGAATTTGAGGAAATAGAGAGAGAGGCTAGAGCCAGATTATGACAAACATTGTTATTCCAAGGAATTTGGACTTTGATCCCAAAGCCTCAAGGAAATGGTGAATGTTTTAAGCACCAAATCAATGTACTAATATGGTTTTCTTTTTTTATTTTTTAAAAATATATGGTCATTTTTTTAAATAAATTAAATTAAACATATGTTCACTTGTAACACGAGTTAAAGGAAGGCAAAACATAAAACAGAATAAAATCTACTTGATTATTTATTGGGCTTGGTTTTGTTAAAAAGGGAAATGAAATAAATGATGTAATTTAATCTTTTGATATCTTCCCCTCAGTAAATGTACTTGATACCAAAGGAGCTAAATTTTACTCAGATTTTAATTTATTTCAGGCCACCCATATCCTTATTAGCTAACAGTTCCCTTCAAAATAGAAATAAATTTTTATTGAAGATTCTGTAGATAATCATATATTCATAATAATAATTAAAATTATATTAATAATAACATTATTTAATTGATTAATATCTGCTGGGCATAGTGCTAAGTCTTTCATATCAATTTTAATCCATTTAATTATTACAACTATCCTAAGAAGCAGCTCTCAAAGGTTTAGTCTCCCCGTGTACTACCTATTATAGTGGCTGAAATGAAAACAGTTAACCTTTTCTCAAGATTAATACATTTGTGCATAACTGAACATTCTGTAGAACATAATCGCTGTATTATGTATTAGTTGATCCTTTTTCCCCACTACTCAGTTTCTGGTCCTTTCTATTTTTATGATGTATGTCACTAGAAAATCCAGCAGTCTAAGGAAGTCACATAAGGACATTTATTTCCCTACTAGTCCGGTGAAAAAGAAAGCAGAGAGAGAGATGAATTCTCCCCTCTTCCAGAGACAGTAAAATTTTGTATTCTTGTCCCCCTGGATAAAGATGTTGTTAATATCTGGAGCCTTCTAACATTTTACTTTAATTCTCACTTAATCTAGATTTTGTGGTGGTACAATAATTCATTATTTAATTGTGTTTTAAATTGTTATTAAACATCCTTTAGCATCATACAATCATTCACACCATACACTTTTCCATAGTGGATAATTCTTTAAGTATGAGTGCTGAGTGATAGGGAGTAAGGGACAACAGTGGTCTATAGAAACCTTATCTTTGAGCCCTGCATGTGCAAGCAGAAAATCTGAATTTGAAACCATCTAAACAGTTCTGTCTATGATTACCAACATCCTCCATTTTCCTAACCTTAGCATCATTCTATGCTATCTTCATATGTGGTTTTATCTTCATTGCTGTTTTCTACTTAGCTTTAGTTCATGCTTCTCTCAATGCCAGACCTGATTATCCCAATACCTACACTGAAATTCCTTTTAGACAACTGAAATGCATTTTTTTTTTTTTAGGGGAGGAATTAATTGCTTACTCTCGATATTTCCTTATGTATGCATAGAAATCCAATAGTGGGGAAACTGACTTCGTTCCATATTTTATTCCATCACAAAGAAAATGAAGCAATTTATCTGACTGGAAAACCAGGGAAGAATAAACCAGTGATGTATAAGCCAGATGGAGCTCTCCTCACATTGGAACCGAAGAATCATCAGAGAGCATAGCTTCCACCCTGCCCCATGCCTAGTCTCTCATTGCGGTTTTTTTTTCTTTACCATACAATGATACTAAAGGTAAAATTTAAATTCACATATAGCAATAGAATAGAAATGTTTTTGTTTTTATTTTTAATTTGCTTTGAGATTCAAATAACATAGAGAAGCAAAACAAATCTTGCATAAAAAGAGTAAACACATTTTTAAATCCTGCAAAGCTTAGCAATCAATGTGATTTAACAGACATTACAAGATGACACATTCGGCCTTCAAAAAGTTAATGCTTTAGGCTGTCATATAGACCTGAATTGATTAAATGAGGATAAACTAAGATAAATTAAAAGTTCACCCTTAGCCATGATATTAAATCCTTCTCAATATGACCTATCTACTCATCTCCCGTTCTGCAAAATGCACACTCAAAAGTGGAGAATATATATTCAAAGTTAGCTCTCACAATAAGGGTCAGAGTTCTATCCCAAAGATTTTAAAACAACAAGGATACAAAAGTATTTCAAGGGCATAACATTCCCCACGGGAGATCTAATTAGTTGCTTATGGTCATCCTGGGCACTCTACTGAATACATCTGTCCTCCTAGATGTCCAATATCCCTCCATCTGCTTTGTCAGCTATATTCTTAAGGGCACAACATGAAATATTGAAATCCACACATTAAAACTTGGGTCTCAAATAGAAAATTCAGGGAACAGAATGAAACAGGAAGAAATGATGAGAAGGAATTCTAATCAATGAGGTATTAAAAAGATGAGCTAACTGTCAAAAGCACAGAACTGATTACATCTAGAAAGTTACAAACAAACAAAAAAAAAATGTGTTTACAATAGAAGTTCTCATAAAGCACAGTGGGTGGGAAGAGGGGCTGGGTTGCAATGCTTTGTTCTTTAAAATCAACAAACTTACGTAATGGGACGGTTCATATGTCACTGGGTTTATGACTAGAGCTCTAGTCTTACTATTTTAATTCCACTAGGAGTCAAGTTCTAATCCAATGTTATGTTCTGTTAGCAATACAAAAGAGAAAAATATTGTGCCAAATTCTGGTACAGTGTATAAATTCTCTTTCCTCATACAGTTCATCCTGCCAACAAAACACTCAGTCCAAATCAATAAGTAAATAACTCCAGGAAAATATAGTTGAAAATGAATTGAAACAGAGTTAAAGTGTAGAGGACAAAAATAAATCCTTTCACAATGTGGAGAGCTTTCTGCCTTACTTCAATCATGGAATGCACCTGCATATAACTCACCTAAAATTGTGGCATTTGTGAATTATAGATCGTTCACACATGAGAAATACTGGTAAAAAATGCACATACTTTTTCTTATTTCATTCTCTTTTTAAGAGTTCTTTAAAAAATAAGTTGGAAGTGTCTGGATTTTCTGGGCTTTTTTTGTTTGTTTTTTAGTCAATCAGCAATCGACATTACACAATATCTATACTTTAAGAATTAGAGCTGAGAAGGCATGATTTCCTAGGTGTTTTGTGGACATTCTTGAAAGGATAATGAAACTTCTTGAAAGGATCATATGAAACACACTTGAAAGTCTTGTCTATCTTATAGCCAAGTAGAAAGTTGATGCATTCATCTGATGATGAAGAGCCCACATGTTTTAGAGAGAGCAGAGTAATAAGAGGAGAAATAAAATTTTATTTAATAAATTAGGATATCAATTTTCCTTAATCAAAAACTGGCTTTAATAGTAGATATTATAAGCCAATTGAGAGAGGTTAGAATAGATGGTAGAAATCTACAAAGAAAATAAATGAATTGAAGGATATACTATAAAACTGTAAAAATATAGTCTAGTAAAGAATTAAGTTATTGGAAGTTTTGAACTACACATCATATAAGTATGATGATAAAATTATATTCTAGGTCACTGGCCAAGTTACCTAATAAGTTGCCAAATTAGGCCAAATTGTAATAGATTGATGGAAGTCCTCATCATAACACATTTTTCATTAACACATGACTGCTTCCAATAAACTAAAACAACATGGTTATATTAACTAAGGGAAAGTTATTCTTAAAACAACACAGGAAGTCTAGAGAGTTGTATGATATCATTTCATATTATAAATGTACTACACTTTGGGGGCTTCTGGGTGGCTCAGTTGGCTAAGCATCTGCTTTTGGCTCAGGTCATGATCCCAGGGTCCTGCAGTTGAGCCCCGCGTTTGGCTCCCTGCTGAGCAGAGAGTCTGCTTCCCCTCTCCCACTCGTGTTCTCTCTCTCTCTCAAAGAAATAAAATCTTTTAAAAAATGTGCTACACTTTTATTATGACAAGCATCTAAGAAATTCTTAATAATTAAGAAAAAATGTGTGTATATATACACACATGCACATGTATATACATATAATGATGTGTCATATATCACACATGCATATATGTATGGTTATTTGCACACATGCATATGCAGGCATAAACACACATATACAAACTATGCATATGCATACATACAGGAGCACATAAATAATTATGCGCCAGGTACAGAGAATTGAATATATACTGAATAATGTTAAAATGGCAGGGGACTAGGGAAAACTGGCTTAAAACCTAATACAACTGAGAATTTGCTATTTGAAGGTCAACTTAAACACTTTTAGAAATCTACTATTATTAGGCCCTGCCCTCTCCCTCAGCAGCCAAACTCAACAAGAAGAATTGAGTCTCTCTTTTTTTAAAGATTTTATTTATTTATTTTAGAGAGAGAGAGAGACAGAGCAGGGGAAGGAGCAAAGGGAGAGGGAGAGACTTTCAAGCAGACTCCGCACTGAGTGCAGAGCCCAATGAGGGGCTTGATCTCACCACCCTGAGAGCATGACCTAAGCTGAAACCAAGAGTCAGATGCTTAACCAACTGAGCCACCCACAAGCCCCAATAAATGATTCTTAATGTGATAACTACAAATATGTTCAGTATACAGGTGAAACAGATACTTGTGTTTCTATGGTTTAGGGAAAGGAAAATCCTTTCTACTTTACCTCTGGTCACATTCTTCTCGCTTAACCCTCAAATTAAGAGTATCACCTTTTAAACGTCTCTCTTAAAGTAGTATATTCCTAAAAAAGAAATAAGTATTTAGTTAGAGTAATATCTGACCTTCTAGTCATTTCTGAGCAGTATAAATTATTTTAGGTTTTGTGCTTTTGGAAGTCACAGAAAAAAAAAACAGTTACAGGAGGAGAATGGAACAGAAAAATTTTATAGTTTTTTTTTTTTTTTTCTCAAAGGTTACTAGAATAAGGCGGGAATTGCTATGATGATGGCATGCACAAAATTGGGATCCAGGGAGTAAAGAGATTCTAGAAATGAAAATAATATTCAAATCTCCTTAAAAATTTTTAAAAATAACAACCAACTCACAGCAATTTGGTTTTTATTATATCTGCTCAAGGGCCCTATAAGTGGAAGGATTCCCATATTCATTATTGAGTTCAAGTCCTATTCTCTATAGTTAAGAGACTGTATACCAATATGTTCCATAAATTTTGATGTTGTGTAAAGTGCAGACCTTGGAGAATAATCTTGGTTTCTATTAGTACCAAAGTGTATGACCTCATATCTTTGAATTTCCATATATGTTCTTCTAAAATGGGGACAAGAATTACTAACATTCAAAGCTAAAATTAATAAAAATATGAAAACTCAGGTTGTTCTGGTTAAGCATTCAAAAGATAACAATCCAGGGCTCTTATCTTTCAAATTGATAGATTGCCTTGTGAAAATTAATAATTTAAATCAACATCTAAAAATTATAGCAGTTAATTCTAATACAATTGCTTTTTAGTCTTTATATTTCTAATACCAAGTTAATGTTTTTCTAAGGGTCAATTTTTGTTCATTATAATGTTATTTCATGTATACCAAATGTTGGCACTCTCAGGATTTATTCCAATTCTATAATCAGATACCGAATTGAAAACATATTTTTTGTGGAAGTCCTATCTGTGCTTAATTTCACCCTTTGAATTGGTGTGTATCTTCAATCTTCTATCTTCCATTTCCATTTTGAAAAAAAATAACTAAAGAATGAATGGATAAAGATTTGGTATATATACACAATGGAATATTATGCAGCCATAAAAAGGAATGAGATCTTGCCATTTGCAACAACGTGGATGGAACTGGAGGGTGTTACGCTGAGTGAAATAAGTCATTCAGAGAAAGACATGTATCATATGACCTCACTGATATGAGGAATTCTTTTTTTTTTGATATGAGTAATTCTTAATCTCAGGAAACAAAATGAGGGTTGCTGGAGTGGTGGGGCATGGGAGGGACAGGGTGGCTGGGTGATAGACTTTGGGGAGGGTATGTGCTATGGTGAGCGCTGTGAATTGTGCAAGAATGTTGAATCACAGATCTATACCTCTGAAACAAATAATGCAATATATGTTAAGAAAAAAAAAAGAAGATAGCAGGAGGGGAAGAATGACAGGGAGTAAATTGGAGGGGGAGATGAACCATGAGAGATGATGGACTCTGAAAAACAAACTGAGGGTTCTAGAGGGGAGGGGGGTGGGGGATGGGTTAGCCTGGTGATGGGTATTAAAGAGGGCACATTCTGCGTGGAGGACTGGGTGTTATGCACAAACAATGACTCATGGAACACCACATCAAAAACTAATGATGTAATGTATGGGGATTAACATAACAATAAAAAAATTTAAAGGAAAAAAAAGAATAGATAGCTACCACCAATTTTAATTTCCTACACTTTATCTGCATAATCACATCACATCACATTATGAGTTCATAGTTGGATGTTAAACCTCATAAAACACTTTTGGTGAATTAATGCTTTTATCTAGTCTTCAGCCACACTTCCAATGAATTGAAACAAGCATTGAGCATTCACCGATCAAGCCAAGTCTATACTTTGGAAAGGAGTATACTTTGCTTGGTGTGTGTTACCATGTGCCAAGGTGAAAAAATGTGTGTGTGTATGTGTGTTTAATAATCTACACTTAATCATCTAAAAATAAATTTGGAGGACTATCTTGTTATGCATGCTTTTAATAGGCCAGTAGTTCAAGTTCTAAGCTTTTACTTATTTATCATCCTGTTCTTTCCATTTTATTTGAAGAGATTTAAGATATCTATTTACGTGCATATATGCATGTGAGTGTGTGAGTGTGAGTGCGTAGGATGGTAACTAGACTTTAGAATGTGCTGGAGGGTATTAGTTTGAATAAATATGTATTAAGGGCAAACTACTTCAACTGATACTTACTTGCATAAGTTGTTCCTTAGGGGTTAGGTGCTTAAAGTTTTCTTCAGGGATATTGCTTTGCATAAGCTGTTTGCATTTAGATTCCCTTTAGGAGATGTTAATTGCTTGAGCTGTCATTAAAATGTGAAGATTTAGATCCTGTTAAAGTAATACCCTGGAGTGTGACTGAGAGGAACTGCTGAGATGAATTTGAATATGTCTGAAACCTGGAGGTTTGCTCTAGGGTAGATAAACCCGGAAGTGAACTGTCTCACTGCATTACTAGAAGGTAAGCTCCATGCAAGCAGGCATTTGTCTCATTATTAATTCATGTGTACTACCTAGGGAATATACCTAGTTTATGGAAGGCAATTTAATTATCTGTTAGATGACTGAATGAATAGATGGATTTTTAGTAAGAACTATTTATCCCCTGGCGGCTATCCGTTGTGAAATAAAACTTCGTAGTAACTGAGATTTTATACTTTAGATATTCTTTATACCATGAGGGACATGTTGGATCTACTTCTGATGTCTCCATCATTCTGTGCTATGTTGAGTATACTCATGTTTTATCCCCTAGTATCCTTTACTGTGATGATTAATATTATGTATCAAATGGGTTAGGTTATAATACCCAGATTTGGGTCAAACATCAGTCCGTTTTTCTGTAAAGATTTTTCAGAGATGATTAACATTTAAATCAGTGAATTTAAAAGAGATTATGCTTCCTAATATAGGTGGGCCTCATCCAATCCGTATAACTCCTCAAGAGAAAAGACTGCGGTCCCTTAAAGAGGAATAAATTCCATCTCCAGAATCCCTTTGGACTCAGGGCTGCAGCAACAACTCTTGACAGCCTGCCCTGCTAACTTCAGACTTGCCAGTCTTCATGACCATGTAAGTCAATTCTTTACTCCCCCACCTATTGGCTCCTTTTTACTGGACAACCTGACTAAAACACTTACCTTAAGTGATTTTTTGGCAGATTCTGCTACATAGGAAAGATGAACATACTGAAATATTTTGTCTTCATTTTTTAAAAATAATAATCTAATCTGTGTGTAGTCTAAATGTGACAAGGCCTAGGGAGGTGGTAGGACAGATTTCTATGTGCCCCTGACAATTTCGTTCAATCCTTCTGTCCCGAATTAGTGAGACAGAGCATAATAACCATGAAGAAATCTGGGACTAGGTCAATGTGAGGTGGTTTTACCTTTACCACCTACTTCATTATATGGCCAGGTTTCTTCTTCGTTAGCCACTTAATTAGTCACTTATATAGTCACTAGTCACTGAGTAACTTAGCAATATATTGAGACCAAAATATATTAAACTTTTAAAATGTGAAAATTGAGAAATATTTTATATAACTGCAATAAACTAAATAGTGTCCCCCAATGATGTCCATGTTTGAATCCCTGTAACCTGTGAATGTTACCTTACATGGAAAGTGGAATTAAATTTGCAGATGGATTAAGGTTGCTTATCTGATATGATGCAGATCTTTAAAAAAGAACTTTCTCGGGCGCCTGGGTGGCTCAGTTGGTTAAGCGACTGCCTTCGGCTCAGGTCATGATCCTGGAGTCCTGGGATCGAGTCCCGCATCAGGCTCCCTGCTCTGCGGGAGTCTGCTTCTCCCTCTGACCCTCTTCCCTCTCGTGCTCTCTCTCTCTCATTCTCTCTCTCTCAAATAAATAAATAAAATCTTTAAAAAAAAAAACTTTCTCCTGAATTATCCCTGTGGGCTTAATGTAATCACAGGAGTCCTTAAAAGTTTAAGAGGGAGGCAGAAGTAAAGGTGAAAGTGATAAAAGATTCAGCCTGCCATTGCAGTTTTGAAAATGAAGAGACCATAAATCGAGGAACGAGATCTACAGAAAATTTGTGTTGTTTTGTTCCTCTCAATTTGTGATAATTTGTTACAAAAGTAATAAAAAATAAATATAACTATGACTTAAAACGTAATGATTGCAACAAAATAAATATCTGCTATATTTTTTCACTGTATACTATGCGCAAAGCGTATTTTAGTATTGTGATAATGTCTTACAATTTACTAATATCTGAAATATTTACACAGGCACATTCTGATGCTCAGCCAGAATAATGAGAACATTTCCCAGTTTCCCTTGCATCTATGTGGCCTTATGATTAAGTTTTTGTCGATGGGATTTAAGTAGAAATATTGTATGCAATACCTAGAAAATACTGTCAAAAAGAAAAGCAAAAACTTCTTCTCCAACTTTTTCTTCCTGCTTGCTGGAATGTGGTCAAGATGTCTGAAGCTTGAGCACCCACCTTGGACCATACGTCAATGTCATGTGTTAGGGAAGGCAAAACAAAAAAGATGGAAGGAATTTTTGTCTCTAATGATTGTAAGAGTGCCTTACCAGCTTTGCACTTGGTTTTTATGAAATTGGATTCAGATCACATATAAGCAGCATGTAATTGAGATTCCTTAATCTTGCAGCCAAACAGGGCTTCTGTATTGCACACCTCTAAGGACACCATTAGATAGATGGACAGAATATATTGAGGTATGGAAAATTCACCCTCAGTTTTATAGTGGATAGCATTTAGATGCACTCCAGTGTGAAGATGTTCCCTGGAGTTGTACATTGCAGAGACCTTATTGCCAAATGAAATTTTAAAACAATTAAATTATTATAATCAGTTTTTACCTTGTCATGTGGTGACATATTGGACATTAAACAAGATTTGTTAGACTCTAAGAACACATCAATCCTATAAAATTTTAGTGACTGAGTTCCATGATAAAAATGACTTTGAAACTCTCTACATTATGCTCTGTATTTTCCTGTCATTACTGACCTGTAACTCTTATTAAGATACAATTTGCTTCTCTTCAACTGCCCTGGGATTTAGAATAGCCATTAGTGAATACTTCAGCACTGATATCCATCCCCAGTATTGATCTGCTGTTGGCAGTTTCACTTTACTAACAGAGCACATCATCGGGGTATTGTGTTATGTTCACCATAAGGAAAAGCACCAATACTTTGCACACATATTGCTTTGACAGAAATTCTTTTCCAGTATATTGAATGGCATGAGTGTCAATGATGTTTTGATGACTGTTTTCTACTCCAGTGGTATGAAGGTTACTGAAGTAAAATAATTTTAAAAAGAAAAATAATCTAAATCTTCATCACGCCCCTATGAATATAAAATCATCCAACCCGTTCACTGAGGACATTCAGAGATTATTCAAATACACATTCATTTCCTAGCCCATTTGTAATTTTTGCTCACTAGTGATTTTAATTCCATGCAATCACTGGTTATTGTGAAGTGATATTTCAGTAATGTGACCTTTGCTGTTTTCTTTTTATGCAAACATGTTTTTAACAAAGATTAGATCGGGAAAAAAACATAATAATCAGAATTTATGAGAAAAAATGCACTAATATCGTGCTCGTTTAGAATATAAAATAGGTGTTTGGAACTTGGTATCTTGAAAACTTTTCCTTTCAAATATTCTTCAGTTTTCAAATCACTGATATCAGAAAAAATCCTGGCATCAATTCAGTTCTTCACTTTCAGAAAGATTTTTCTCATAATCTTTAATCTCGCTGCACTCTTGTGAATAACACATTATGGTCATTATTCCCTAAGGAAACTAAGGAAGCTAATATCTCTACAAAACCAATAGTTTATGTTAATAAAGTGCCTATTATTTCCCAAACTCTGAATTTAACCCTTCCTACTACTTATATGAATTATCTCTCAAAAAATACTATATGGTACATATTTTTATTGTCATCACTGGGTGGATGAAGACAATTGTATAAATTGTATAAAGTGTATAAATACAAGCCTGACATCATATTCCTGATAAAGTTATAGTGCTGGGACTTGAATCCAGACTGTTTATCTCCAGGTCCTTCTTATAAAACACTGCACCAAGAATCAAGAGCAGCCTGGAAACTCAGCAGAATAGTTAGTAGGAAAATTATCATAATTTTTTATCTAGTTAAATAGCTTAGTGGTTTTGTTGACTATGCAAATAATGTATATGTTTTATAAAATAGATTACCATGGAGAACTAATTAATATATATCAGCAGTTAGCAAAATATGGCCCCAGGGAAAAATCTGGCTTCTTGCTTGTTTTTATAAATAAAATTTTAGTGGAACACAGCCACATTCATTAATTTAAGTATTGTCTATGGCCATGTTGTACCACAAGGACAGAATTTAGTATTTGTAACAGAGACCATATGGACCACAAAGTCTAAAATATTTACTATCTGTCCCTTTACAAAAAATACTTGAAAACATCTGATGTAGATTATCATTTTTCATCATATAAGGCTTCAAAGAAGTTATTTAACTTCTATAATAAGTTGTAAAACTAAGGACACCTTTCTAAACTATCAATAATTTTTAAATGTTCAACAATCTAATTAAGGGAGTGAATTATTTTTCTTATCTTCCTGTAGAAAATATTACAAAATTTTTGTCAAATAAAGAGATAAAAGAAGATATAGTCAGAGTGTAAGAATTATATTATACAGATATATTTAGAAGTTTATTTTTAAAATATTTGTATCTACCACTATTTAGATGAACACTTGTCATATAATAGATGTTAATTGAAATATTTGAGGAACAAATACATTTGTTTAAAGGCATCATATTCCACTACACTCATTATATATAATTATATTAATTATCCAGAAAGGATTAGATACTACCAATACACTTACTATAAAAAAATTCTAAATTAGTGAAGAAATTAAGAAAAGCAATCTCTAGTACTATAAACAATTGAAGCTACATAAAGTTGTAAGAGGAAAAAAAGGAATCCCTATAAAGAGGGCTTCTTTGAAGAAATTAATTAAATAAAGATAAATATAAGGGCAAAGCATAATAGACAGAAATTTCAGATAAGAAAGCCACTGAAGGATAAGAAATTTCATTTGAAATTTAAGAACAAAGTCATATCTCTATTTTCCATATAAAATGTAAAGATTGAATAGTGGTCAAGGAATTCACGGAGCTATCTTAGATCATTATGCATGGTATCTTTGCAAAAAAAAAAAAAAAAAATTGGTTTTCTCTAAGTCCCAAACATTCAGGGGCATAGTAAGGAAGCCTCTATAATGTCATGCCTTATGGAACAAACAAGTTGTAAAAGTCCCATCCGATTAAATTTTAATCAAGAATATACACATTTATATACACACCTTCATTGAGCAGTAAATTAATTTACTAGGAAGTTGTTTTATCAGACCCCAGGTTCAGATTAACAGTATATATAAACTTGGTTTTAGAGAAAGTTTAGAGAACCAGATAATGACCTTAATTTTCTACTTTGAAGTATGAGAGAATTTCTTTAATAGTCCAGACTATATTTAAATCATTGCTTCAGACATGATTAGGAAGCAGGAAAAAAAAAAGAAAAAAAAATACAAAGTGCTGCTTCAGCTGTTACCTGGCCACCCATTTAAAATTTAACTCAAATGCTGGGGCGCCTGGGTGGCTCAGTCGTTAAGTGTCTGCCTCCGACTCAGGTCATGATCCCAGGGTCCTGGGATCGAGCCCCGCATCGAGCCCCGCATCGGGCCCCGCATCGGG
This sequence comes from Zalophus californianus, assembly GCF_009762305.2. Lineage (NCBI taxonomy): Eukaryota > Metazoa > Chordata > Mammalia > Carnivora > Otariidae > Zalophus > Zalophus californianus. Next base: position 49,169,452 of record NC_045597.1, read on the forward strand.
CCCCGCATCGGGCCCCGCATCGGGCTCTCTGCTCAGTGGGAAGCCTGCCTCTCCCTCTCCCGCTCCCCCTGCTTGTGTTCCCTCTCTCCCTGTGTCTCTCTCTGTCAAATAAATAAATAAAATCTTAAAAAAAATTTAACTCAAATGAGTAAATAAAATAAAATAACTCAAAACTTAACTAAAATGCTTGTGAGATATAATCAGATCCTAGCCAACTGTTAGCAGATTAAACAATCTGAAGGGACATTTTAAAGTGCTTCTCTTTCTTCAAAGAAAGGAAGAGAGAAAATTTCTTAAAAGCAGATATTTTATTGCTTTCTTTTAAACCCAGGTAACCAAAAGACAACCTCCTCCACTTCATTGAATAGCAGTGTCCTAAGCTTCAAAGAAAATGGGACCATCTGTTTGAGAAGCCAGTAAAAATTCTAGCATAAATAGATTTTGTTATAATTTGTTTTCTATGCTTATTTGATACTGCATTTTTGATACAGAAAAATTTCCTATTAAACTCCTACATCTCATAAAGTATCGACATTGTGCATTTCATGAATGCATTTCCACCACAAATAATGTAGATTGATCCTATTTATAAGCAATATGACCCTTTACAATTTTAATGCCTGATCCAGACTGTAAGACTTGCATTTTTTTCTTAAAGAGTTGAAACAATATGGTAGACATCTTTTAGACAAGAAAAAATATTAAGGTGAAGTATTCAAAATTATTTAGATCTTGTTTTACATGTAAAATTTTCTCAGAACATACTTGAGAAAATTTACATGTAAGTTCATGTAAATTAATTCAGGACATAATTTTGAATTTTTATTTAAATTTTAAATTTTATCTATTTTTCTAGAAACCAAACAAAGCCCCTCATCTGAAGATGAAATTTAAAAAAAAATGAGCATAGGTCATTCAGGGAAATTATGAAGGAATTATTTGAAAGTATTAGACAAAATGAATGAATTTTTGTTACATTTTAAAGATATGATAAACAGCATATACTAAGGTTCACTGATTTTGGATAAAGCAAACATAGAGCATATATGAACTTTTTATAATTGTTCAGAGTTTGTGATTTATAAGATATCTTGATGCCTATTATACCTATTATGCCTACAGTTTTTTTTTTAATTAAACCCTGACAATTAAGGGAAAAATTTAATAGGAAGGCAAATCATCACATAATAAATATTTATTTTAAGGACATATCATTCTGATTTAGACAAAGTTTACCCCAATTTCTTAGCTCTCTTAAGCAACTCATCACATCAATCACCAGCTTTAATATTTGAATTTGGGAAAAGTGGAGTTTTGTAATCCTTGATTTTGTTTTCACCAAGACAGGTGTGCATGTGTTTACATGTGCATTTTATGTATAAATATCATATTGTTTTGGTTTAAAATATTTATTCTATCCTATAGATTCATATATTTAAGGAAGGCTTTCATATAGAATATTTCCAATTATTACCATAAATAACTTTAATACTTGTCAAGCAATACACAAATCTTGGACAGTATTCTAAGAGCTTTACTCCCCCTAGAATATGTCAACTGTTAGCTCTGGCTACATGACCAGATATTACCATGACATTACCCTGTTGAAGTTATGTTGATTGTCTTACATAATAATAGAAAAAAGAAGGTATTCTAGTTTCTGTTGAGTCCATAGAGAAGCACCAGGCTTTCCCACTTCACTAAATTTCCTTGGGGCTTTTGGGGACTTGTCTATGTGGTTAAGAAGTTACTGCTCCTTGAGTGTCTGTTTGTTATAAGGGGGCATCACAGAAAAGTGAATAAGCACATAATCTTTCAGATGAGACTGACTAAAGTCAGACTCTAGGTTATGCCACTGATTAACTTCAGTTTACATTACTTCCCAGTCCTAAACCTCACATTTCTCATTTATTAAATAAAACGAGTGTATATATTACTCAGCCATCAGAAAGGATGGATACTTATCATTTACACTGACATGGATGGAAGTGGAGGGTGTTATGCTGAGCGAAATAAGTCAATCAGAGAAAGACAATTACATGCTTTCACTCATATGTGGAATGTAAGAAACAGCACAGAAGGATCATACGGGAAGGGAGGGAAAACTGAATGGGAAGTCATCAGAAAGGGAGAAAAACCATGAGAGACTCTTAACTCTTAACTACAGGAAACAAACAAGGGTTGCTGGAGGGGAGGTGGTTGGGGGGGATGGGGTAATTAGGTGCTGTGCGTTAAAGAGGGCACGTGGTGTGATGAGCACTGGGTGTTACATGCAACTGCTGAACTGTTGAATGCTACATCTGAAACTAGTGATGTACTATAAGTTGGCCAACGGAATTTAAATTAAAAAATAAAAATATAAAAAAAGATGTTAATTGAAAAAATGAGAGTATAGATGAAATAAAGTTTCTAAAGCTCAATATATTCATGACACCATTAAGTAATAAATGTTATGTATTCTTACTTAGGACACTTGGTCTGCTGTCATGTTAACCTTCAAATCCATGTAAACCTAAATTTTATTTTTTTTTTAAATAAGCAATAAACCATTTCTAACTAGCCTTCACTTTTTTTTAAAGATTTTATTTATTTATTCAATAGAGAGAGACACAGCGAGAGAGGGAACACAAGCAGGGGGAGTGGGAGAGGGAGAAGCAGGCTTCCCGCTGAGTGGGCAGCCCGATGCAGGGCTCGATCCCAGGACCCTGGGATCAGGACGGGAGCCTAAGGCAGATGCTTAAGGACTGAGCTACCCAGGCGCCCCTAGCCTTTGTTTTTCTCTGTGGACTTAACTCCAAGTAAGTTTGGGTAGTACTTTCAGATATTACTGTAGTTCTGAATTTAAGAGTTAATCACTAAATTCTATACCTGAAACTAATATAATACCATATGTTAACAACTTTAAATAAAAATGTGGAAGAAAAAAGTTAATACAGTAAAAAGGGAATAATTCAGCACTGTTTTTTGTTTTACTTGTTGAGTGCAGGGATATTAATTTATTCACTTCTACATTTTTTTTTTTTAGAATTGCACAGAGCTGAGCACATTTTAGGTTACTCAATATTCATTTGAGTGCTGAACAAATAAGTGGAAACTGTTTAAATAAACGACGTCCAGATTTCATTTTTACTGATACTAGAAACAAAAAAACACTGCATTTTCAAGCAGTGGCTCTAGAGTCAGACAGCCAGAGGTTTTACTCACTGGTTCTGTAACTGGCTGAGTTGCCTACTGCTATATTCATGAACTTTTTCTTCTGCAATAAATGACCCCCAAATCTCAGTGGCTCACAAACACATTTCTTAGTTTACAGGTTGGCTGTGGATATGGCCCTGCTCTGCTCAGTAGGGTTCAACTGTGCTTGACTCCAGCACCTATATTGCAGGCAGTCCACTTAATACACATTTCTTTCTGGAACTCAGGCTGAGTGCTGGAGTTCAAGAGGATCAAGAAAAAATATGTGATGCTGCTTAAAGACTGTGTTCAGAACTGGCACACTCTTGCACCTTCTCATATACTGCTGGTTAAAAGAAATCATACTTATGATTTAAAAGAAATTTAAATTATGACTTAAAAGAAATCATAAAGCAGCCCCAAATCAGTGGGTGTGGAAATATAATTCAACTCCCTATTGGGAGGCTTTGAAAATGCCAAGTTCGAGTGTGGATATATATTCATATTATAAAGAAGGGGCAGAGTGGTGAAATCACCAACACTGCTTTGGGGTAGTTTTCTCCCTTATTATGTTAATAATGTTATTGAATTAATGGGATTATTTTGAGAATTAAGATAATATACTTAAGTATATAACACAGTGACTGGCAAAATTCAAATGCAGTATTAATATTTCCTATTAATCTCAACGCTTTTTATTCCATGGCCTCAGTTATATCATGTTCTTTCTTATTTGGCTCACATCATTACTAAACAGTTTCTAAATTTGGGAGCATGTGGTATATAGTATCCAAAATGGCCCCCATGATTCCTGTCTTCTGATAGTCATGCCTTTGTGTAATATCCTCCTTTTATTGATGTATGTGTAGTATACATGTAGTATACATGTTAAGAGGAGTTATGAAATGGAATATATTGACAGCTCTTCACCGACCACATAAAAGAAGGTGATCTCTAATTTTCTAATAATGTAACAAAATGAAATATGCATTCACTTAATCTCCCTTTATAAATTATTATATTATTATTACCTCCCTTTATAAATCTTTTCCACACAAATTCCATTATTATTTCATATGTTTCATAGTTGCATGCTATTTCAAATAACATTTAAAATACTATATTCTATAGCCATATCTTTTTTTGCAAATTTAGGAATGCCAAAAATTCTCAATTCCAAGAAGTTTTTACAAGAAGAACAATAATAATGAAATATATGCATAAACAAGTGTTCCTTTCCATCCACACTGAGCAAATTGCCCTCCACTTCACAATTATATTTTGTGTGAATTTCTGTATTTTTTATAGGTTTTCAATATTTATTGGGCCCTTAAAATTCATCTTGTCCTAACTTGGAGATGGATGATCATTTAACTTCTGCTTGAATATTGAAATATCCAAAGTTCAGAATACTACCAAGAATGACTAGTTCCTATACAGGGGCCCCACTTAAAATTTGTCTAGCCTAAGTATCACAGTACAGTTACAAATTAAAACTTTCCTGACAATCTTGTACTCCATTGTGGGGGCATTTCTAAGTTTGTCCTTCTCCCTCTGAAATGGATTCTTTCCTACAATAGCATATAATGATCTCGCTGTGTTCTGATGAGTTAAGCTTCTTTTGCATAATTCTTGGTTTTGATTTTTGAGGACATTTTGTCTTCACATCTTTGCCCAAATTTTGAGACAGCAAAAATAGTATCTTTTATAGTTTCATTTTCCCTAGAGAACTACTTCCTTAAAACTTTTTTTTTAATTTTTATTTTTCATTTGTGTTCTAATGGTTGCATTTGCTCCTACCAACAATGAAATGGCCATTCTTTCTAAGCACCCTTCTGAAGAGGGGAAAGAGTAAAATTTCCCTTGCTTTCTCATGACTTCCTCCATAAATTTCTGCATGCAATTGGAAGAATGAGCTCCGAGATGAAGAGAACCCTATATCCAGATTACCTAGCTTCCAGTAAAGTGGGACAGAGGAAGAGGGGAAACTGTGTCTATGAAGAAGTTTTGAATATTAATCCATAAAATAAATGTTGGATATGCAAAAAATGTTGGATTTCTTTTTTTTTCCTGAGTCCACCTAATTTGACATCTGAATCCTTACTCTATGTAAGACTGATAAGTTTCTTCTTTAAGTTTCTATTTTTCAGTCCCAACTTCACCCTCCTGTGCAGTATCGTGCTCCAGGAACATTATTTCATGTCAAGAATGTGGAAAGCATATGCACCTCTGTCCATACATGCCAATGTGGTTCTATTTGTTGCTTGGTAGATGGTGCTCCTTCCATACATTCTAAAGCCATAGATATTCTTGTATCTTTGCTTGTGTTCCCATGTACCTTAACTCATCACCTCACATCTTTCTACTTTACCAGCACAAAGTCCTGGTCTGCTTGAAGAAATCACCTTTTAGTCTTTCATACAGAATATCTACTTCTATCCTTGCACTTTCTCTTTCTAACCTCCCCAACAAATATTCAATCTTAGATCTTTAACTTTTAATAATGAAAGTCAGGAAACCTTGAAGACTACTTTACTTTCAACTCTGACACCTTGCCCCCAGCCAACTGATGCCAAATGCTTCCTTACTTAAGTTGTGGGAGTGAATATTAGTGGGTTATGAAAAAATGGAAAGTTCAGTACAATAATTGACCTAAATGCATATTTTATTTTTTTAAAGATTTTATTTATTTATTTGAGAGAGAGAGAATGAGAGATAGAGAGCACGAGAGGGAAGAGGGTCAGAGGGAGAAGCAGACTCCCTGCTGAGCAGGGAGCCCGATGTGGGACTCGATCCCGGGACTCCAGGATCATGACCTGAGCCGAAGGCAGTTGCTTAACCAACTGAGCCACCAAGGTGCCCTAAATGCATATTTTAAAATAATATCCAGCACACTCACTTTGAAAATAAATTAATATTCCCTTTCTTTTGAGTTCTTTATTGAAACTTACTTTCAAAGTCCTGTCCCTCTGATGTACACTTCCACTTCAGTGCCCCTTGAATACCCCTGCCTTAAATATTTGACCTCATTAAGATATTTATTCAGTGGCCCCCTTTTGTACATACTTTATTTTTTTGCTTAGTTTATATCTCAAGATTCATTTTTGTAATCACTCATTTGAAAATAATCTCAGCATCTTTGATTCTTGTTCTTCCATTGAATTCAATTGGCAATTCTAATCTTTATTGAACTGAACCATCCTTTGGCAAAAACTTAAAACCTCTTTTTTATCACTACCCTCAAATGATTATATTACCTCATCTTTTTTGCTATCATATTATAAACTAATATATTCTCACTCATTCTGTTTTTTCCATTCTTATCTGTTAAAAAGGATTAGGTCAGTTCCATAATTTCTTTTATATACTCTGTTGTATCTCTGTATATTTTCCTAAATTGTCAGTCTCTGCTAGAGCATACCTGTCAGCATGCAAACATGGTATCCCTACTTAGAAGTAAATAAATACATCTAACGCATAAATCAATAAACCCTCCTTGACCCCACATTTCCTTCCACATATAGCCCCATGTCATTTTCTATTCACAACAAGAGTTCCTGGAAGAATTTTCTACTCTTAACAGCTCTACTTTTTCTTCTTCCTGTCAGTCTTCAATCTTTTGCAATCAGACTTTCATCATGCACATTTCTCTCTACTCTCTTCCAAGTTACAAATAGTCCTCACATTTCCAAATGTAAAGGTCAAAACTACCCAAACTTGGCAAACTCTTTCCTAGAATTCTTAACACCTCCCCTTTATTTTTCTTCCTAGAACTTAACACTATCTAACATACCATATGTTTTACATATTTCGTATTTTTCTTGTTTCTTGTCTGCCTCCTTTCTCCAGAATATAATCTCCATAATTGCAGAAATGTTTGCCCACTGTTATATTGCTTCACTGCTGTTTCTCTGGTTCCTGAAGAATCCCTAGCACAGAGTAGATTTTCAGTTCATTATTCTCTGTGGAATGATTGAATAAGGCACACTATTCTACTCCACTCTGTCTTCAACTAACAAGCTTCTTTAGATTTATTGACTGCTATTGAAATATTGTTCTCCCTCTTGACTTCTAAGACAATACCCCATTCAACTTCCTGACTCACAGACTTTAACATTTTAGTGTCCTTTGTTGAATTCATGCTCTTCTATCTTTTTTCAAGGTTTAAGGATATATCCTGGGTACTGTATCTTTCCAGATATTTTATCCCCCAGTAACTTATTTATATCTATGATTATAAAAATTATGTACTGATGATTTTTTTCCTTTTTTTTCAGCTCTAGTGAGATACAATTGACAGATTAAATTGTGAGATATATAAGGTTTAATACTGATGATTTTAAATGAATAATTCTATCGCACACCATTCCTGGATTCTCCAAACGCACTATCTATCTACCTACTTGACAACTTGACAAATCTACTTGGATGCTTTCTAGGTACCTCTAGCCCATGCTAGAAATTTTGATTTCCTCTTTTCCAACCTATTCCTCATCCAGCATTTCCCCTCAGAGTAAATGATACTACCAGTCACCTAGTAGCAAAACCCACAATTCTTGGGAGTCATCTTGTGCTGACTCAGAAACTCTAATTTACCTAATTCATCATCAGAGGCACATAGTGTGGTATGTGATTATAAGTTTAAATGTTAAAACCTCACTTCTTCTATGCCAAAATTATTTCAAATGTATTCACTCTCCTCCATCTTAACTATCATTTCACTAACCCAAACTACATTGCCTTTAATCCTGAATCACTAATATCACTTTATGACTGTTCTTTTTTCCTTTTCTTTCCTCTCTTCACTGAGCAGCTGAAGAATACTTTAAAACATAAAAAAAAAAGATTATGTGATCTCCATGTTTAAATAGAGTCTCACTGAACTTGAAAAAAATCAAAATTTTTTACGAAAGTTTGCAAGATCTTCCTTGATCTAGTCTGTGTGCTCTCATTCAACTTCATGTTGTGCTCCCATTACTGTTCGTACTTCAGATACATTATTCTCCCAGCAGTTCCTAGAAGAGAAACTTTTGGGGGTTGGGGAGGACTTCAGCGAACTTAACTTGTTTTTTCATATGCATGTTAACCTTTTGTCCTTTACTCTTTGCCTGGCTAATTCCTTATTCTAAAAATCTCAGAGTAAATATATCCTCCCTGAGAATCCTTCTCTGACAAACCAATTCAAAAACAGGCTCTGCATTGTTCTTCCTAGGCAATGGCATACTTACTTTTCAGCACATCAAAAACTGTAAATTTTTAGTTGATTTTCTGTATTGCTTGCAGCTAAATATAATGTCAGCTCCATTTTAGCCAGACCAGGCCTTTCTCATTTACAGTGGAATCCCCAGCACCTAGCTTTATACTTGGCATAAGTCAGGGATCACTAACTAGTTGTTAAATGAAATAATGAAAATATTTTTTATAATAATGTCTTACAATGATGATAATTTAGAAACCATTTAATAGCCCCTGCCCAGGTAATTTATATTCATGAAATATTTAACCATTCTAGAGAGTAGACCTGTTTAACCACATTTTTACATAATAGAACTAAGGCTCAGAGAGATTCAGTTAATGGCATTCAGGAAGAAAATGGTCCAGGCATGGTATGAATTCAAAGGCTTATGATGTGATGTATGATTATAAGCTTCAAAACCTCTACCTCTACAACAGTCAATAATATTGAAAGAACTTTTGCCCTTCATTCCACCTCACATCTTTTTCCTTCTTTTTTATATTCACATTTAAAGCAAGCACTTTTATGCCTTGATATTCATTAATATGTGAGAATTGTTATAAATATTTTAAAATGTTAAATTAGGACTTTGAAAAACATTCCATGGCAAAACCTTACATACTGCTTATATCAAAGTATTGCTATAACTTGATTATCCAGCATGTTGGATGAAACTGAAATGATAGTTAATCAAATGTTCTGGTTAAATTAAAGTTTATTCAAGTTGTTGTAAATGGTTCTGTTGCCCACTGTTCTAAAGCTTTTAATATAAAAGAATCTACTTGGAAAAATGCAAATCAAATTTTTGTACATTACTAAGGCTTTTGCAACATGCATTTCTCCTCCTCCTCAGCATATATGAATACACAACAAAAGGTCCTTAGAGTTTAGATATCAAAAGCCCTCTCTAAAAATATGTTTTTTCTCTTCTGATAAGCTTCATAATCAGTGCCAAATTTTGCAATAAAGATCTGCATTGTGGTACATTACAGAACAGTTTCTATAAAAGTAGAGACCCTGTGAAATGGATGGGACCTCAGGAGTCTGGTTCATCCCTACACCTAGCAAAGGTTCTACCTCTGAAATAAAGCTTACAAAGAACTATTCAATTTCTACTTGAAATCCTTCAGTGCACAGATATTTTACAATTGAAAGGTTGTAAAGTGGTAACTTTAGGTCGGCACTATGTTTTGCTTAAAAGCATACCAGATAAGTTACCATACACATTGTATCAATTAATTTTCATAGCATTCCAACAAGATAAATATGGTTAACTATATTTTGCATGTTAGGAAGCTTATTTCCTATTATTTTCCTTTATGTTCTTAGCTGGAACTTAGAATTCATGCTTGGTGTACTGTTTTTTTTTAAAAAATATGGTTAAGTTGGGCGCCTGGGTGGCTCAGTTGGTTAAGCGACTGCCTTCGGCTCAGGTCATGATCCTGGAGTCCTGGGATCGAGTCCCGCATCGGGCTCCCTGCTCAGCAGGGAGTCTGCTTCTCCCTCTGACCCTCTTCCCTCTTGTGCTCTCTATCTCTCATTCTCTCTCAAATAAATAAATAAAATCTTTAAAAAAAAATATGGTTAAGTAAACCAAAATACTCTAATAAGGTGCATACAATAAAAGTTTCTTATATACAACATAATGGGATTGTGATCAATTATATTATTTGTGAATACAGATTTCTGACTGATATTATTGATGTTTTCTGATTTTACTAATATAAACCTAGAGAAGAAATTATAAGATACTGGTGTTGTCCTATAAGATTGAAAGACTGAACATTTATACTTTTTCTCATTCTCTTAAAGTCCATAGCAAAAGAATAAAAGGACTGAAGGAATTTGGAAGTAGTGATATCAGTAGATAACAGATTTTATCAACTGTTGATAGTGACTAATGAAGCAGGAAAGGAAAGATGCTGCCTAAACTATAGGTCAGAGGGATGAGGGCCAATATGGAAGCACGTTAGCCTGAGTACCAGGTCAGCTCTTATCTTAGAACCTAAACTGTAGGTGTGTGAAATGGGAAGAGTAAAAGAAGATTCACTGGCATCTCCCCATACACACATTTCCACATGAAATATACTTATTCCATTTATCACCCCCCAAAAAGTGAGTTGATAAGAGAGGGTTAGATTCAGAAAGTTACAAAAAAAAAATTAGCTCAAAAAAAATGAGCAGCCAATGTCCTAGGACAAAGACCCTTACATTTAGGTGTTTCGTTTTTCCAAAGTTTAACTGCTGATTCTCTGCTTTTTCACCAAAAGGGGCAATGCCTCCCAGTTGAAAAATCCTAATTGGCTAAGTACCTCATATAAATAAATAAGTTATGCTCCTCATATATTTGAATCAGAACATGTAAATCCAGATAAACAGAGGAAAAAAAAGAAAAATACAACATATGACCTGACCCCCCAAGACAACAAAATTCATGGAATGGAGCCAATTTAATAATAAACAAGAAACATTCTAACAGAATGCTTCATGGATAATATAAAAATAGAAAGTTACATAAAAAAGAAATATTCAAGTAATAGCAACAGAATTTGAAAATATAAAAATCAGGGGCACCCAGGTGGCTCAGTCGTTAAGCGTCTGCCTTCGGCTCAGGTCATGATCCCAGGGTCCTGGGATCGAGCCCCACATTGGGCTCCCTGCTCAGCAGGAAGCCTGCTTCTCCCTTTCCCACTCTCCCTGCTTGTGTTCCCTCTCTCACTGTCTCTCTTTCTCTGTCAAATAAATTAATTAAATCTTAAAAAAAAGAAAATATAAAAATCAATGGAATGTTTGAAAGAAAAGTAAATTAAAATATCTCAAAATGAGGAAATAATATAAAGAGGACAAAATATGAGAGAAAAATTATAAACATAGAGGACTAATTCATGCATGGTACGAAATTATAAGATAATTTACCAAATAAGCATAAAAAGATTCAATATCAGATTAAAAGTTTCACTTACCGCACATATTGGGGGAAAAAACACACATCAAGAAATTAAAAAAAATCAAGGATAAAAAGATATTCCCCCAAATCCAGAAAGAATATATCACCACTTATATAATAATAACAAGAACAAAAATAAAGATTTTCTGATAAAGGAGTTAAACTCAGGCTGGTATCATTTTTCTAATGAGTTTTGCTGTGCGCTAGAGACCCGGGCTAGACCAATATTTTTCTCAACAAGTTACTTTGGACTTGTTCTCATAAAATAAGGAAATAAACCTGAAAGAGAGAGGACAAGGGAACTAGAAAATGTGAAAGAGAGTAGTGTAAGAATCTGTTCAAGTAGCCCCAAAAATAATTAGTAAAGGATGGGAGTAACAAGGTGAAGTTTTCTGAATAAAGGTTTAGAAACACAGGAACAATTACAGAGATCAGATTTTTGGGTAAACACCGGGACAATAAATAAGAAATAAAATGAAATACAAAAATGAATTAATTATAGTGCATTACTTGGCTTTCAAGTGAAAATATGTAGCTGATAGTAATAGTGAAGGAAACTAGAATATGTACTCCCAAATATACCGCTTTAGAATAAAAATTATTTTGATACAAAACACTTAAAGAAACAGCAAGTACAAGGGGAATGCTCTGACTCTCCCCTTTCTACCTTAAAAGCCAATATAAAACCCCCGTTTAGAAGATGTCCTTATATCAGAAGAAAAAGAACATTCTTATCATCCAAGACCAGAAGTTGAAACAGGTTTTGTTAAAATAATTCTTATCTTCCTTTGGTCTCCTATGTAGTTTAGTTACTTTTCCGCAATTGCCTCTTTGTTCAATCTAGTATAAAAGCATTTAGTCTGCCCCTTCTTCAGGTCTTCATGACCTTATGAGGGTTCCTATGTTGGGTAAAATTTGAATTAAATAAATTTGTATGCCTTTCTCCTATTGATCTATGTCAATTTAATTCTCAGGCTCAGCCAAACCTCTAAGAGCACAGAGGCGATATCTTGCCTCCCTTATAATACTAGGCAGCATCTATTTATTTTCAACTTTTGAAATCACACAATATATCTGAGACTATAAACTAGTTGTCTAAGTCAAAATGTAGTTGAAAATGTGGATTTTAGTCATTAGTGTCATTTAAAGGCATAATTATTAGGACATTTCATATAAAATATATTGTTTCCAAACTCTCTCAAAAAACTCAGAAAGTATGGATTCTTATTTCTATATGTCAAAAATAAGCTGCAGTAAAATAATTACAGTTTTTAGATGAAATTTGCCTTCCGTGATTTTCCATAATACTCACACTATTTGCCCCCATAAAAAATGAAAAATTTCATTGATATTAAGCCTAGTTTTATATTATCAATAAAACAGTTTAAAATTAATTTCATACACAAATGTATTAGTGTCCTAAGGCTGCTGTACAAATTATGACAAAGCTGGTGGCTTAAAACAACAGAAATTTTTTTTGACCTCGATGGAGGTCAGAAGTCTAAAAGCAAAGTATTGACAGGGCCAACCTCCCTCTAAAGGCTCTAGGGAGAATTCTTTCTTACCATGTCCAGCTTCCGATGGCTCCAGGAGCTCCTTGTCTTAGGAACGCCAATCTCTGCCTTTGTCTTCACATGGTCTTCCCTCCTGTGTATCTAAGTCCCAAATCTCCCTATACCTTTCTCTTCTAAGTATACCTGCCATTGGATTTAGGTCCCATACTAAATCTGGGAAAGACTGTTTTTCTCAAATGAAATCACATTCAGAAGTTCCAGGGTGAGGATGTGGGTATATCTTTGGGGGGGTTACCATTGAACCCATGCTATTATTACAAAAGAAATTATTATTAGAGCAATATGTTTCAAGAAAAGTGGGAGACATCACATTCTTGGAGGGAAAGAGATAATTTTTTTGTGTTTAATTTTTAAAAAGCATATATGCACAGAATGACTATAGGTCGTGTCACCATGGGATAAAGTATAACTCATGTCCTGAAATAAACATGTGCAAAATTGAATGCCATGATAGAGAATTAAAATTACAATTATAAAAATAAGGTATGGGGGCACCTGGGTGGTTCAGCCGTTGGGCGAACCTTTGGCTTTGGCTCAGGTCGTGATCCCAGGGTCCTGGGATCGAGCCCCACATCGGGCTCCCTGCTCGGTGGGAAGCTTGCTTTTCCCTCTCCCACTCCCCCTGCTTGTGTTCCCTCTCTCGCTGTCTCTCTCTCTCTCCCTGTCAAATAAATAAAATCTTTAAAAAAAAAAATAAGGTATGGGCTACTGTAAGACAATTCAATAGTATATTGAATGAAAACTCCTTAGCAGATGGTGAGTATATAAAAGAGTGTCTTTTGAGTATAGTGAAAGCCAGTTGTCTTAAATACAATCACAAATTTGTTAATGTAAATTCAACCACAAACTCTCTAACCTTTTTCTTCGGAAAATATGGATAAAAACTTCCTACTGAAATTCTGTGGAAAAGATAAAATGAAATTGAGGCATATCCTGTTGCCGCTGATGACCACACAGATATAAAAAAAATACTTCAGTGGTTGTAATATTTAATAATTAACAATTTTAATGCAGTTAAAAACCGTTTGGACATTATGTTCAAAATACTCAATATTCTGATATGACTTATATGTATTTGGGAAAGTACTTAAATCCTTATGTAAAATGATCAAAATGAATGTTAGTATAGATCAAGAGTAAGAAAAAAAATAGCCCATAAGCCAAATCTGGCTAAACTTATTTTTGTAAATAAAGTTTTATTTGAACACAGCCACACTCCTTTGTCTATTGTCCATGGCAGTTTTCCCACTCCAGCAGTAGAATTCAGTAATTCTGTTAGAGAACCTATAGCCCACAAAGCCTAAGATGTTTAGAAACTGGCCCTCTGCAGAAAAAAGGTTGCTATCCTCTGCTATGAATCAGCACTTTACCATACAACGTTCTGAGATAATGGAAATATTCTATGTCTGTGCTCTGAAGTAGGGTTGCTACTAACCACAAGTGGCTATTGAACATTTTGAAACATGGCTAGTGTGACTGAAATGTTCATTTAACTTACATTAGTTTAAAGTTAAATAGCCACATGTGGTTAGTGACTATGTTGCCAGACAGTGTAGCTATGGTGTTCCAGCTGTGGAATATAGTGGAATTTTAGTGAAAAATACTTAAATACAGTGTGGCAGCATTTTTTTTTCAAGAATTCAGGTTTAAATACATTATTTGCACCATGTACAAGTAATTCTTTAATGCAAGAAAGTTAAAATTTGAATGAAAAGTCTTTGAATTTAATAATTAACATAGTGTTACAGACCTTTAAAGTGTTCCAGTAATATTAATGCTTTTCTAGGTATGGTTAAAAGCACAACATGATTGATTATTACAAAAGGGATGGTGATTTGAAATGATGTTGAAGACATTTTTTGGACTACTAAAAGAAATAAAGTTGTCCCTGTCATCTAATTAAAGTACATGCTTTGATTTAAGATAAGGTGGGGTCCAAAATTAGCTTTTTGTTTGTTTGTTTTTTGACATAAAACCTATCTCAACAGTTTGAACATTTCCTGGTAATTACTTCGAAGCATATATACAAAAGTATGTAATTCAATTTGCTCCTTCTTAGTAAAATGGTTTCTTTGGGAAATTCATTTGGTAATAGGAAATAATCTGACCCAATTTCCTATGCAGATATAAGTTTTCAGAAGTGAAAGTAATACTCTGAGCTACATTCTTATAAAATGTGGAATTAAAGATTGAATTTTAGAAAATGTTCTCTGATTTGCTACTTTATGAAAATGAACTAACATTGTTCAATTCACCTCTCTCAATGAATATTGATAGTATGAATGAAGAGCTTCAAGTGGAAGTTATTGAACTACAATAAAATGTGATACTGAAAATTAAATATGATAATGCTGGTATATTAGAACAGTACAAAAACCTTGGGACATGTTACCATAAATATAAAAACCATTGTGAAAAGATTATATCCACCTTTGGAAGCACTTACAATGGTGAACATCTGTATTCTACTAAAACTGAATATAATTCAATATTTTTCCATGTTAAATGATTCAAAGCTGAATTCTTACTGCACAATAGGACCCAAAGTATAAGAATGACATGGCTATTTCTTGGTGTAGAAGAAAAGGTGCCAAGTGTCTAGAACCAAATAAAAATGTAATAGATTTGAAAAATAGTATATGCTATCTTTAAATGTGTCTATTTTTAATATGGAATGTAAAATGTACCATTCAATATCACATATACCATAATTTTAATATTTTTAAATTATATAAGCAAAATAATACATCTTTTATATATAATAGTATATGTCAATAATAATAATAATAAGGAAACAAAAAGTTGGGTTTTATTTCTCATAGTTAATTTTTTCTTATTTCTGTCCTGAATCAGTTCTGTATGTTTACAACATTGCCTTTGTAGGCATTTGAGTTTCTGACTTTCACAACAGACAAAACAAAGGGGACTTCATTTATGTGTACAGAAAGAAAATACGAAACATGAATATGTAGAAGTACAAATAATAGTAGTTGGGAGATTACAGGAGGTAAAGCTATGCTGAGAAGTGCAGGCATGCAAATACATCTGGCCCTTGAACAACGTGGGTCCACTTATAAGCAGATTTTTTTACAGTATATTACTATAAATGTATTTTCTCTTCATTATTATTTTCTTGTTAACATTCTTCCCCCAGCTCATTTTATTATAAGAAGACAATATATAAGACATATAATATGCAAATTATGTGTTAATCAACTGTTTATGTTATCAGAAATGCCTCTGGTCAACAGTAGGCTATGAGTAAAGTGGGGAAGTCATAAGTTATACATGGACTTTCAACTGTGAGGGGGGTTGGCACTCTGATCCCTGCATTGTTCAAGGGTCGACTATAATTTCATTTTACAATTATAATGGGCAGCAGGTGATATCTAGAGTTGTTAGAACAATAAATAAAAGTACAGTAGTATTACTTGCATTTATAATGGTAATAAATGGAGGAACTGAAAACCATATCATTAAAATAAAGGGGTGTCTATATCTGTGCAACATAAAGTGTGATAATATAATCAAAGTAGGAAGTTAATTGATAGATCAAGAAAAAGAATAAATATATTATTTTTTTAAATGGAAAAACAAATATAGAAACTTTAAACAAAAGTGAAATAAATTCCACATGGAAAGTTGACTTGGGCTTATGAGAAGCAGGTAAGGAACCACTGCCATTCATTCAGCAGAATAGAATTGTTTAATTGCTTTGGTAAAAACTATTTAGAATATATTTAAAATTTTGAAAAACAAACCACATCAAAATAACAAAACACATATCTTGTAATCTGACAAATTTAATAATCTCTCCTCTTCCTGGGAAGAATAAAAAATAGGGGAGCAAGAAGTGAATGTAGAATTCTTTACCCTTATACTAGCCTTTTGCCTTTATTTTTAATAACTATACATATATTTTGAAATATACATAATAAAACATCCACTGATGTTTTATTTATCCACTGAAATATTGTCCATCAATCATTCAATACTCCAACCTCAAGAAACTAACATTTTAGTTAGGGACACAATTGAAAAGTAATTATTTTTAAAAAACATAAGCATGTTAGGCAAATTACAAAATAATGCAGATATATGCCTAGCAATGTGTCTCACGTGGCCAATGCCAGATAGGGTATATTTACTAGAGAAAGCCACACTCAATGTCTTAGATAATTCCTGATTGATGTGCTATATGTGTATGACAGAATACTATATCTAGAAGGTATCATGTAATTCTAGAAATATAAAGCCACCAAGTAACCCTCTTGAAAGGTAATTGGTAACTTCAATAGAATTTATCTGCTTGTCAATGTCTTTTAAATGTTACTATTTATACATTTGTAGAATCATGGTTAGTAAAAGCTACCACTGTGGCAATTTCTAGAAAATAAAACAAAAAAATTCGTATTGATTGCAAATCTATCTTTTTAACACAAAATTACAGAAGTTAGGAAAGCACAAAGAACTTTTATTTTCTTGAACCACTTGACAGTAAGTTGTAGACTTGATACCATATGAAGCCCCTGTTGTTAGTATGATTTTTATTATAAACAAGAATACTCTTCAATACCACTTTCAATATCAGTGAATTAGCACTGATACCATACTACCATCTAATCCTCAGGCTACATTAAAGTTTTGCCAAGTGGTATTCTAATGTTTCTTAGAGGAAAATAATCTAGTTCAGAATCATACATAGGAACTAATTCTCTTGTCTCCATAATTGCCTTCAAGCTGGAGCAGTCTTCAGTCTCTTTGTCTTAATGAATTTGACACTTTTGAGGATTAGAGGCCAATTATCTTATAGATCAACCTTCACTCCAGGATTAGCAAATGTTTCCTTGTGATTTGATTCAGGCTTTCCATCTTTGATAAGAATATCACAGGAGTAATAATGTGTTCCCTGTATTGCACCTGATCAAGTATCATATGATTTTAATTTGTCCAGTTACTGATGGTGTTCATCTTAATCACTTGCTTATGGTGGTGTTTGTCAGGCTTCTCTATCATGTCATTGATGTTTTCCACTTTTAAATTAATATGTATTCAGGGAGAAGTTATGTTCATACCTTATACATTTTCCATTCCTAGTCATACTTTCAACTTATTTATTAATCTATTGATATCTGTATAAAATCCATGGTTTTCTATTTTAGTAAATGCATTGGAATCTTTTAATATCATTATTTAGTTTGATGTTAAAATTATTCCTGGATTGGTCAGGGAGAGAAGCTCTTGCAAGTTGGCTCCTGTGTTCTTTTGACATGTCCCCATAATTCTTTGACCACTTTATTTTCATGGACAACAAGATGTTTTAGATTCATTTTGTACCTTCCATGAGCCAAAATTAGAATCAACCATTTCTACAAGAAGCCTTGGTTTCTTTTAGAGGGAAATAATACAGGTATATCTCAGATATATTGTAGGTTTGGTTCAATATCACCGCAATAAAGCAAATATTTCAATAAAGCAAGTCAAATGAGTTTTTTGGTTTCCCAAACTTTTGCATATAAAAGTTACATTTACACTATAGTATACTCTAATAAGGATGCGATAGCATTATGTCTTAAAAAACCCAACATACATACCTCAACTTAAAAATCCTTAATTGCTAACAAATGTTAACTATCATCTGAGCTTTAGTAAGCCATAATATTTTTGCTGGGGGAGGGTCCTCCTTCAATGTTGTTGGCAACTGACAGATCAGGGTGGTTGTTGCTGAAGGTTGGGGTGGTTTTGGCAATTTCTTAAAATAAAATAATGAGATTTGCTGCATCAATTGACTCGTCTTTTCACGAACAATTTCTCTGTAGTATGTGATGCTGTTTAATAGCATTTTACCCACAATAGAACTTCTTTCAAAATTGGAGTCCATCCTCTCAAATCCTGCTGCTGCTTTATCAACTAAGTTCATATAATATTCTAAATCCTTTGTTGTCATTTCAACAGTCTTCACAGCATCTTCACCACCAGCAGATTCCATTTCAAGAAACCACTTCTTTTTCGAATCCATAAGAAGCAAGTCCTCATTCGTTAAAGTTTCATTATGAGATTGCAGCAATTCAAATATAATAATAATGAGGAAGTTTGAAATAGTGCCAGAGTTACCGGAATGTGGCAGAGAGACCCAAAATGAGAAAATTCCACTGGAAAAAACGGCACCAATAGACTTGCTTGATGCAGCATTGCCACAAACCCTCAATTTGTAAAAAAAAATTACAATATCTGCAAAGTACAATACAGCAGAGTGCAACAAAATGTGGTATGGCTGTATTTAGAAGTCAAGAACATGTTCTGGTTATGTTCATGGTGAGTGAGGAGTCAATACTAATAGCCCTTCTCAGGGAATAGATCTAGAGAATATACATATACATTTGATTTTCTATTTCAATTAACACTAACATGCATGAAAATATTTTGTTGAATGTATATAATGCATTATCAATACATTATAGCCATCACTGTCCGTGTGTCACACTATCGTGACACTATTTCAGGACTGAATCCCCCACAGTGGGCACACTCTACAACGTATTTTTCATGCTATAATAACTTTTCCCATTGAAGAGTGCACTAAGATACTGTAGTTGCAATATCTAAATGATACCTATGTATGTATATGTATTTTAAAAATTAGTATGATTATTGGTGTTTAATCAGGACACACATGTTATTTAAATGTTATTGATATTATGATTAGTTTGGACTTAGAGTAGAGCCTTAAATTGTCCTCATGTATATGAACAAAAATACATGACACTATTTTAGTCCGTGTGTGCATGTGTGTGTGTGTGTGTGTGTGTGTGTGTGTGTTGTTTTTTAGGACTAGGTTTTGTGAGGCTGTAACCGTTTGTAGAAATCCACTGAACAGAAAAAGAGCATAACATGTTGGGAAAGAGCATAGATTTTTTATCAAGGCATCTTGATTTAAAATTCCATTTGTCCTCTTATTCTTTATACGTTTTGGGAAAAAAATACTTGACCAATTTGTTTCACTCCCTCTTCTCCAAAATGATGACTAAAGAGTATCTACCTCACTGAGTTATGGTGAAGACTAAATGTGTTACTATAAATAAAATACCCTGACATATAGTAAACACTGTGTGTTAACTATTATTAATGCGATATTAAAATATTCTTTCCTCAAGATGATATTAATAAAATGAGTTCTCAGGGAAGCTAAAATGTAAAGCTTTATTAAATTTTACCTTTCACCGGATGTCTCTGTTATGTCTGAGGATATTTATAAACCAAACTGGTCAATCCCAACTAATTTGCTTATATATGTTAGAATATGGGAATGTTATCTAATTTGATTTCTGTTTCATGTCACCTGACTCTTTTTAATGAATGTCCCTACAGCCAAATTGAATAAGGAAATTGTTAAGTGGCAAATACTTTAGTGAATTTAGTAAAAGAAACACATGACTGTGGATATCTGGGGAGAACAGCTTGTATTTGCCAGCAAACTAGCCAGAAGGCACCTTTAACAATTTTTTCAATCCTTTCACATTTGACAAGTAAAGAATAGCCACTGTTTCATGTTTTTCCAAAGGAAGGATTGTCCCCTTTTTCACTCTTTCCCATAGCTATCTAAACACCTGAGCAATAACTATTTTTTCATCTTTCTGCCCTGCTTGAGCTACTCATCAATATCTATTTTTTGTTCTCTCCTGTTTTGGAGGATAGATGTCCTTGATTTGAGTAGACTAGTGCTGATTCCTGGTATCAAAGTCTATTTCACTATCTATGGTCTTCAAAGACAATTCAAAGTAACCTTTCATCCCTCTTCCTTGTGGACCATCATTAATGAAACTTGCATTTTTAATGTTACAGTCCTGCTGACCACCACATCTGAAACCACAAGAATGACAGTGCATGCAAAACTCTATCCCACTGTGCTTTTGCTCACTGCCTTGTGAAATTGAGATCTAGTGCAAAAGTCATGGAGTTTTGATACTTCACTTTGAATGGAAGCTTTGTTGTTTTGGCACCAGAAATGAAAAACCTAAGAATTGTTAGTTTACAAAGTTGGATAGCACTGAAATGTTAAAAAAAAAAAAAAAAAAGGAAAGAAAGAAAGAAAGGAAGTAAAAGTAAAGTGGAAAATATATGCCATGAAATGCTGCAAACCAGGTTATAGAGTTGTCCCTTGCTGTGAGTACATGATGGAAGCTTTCATGTACTACATTTGATTAATTTCAGAAATTTAGATGTGTTGGGCTCAACTTACATTATTCAAGTTATTCTTTATAAGATCATCTTAATGACCAATTAATTGATTGCAAAGCATTGGTAAACCTGTTGTACATGGTTTATCCAGAAGAAGTCATTAGAATTAGTTAGGTTTATGCTTTAATAAAGACCTTTCCAAAGCCCGTGACAAAGAAGATTAATTCATTTAGGTAAGTACATGTTGTCACTGGTTCTATCAACGAACAAATAAGAATTCATCTGTGAATTCATCTATGTTTTGAATATTTAGAGAACTAATTTCAGAAATGGGATGAATTTTCAAAGTTGGGTACTTAGTAAATGTAGACAATAGTATAGAAAGCCACCTTAAAAAGATATCATAATTGCTTTCTATAAAAGAGGATGACAGACAGAATCAAAGGATGAATGAAAAGTGACATATACTTTTCTACACATGGGTAGATTTTCAAGCCATACCAATCCCTGAAATACACTTCCCAATAAACATAAATAAATCCATACTTGGGTTAAGCTAGTCTTTTATGGTAATGAGAAGCAGTATATCATAGAAGTTAAGAGCAAAATTAAAGTAAAACAAAACAAAACAAAATAGCATTCAGTAGCAATAGTGCCATGTTTTGTATTCATTCAATCAATAAATTATGTTATGAATCTACTATGCTCAGACACTATGCTAGCCATTTATGATGCAAGAGTGAATTAAAAAAAAAAATCTCCTTCCACCTTAAGAATGTACATTCCACTATGATTCTGGGAAAATTACCTAAGCACTGAAAGTCAGTCATCTAGTATATAAAATAGAAGTAATAAGAGTACCCCATCTGGTGGCTGAAAATAAAATAGATTATTCCCTTGCCCATAATCAATGATCAATGTTACCTTTCATGATTATTGTTGCTACCACCATCATCATCATTGGAACCCTAGATAAAAAATAATTATTATATTTGTCCTGTATTCTCATAAACAGAACAAATGCTAATGACTATATTTGTACAAAATGATTGAAAGGGATTTACATCTTTTTACAAAATGGTTCTAAAGGACAAATATTTTTTTTTTATAGCATAGCACACATGAGACCATTTCTAAACATGATTTCTGGATGACTAATATAAAAGCTGACCCACATACATTTATTAATGTTCTTTTGGAGTAAACTATACCCACAAAATTGTTTAAGAAGATAAATGTGTAGAGAAATTTTTGAGATCACAACTTTTTAGGTTGTTCAATGATTTGATGATGTAGTTTGTCCCTTATTTCTCCAAAAGTAATTGTATACTTATAGAATTGAAATCCATCCATCATCTCCCATCCATTCAATTGTATAGTTAAATCCTTCAAGAGACTTCCATTTTCATATGTTCTCTACTATCTTAGTAGAAGGATATAAAAGTCATTAAAACACATTTTGTCCTTGAAATAGAAACAGTAGAATTGGAAATACAGGTAAGTGCATATATTTATATTGATTTAATTATATGACAGAAATTATTATTTCAAAAACATCTATTCTGCCATCATATCTATATCTCCTTTTATGTGCCCATGACATCCACTGCAAGAGCCAGATAAATCACAAACACAGCTTTCTGAATTTCAAGTTCTAGGTTGAGGCTAGTTTGCTTTTCCAAATTTGCTTTGAGTCCTCTTCCTCATTGGCTTCCTTTATTACCTGTCTTATATGGCTTAATATCATAACTCCTTCTATTTGTTAAGTGTGATTTATTGAATTTATTTTGGATTCTAAGACCTGAGTCTGGTTTTGTACATTTTTATGTAACTCTATGAGAGACTGGCTTTTTACCATACACTATGCCTGGGTATTTGAGCACATGGTGCCATATACTCCAAGTATGCAAGGAAATGGAGAGCAAGCAACAAAAATATAAGGGCCTAGGGAATTACAGAGAATAGTTGATTCACATCTTGCATGAAAGGTAGGTTTTTGGACGGCACATGAAACAAGAGTTATACTTAATATGGTGCCAAAAGGAGATAGGCATTACATCAGAATGAATTAAATACTGCAGATGTTTCCTCCAGTATTGGAACAGATTTAACAATAGATGAAAGAATTGGCTAGTAGTAATATTCATTGTAATAAAAAAATGACACCATCAATATCCCTGTGTCACACATTACTTAAGCATATATAAATCCACCTAATTTTCTAATAATTTTAAGCAATAGTTACTCCCCCAATTTTATAAATGAGGCAGTTTAGACAAGAGTGATTATATGGAAGAGTGATAGTATGCATGCAGCACATTATCCAGGTATATGGAGGCTTTAAATAAAAGCAAAGGAATTGCTGCTTATAAAATGTTATCATATTCACCTAAATTTCTCATAGCTGGGAGAGAGTTAACTCTTGTGACTCTGTTAGTTAAGTGCAAGTTCTCTGGAATAAGCTTTCCTAGGTACCAAATTCTGCCACTTCCTATTTCCTAGTCAACAACTTCCACCACTACCAATTCCGCCACTTGCTCTGTGAGATCTTAAACAAGTTACTTGATCTCTCATGTCTGTTTTTCTCATCTGAAAGCAGTTTGTGAGACATCATTTCATATAAAGCAGTTAAGATTATGATTGGCAGTTAATAAGCATTCAAAAAATGATATCTGCTCTTGTTAATTAATATTTATTATCATGTACTAATTAATTCTTCCCTTTCCTATCTTCAAATGATATGTTATTCTACTCTTTTTATGTCTCAGCCTAAGATATTTCCACTTATTCCTTACTCAAAAGAATGAAGATACGTTTCTGTCACAGTGCACATCTATTGCCTGTCTCTGTCCTCCTAATTTATTTATTATTTAGATAGTATCATTTACCTTTAAATTAGGAGTCAAGAAGTCACTTTGTCCATGGAACAGGCAATTAATTAGCCCCCTTTGGCCCTTTGAGCTCCTGTCCTCTTACACCTTCCAGCCCTGAATTGAAGGTGTGTGGATTTATGCTTGTCAGATTGGCTCTCATTTTTAATTGGATAATCTGGTATTTCCTCCCACAGAAGCATCCATTAAACAGACCTCCATAACCTTCCTACCTTCCAGGAAATTGTTGAACTCTTTTATTTGCTATGTTCCTTCTCCTGTATCTTTGCTTATGTACCTGCAAACTTAGCATTACATTTTAATTTTAATTTTTCATTGGTTTACTATAATTTACATTGATTCTGAAGAGGATATAGAGAAATGTGTGTGCTCACTTCTTATTCTTACAGGCTTATCTTGACCCTTCTACAACTGGTAGTGATACAATAAAATGATCTACTAATTAGAGTAACATCAAAGAAGTGTTCAGAAGTAATTTCTGGGTTTTAAACTTTTTAAACTTTTTTAAGGATTTTTCATATTTTCTATTTTACATAAATAATGTGAATGGGAAGTTTATAGGATCTTATTTGAGGGAAGTCTTGTTGGTTATCAGGAGACATAGAAATGTTTTAATGTAAGCAATGGATAATATTACCATAGAGATGTACTTTAGTATTTTTTACTCACTTAAAAATGGCTTATACTCTCTTCTAAGCATGTGTATGTGTGTGTACATATTTATGAATATGTATGAATATATATATGTATGTATCTATCAGTATACTTGATTCTATCACAGAAAGCAAATATTCTAACAGAAAAAAAAAAACTGGGATTTCTCATGTCAATTGTATTTTTTTGTTGTATTTTATAGAAAACATCTTTATCTCTGATGCTTTGGACTACAAATGTCAGTTTATAATAAAGCAACTATAAACAACCAAAGAAATCTGTATCTGTTTATACCAATGCATAGGTGATTTCAATCAGAAATATATGCCACAGTAGGAAATGGAGCTGGAAATATACCAGGTGGAAGAGAGGCAGATTAAGTCAGTATGATCTTATTCTGTTGATATTTTGCAATTAGAATTACTAGTGATTTCCAACATTAAAATTAAGACTCATTTAAAATATAGTAATTTTAATAGTCCCTTGAGAATACTATGACATTCCTAAAGTATATGCATGGGAAAAAACAGCAGTTAGGGTATGTTTGTGTGAGAAGTATGTTTTTGTTATTTTTATTGTAGGAAATGGAGGAGAAGTGTTTCAATCAGCAGACTTCTAAAAGGTGAGACCGAGGTCATCAGTTGAAATAAAACAGCCATGTCTCTAAAAGCAAAACAGATCCCTTAATAAACTACTCAAAATGAACATGGCTTATTTAATGCTAGAGAATAGAAGTATTAAACACAAACGCTCCCATCTGTGTATGTTTCCAAGTATATCACAAAATAGATGTTTTTTGTGTCTGTTCTTCAGCTTCTATTCTTTTGAGCAGTTTGCTTCATGTTCTTAAGCAGCCCAGAGTTAGTTGTTAAATTCTAGAGAGCAGGCTGTGTTTGAAAGATCTTAGAATTCTGAACTTCACTCTTGGTATGGCTGAAAATGTTCCCTGATTGATCTCTCTCTTGCATATCTCATTATGTTCCCATGCTCATTTAGGATTGGATATAAAGAAGTGTAAAAGAGATGAGCAGTTTCTGAACCAGTAGTCATTTGCTGCAATGCAGTTTGTTTTTAGCCATCGTCTTTCCTATCTTTACACATCGACACATTTCTAAACTTTTAAAAATCAAATAATTCTTATTTATCCTTGATAAATAGTAAATAATTGAGTTCAGTCATCACCTTCTGTTTCCTTTTTTAAAAAAATATTTATTTATTTGAGAAAGAGAGAGAGCGCGAGGGGTGGAGATGGAGGGGCAGAGAGGCAGAGGGAGAGAATCTTCAAGCAGACTCTCCACTGACCGGGGAGCATGGTGGAGGGCTTGATTTCAAGACCCATGAGATCAGGACCTGAGCCAAATCAAGAGTGGTGGCTTAACTGACTGGGCTACCCAGGCACCCCAGCTTCTATTTCCTTTGATGACAGTTAGTTTTGTGGAGTGTAAGGGAATAGCATCTCAAAGGTGTCCTTATATGCAAATAGTAGTTGAAATGAAAGCTGAGTAGTAACTATTCTTTGTAATGTCTTTGTACTAGGTCCATAATCATAACTTACATGTTATTGACACTTTGTAATTTATAGAACAAAACATAAACTAAAGGAAACCATTCCATGAAGATCCTTTACCATTTCATCATTTGTTTTCCCTCATTTGTGATTTCACAATATATATTATTTAAAGTGGAGTTGTTAGAGTGTATAATAACTCAGAGTATAAGCCACTTAAACCAAACTCAGCTTTTAGGTGTCCTGCTAACCATGAATCCTATACTTCAACAGCACAGAAATTCCCAGGGTCTATGTGGTGAATAGAACAGTGCTGAAAAATGAGCTCCAGTGTATCCCAGAATTACCACAGGGATTAATTTCCATTTCAGCTATTAACAATCATTTTTATTCATACAACACAACTGCTAACAAAATCTAGGCAATATGCCAAGCTTAGGGACTCAGATATAAAAGACATGGGCCCTGTCCCTAATATGTGGAATATGTTGCGTGGATTTTGAATTTCTAGTCCTCTTAGAAAAATATTTTCCATTTCATTTGGTCAAGTTCTCTGAGAAAAGTGGGCCATTTATTTAATCAAGACAATAATACAGGTCTTTGCAGGATCCCTCTGAATCACTAAAGCCACTCTAGAGCTGACTTTACTTTTTAGAATGGATGATAAGGTTATTTTTCTTTAAAATAGACAATTGAAATTTATTTTGAGAAAGACTTTTTTTAGTTAAAAAAGTTTACATTATCGAATTTAAACTCTCATCAGATTATGACAGATACTTTTCAGACATATTTATTATTACTACATGATCCATGAAAATAAACCAAAGAAACATTAAGACATTCTGTAAACATGTCTAGGTATTAACGATACATATATTTGAGATTGTCTATTTTTTTCTTACCTATGAAGTATAACAATCTCAATTAATACTTGTATGGATAGAGGATTTTGTCAGTTAGATGTGTTTTGAATTCTATTTCTATCATGTAATAGTGACCTTGAAGATCTAATTCATTTGTTCTAAAATAAATTCTGTTCTCCATCATCTGTCAATAAAAGATCATCATTAAACATTTTGCAAAACGTTGTTTAAAACCATAAACTATTCTATTTACAAAATAATACATGTGAAATATTTAACAAATAGCTCTTATTTGCGGATATGTGTTGTATGTGTGTAGGTAGAAGACATTCACACATGTATTGACATTTTTTGTATTACAAGAAGAGTTTGAAGCAATTTGAAACAAATAATGAAGACTAAAAATTACTAGATGGGAGATTTACTTCTGGATATGGTGGGAAAACTTTTATATTACTAACTCTCCAACAGATAAAAATCTGGAATATTTTTTTAAGATTTTATTTATTTATTTCACAGAGAGAGAGACAGCACAGCCAGGGGGAACAGGAGAGGGAGAAGCAGACTCCCCACCGAGCAGGGAGCATGAGGCGATGCGGGGCTCAATCCCAAGACCCCAGGATCATGACCTGAGCCAAAGGCAAAAGCTCAACTGACTGAGCTACCCAGACTCTGCTGGAAACATATTTTTTTTAAAAGTATTTGCAGCAATTGAAGAATGAATAAATGCGGGGGAACAATGGGAAAGCAAACAAAATATTAAAAAGAGGAATTGCAGTGAGTGATACTTTGTGTTCATGAGGGTTTATTTTCCCCCTGAAGGCACCTCCCAAGCTACAAGACAGACGTGAGGTTGGTAAAACACAATAGGAAAATTTCAGTTTCACCAGCTTTCAGAGTCAGAAGATAGAGTCCAGGGCAGCCATAGTGGCTGGAAAATAAGGTGCAGTCTTATAAAGGAGGCAGCTATGCAGTAGGGAAACCCCAAAATCTGAAACTCCATCCCAAAGCATGGCTAGTTTTTGAACCATATATGTGTGGAGAAGACTTCAGCAAGTCCAGTGGAATGGGAGAGCTGGGAAGTTGGAAACAATGGGGACTGGAGATTTCATCTGCTCCTATTGCAGAGAAAACAGTTTGGAATTTGAGACCAGTCAAGGAGTCTACTTGTTAAAACAAAAATCAACATTCTTTGATGTGTTTATTGAGAGGATCCTGCAATTTTTACACTTTATTCTATTAATATGGCATATCACATTTATTGATTTGCATGTGTTGAACCATCTTTGCCTCCCAGGGATAACTTCTAGTTGATCATGATGTATGATCCTTTTTAAAAAAAAAAGATTATTTATTTATGAGAGAGAGAGATAGAAAAATAGAGATCACAAGCAGGGCAGCATGCAGAGGGAGAGGGAGAAGCAGACTCCCCGCTGAGCAGGGAGCCCAGTGAGGGACTTGATCTCAGGAACCTAGGATCATGACCTGAGCCGAAGGCAGATGCTTAATGGACTGAGCCACCCAGGCACCTGATGTATGATCCTGTTAATGTTCTATTGAAAAGTAGGTTTACTAATATTTTATTGAGAATTTTTCACCTATATTCACCAGGGATACTGGTGTGTAGTTTTCTATTCTTGTAGCATCCTTATCTGGCTTTGGAATCAGGGTAAAGCTGGCCCTACAAAATAAGTTTAGAGTGTTCCCTCCTCTTCATGTTTTGGAAGAGTTTGACATGGATTGGCATTAATTTTTCCTTAAATGTACTGTAGAAATCATAGTTAAATCATCTGGTCCTGGGCTTTTTTTGTTGTTATTGGGAGGTTTTTGGTTACTGTTTCAGTCTCCTTACTCATTAGTGGTCTGTTCAGATTTCCTATTTAATTATTTTTTCTTGGTAGGTTATATGTTTCTAGTATTCATTTCTTCATGTTATCTGATTTGTTGGTGTTCCTAGTAGCCTCTTATGTTCCTTTGTATATTTGTAATGTAATTTCTCCTCTTTCGTTTCTAATTTTCCTTATTTGAGTCTTCTTTTTTCCTTGTTTAATGTAGCTAAAGTTTTGTCTAATATATTTATCTTTCAAAAACCAAATCTTAGTTTCAATGGTTTTTCTTCTATTATGTTTCTAGTCTCTATTTTATTTATTTTTGCTCTAATCTTTATTATATTTTTCCTTCTGTTAACTTTGGACTTAGGCTGTTCTTAATTTTCTAATTCCTTTATATATAAACTTAAGCTGTTTATCTGATATCTATTTTGCTACAAATTTTCCTCTTTGGATGGTTTTGGCTGCATCCTATAATGTTTGGAATGTTTTATTTTCAGTAGTCCCAAGATTCTTTCTGATTTTCATTTTATTTCTTCTTTGACCCATTGGTTGTTGAGGAATGTGTTAATTTCATTGCATTTCTGAATGCTTCCATTTTCCTCCTGTTATTGATTTCTAGTTTCATACCATTGTATTTAGAAAACACACTTGATATTATTTCAATCTTATATTTGTTAAGGCTTGTTTTGTGGTCCAACATTTGATCTCTCCTTGGGAATGTTCCCTGTGTGCTTGAGAAGAGTGTTTTCTGCTGGTGTTGGATCAAATGTTCTGTATATGTCTGTTAGGTCCATTTGGTCCATGGTGTTATTCAGGTGTGCTGTTTCCTTATTAACTTTGCATGTTATATTCCATGTTGAGAGTGGGATAGTGAAGTCCCCTACTATTACTGTATTGTTGTCTATTTTTTCCTTCATTTCTGTTAATATTTGCTTTAGATATCTAGATATGTTAACTATATATATTTTTCCAATTTTTATATCCTCTTGAAGGACTGACACCTTTGTTACTAAATAATGACTTTCTTTGTCTCTTGTGACCAATTTCTCATAAAGCCTATTTTATTTAATATACGTGTAGCCACTCTTGTTCTTTTTATTTTCATTTGTGTGGAATATCTCTTTCCATCTCTTCACTTTTTGTCTATGTGTCCCTTAAGCTTAAGTGAGTCTCTTGCAGACAGCATATAGTTTGATCTTGTTTTTTTGTTTTGTTTTGTTTTGTCCATTCAGCCACTCCATGCCTTTTGATCAAGAATTTTGTCTATTTATGTAGAAAGTAATTATTGATAGGTTAGGACATACTATTGCCATTTTGTTAATTGTTTGTGTTTTTTAAGTTTCTTTCTTCCCTTCTTCCTCTCTTGCTGTCTTCTTTGTGATTTTGTTGTTTTTTTTTTAATATACAGTATGTTTTAATTCCTTTCTCTTGAATGTTGTATATTTACCATAGGTTTTTTCTTGTAATTACCATGTGACTTTCATATTTTATTGATATAGCAGTCTATTTTAAGTTTATGACAACTTACCCTTTATTGCATATAAAAACTCTACACTTTTACTTTTCCAACCCCCATATTTTATGCTATTGATGTCAAACTTTACATAATTTTATATTGTGCATCTATTATCAAATTATTTTAGCAATAGTTATTTTTAATACTATTGTTTAACTTTCATACCATCATTACAGCATTAGCATATTCTGAATTGAGAAAATATTTGCCTTTACTTTATAGCTTTATACTTTTATATGTTTTCCTGTTATTACTAGTATCCTTTCATTTCAACTTCAAGAACCGCTGTTAGCATTTCTTAGAAGGCAAGTCTAATGGTGATGACCTCACTTAGATTTGTTTACCTGAAAATGTCTCTCTTCTTCATTTCTGAAGGACAGTTTTGATGGGTATAGTAATCCAGGGTAGTATTTTTTTTTAAGATTTATTTATTTATTTTAGAGAGAGAGAGAAGGAGAGAGAGTATGAGCAGGAGGGGCAAAGGGAGAGGGAGAGAGAATCTTCAGCAGACTCTGCGTTAAGTGCAGAGCCTGATGTGTGGCTCAGTCTCACAACACTGAGATCATGATCTGAGACAAAATTAAGAGTTGAATGCTTAACCGATTGTGCCAACCAGGCACCCCCAACGTGGTATTTTTTAAAGCACTTTTAATACATTATCTATTCCCTCTGTGCCTGCAGGGGTTTGCAGAAAAATAATTTAATGGAAGTTCCCTTATATATGATAAGTATTTTTTCTCTTGCTGTTTACAAAGTTCTCTCTTTGTTTTTTTCTTTAATTTTTATTGCTATGTTAATCACCATACATTACATCATTTGTGATGTAGTGTTCCATGATTCATTGTTTGTGCATAACATCTCCACGCAGAACATGCCCTCTTTAATACCCATCACCAGACTAACCCATCCCCCCACCTCCTCTCTCTGTGTTTTTGATATTTAATTGTACTGATCTTGCTCAAAGTCCTTTTAGTGTTCTGTATCTGTATGTGCATGTTTCTCTTAAGACTTAAGAAGTTTTCAGCTATTATTACCTAAAATAAGCTTTTAGCCCTTTTTGCTCTTTCTTCTCCATCTGGAACTTTTATGATATGAATGTTTGTTTGTTAGATGTTGTCCCATAATTCATTCAGCCCTTTTTCATCTTTTCATTCTTTTTTTTCTCCAGAATCATAGTCATGCTGAGTTGGAGCCAGTTTTGGGGCTGCCCTGGGTGTGCAATGGGGTCTAGGATTGGCATACTTGTTACTAGAGGCTAGAGCAGATATGGATTCTGTCTGGTCCCTGGGTGGATGGAACTGCTTCCAGTATCTTATTCAATAGAATGGCACTGGGACAAGGATCTATTTAGGGTCCACAGTTGGGTCTTCAACCAACAGGCTTATTGCCAGATATGGAGATGTTGTGGCTTCTTCAAGGTCCTGGGAGAGCTTCTTCCTGATCACTGTATGGGCTTTTAGGGGGACAGAACTTGCCCTGCACTGTGGGTGAGAGGGGCCTAAAACCAAACCCTAGTGCTATTTCAGGTTCCAATGCCAATACTGAGGTCTGCAGATTTGGTTCTGAAGGTATAAATGCCCATGTCTCCCACTAGAACCCTTAGTTGACTAGACTGCTCCCTAAAACTGGTTAGAGGGGCTGGAACCAAGTATAGGACCCTTTTTAGATATCCTAGGGTGCAGATGTGAGCATTCTTGCAGGAATCTCTGTGACTGTAGGGCTGCATGTGGACAATGGCTGGTAAGGGTTTGGCACTGATTATAGGGCTCTTTCAGGATCTTTGGGGATATAGACAGAAGTATTCCCTGCTAGGTTCCTTGGCTAGCAGTACTCCTATGGGCTATGTATGGGAGTGGCTGGAGTGGGGTAAAGAGCCCTTAGAGGATCTCTGGGGACACATGAGAGTATCTTCCACTGGGATTTCCAACTCTCAGGATTCCTGACATATTGTGGCCATAAGGGGGCTGGGACAAAGTATAGGTCAATTTTAGGATCTTCAGGGGTGCAGATGGAAGTGTCTCCTTTTAGGTCACTGTGCCAGCAGGATTGTTTGCAGACTATGGCTGGGGTGGGCTGGAGTTCTGTTACAGGGTCCTTTCATGATTTATAGTTTGGTTGAGCTTGGTGAGCTTATCTCCAGGGGCTCCTGAACCATGGCAGGGAGTATTGGGCTGCTCCAGGGTTTTACTTTCCTGCCTGTGTCCCTAAGTTCCCCCAAAGACACTTTTGTCTGTGGATGGATGCCAAATTGTTGTTGAGAGAGGATATAAGAAGGGGATGAATTATTTGGCCATCTTGCTGATGTCACTCGAGATTTATTTTAGATTTAAGACATACATAAGCCTAAGTGAAGGCAGGACTCTGTGTGTGAGGGGAGGTAAGATATTCCATTCAAATGGTAACCAAAAAAGAACAGGGTGGCTATATTTATTTCAGACAAAATAGACTTTAAGTCGACAACTGTCACAAGAGAAAGAAGGTCATTATATAATGAAAAAAGAATCAATTCAACAGGAAGATATAAGTTATAAATATATACGAACTCAGCATCAAAGCACCTAAATATATAAAAAAAAATTGGCAGATCTGAAGGGAGAAATAGACAGCAATACAATAATAGCAGGAGACTTCAATACTCTGCTCTCTATAATGGATAAATCATCCAGATAGAAAATCAGTAAGGGAACAGCAGTCTTGAATAACACTATAGAACAAATGGACCTAACAGATACATACATAACATTCTATATAATAGCAGCAGAACACTTGTTTTCAAGTGCACATAAAATAGTCTGCAGGATAAGCCACATATTGGTTTGCAAAACAAGTCTTAACAAAATTAACAAGATTGAAATAATTCCAAGTGTCTTTTCAAACATGGAAACTGAGCAACATACTCTTAAACAACTATTGGGTCAAATAAGAAATTAAGTTGGAAACCAGAAAAATAACTTGAGACAAATGAAAATGAAAACACAACATACTAAAACTTATGGAATGAGACAAAAGCAGTATAAGAAGGTAAAAACATTAAAAATTGATGAAATAAGAGTTGTTTTTTTCTTTGAAAAAAAAATAGACAAACTTTAGACTAAGAAAAAAGAGAGAAAACTCAAAATCAGAAATGAAGGAGGAGACATTGCAACTGACATAGAAATAAAAAGAATATAAAGGACTCTTATGAACAAATATACACAAACAAATTGGACAGCTTAGAAGTGGATACATTCCTAGAAACATATAACCTACCAATTTGGAATAAAAAAGAAATTGAAAGCCTGAACAGAGCAATAACACATAAGAAGATTGAATCAAAAAGTTCCCAATGAAGAAAAGCCCAGGACTACATGGCTTCATTGTTAAATTCTATTGACAAAAGAAGAATTAATACAAATTCTTAAACTCTACTGAAAATATAAGAAGAGGGAATACTTCCAAACTCATCTATGAGGTCAGCATCACCCTAATATCAAGGCCAAACAAAGTGACCACAACAAAAGAAAACAAAAGACTACAGGCTGATATCTGTGATGAACATAGATGTAAAAATTCTCAACAAAATACTAGCAAACAGAATACAAAATCACATTAAAAGGATAATATACCGTGAGTAAGTAAGCTTATCCCTAGGTGCAAGGTAATTGACTTGTGATATGCACAAATCAATCAATGTGACATACCACATTAAAAGAATGGATAAAAATCATATAGTTATCTCAATAAATGCATAAAAGTTTTGACAAAATTCCATTTACTATTTCATGATAAAAATGCTCAATAAATTAGCTATATTTGGAACTTACCTCATATAAGAAAGTAAAAAACCCACAGCTAATGTCACACTCAATGGTGAAAACTGAAAAATTTCCTCTAAGATCCAGAACAAGACAGGATGCCCACTCTTGCCTGTCCTATTCATACAGTACTAGAAATCTCAGCCAAATTAAGAAAAAAAAATTAAAGGCATTCAAATTAAAAAAGAAGCAAAACTATCATCTTTTGGCAGATGATATAATCTGATACATAGAAAATACTAAAGACTACTCACACACACACACACACACACACACACACACACACAATGTGTGAATTCAGTCAAGTTTCAAGATATAGGATCAACAAAACAATCACTTACATTTCTATACTCTAACCTATCCATGAAGAAATAAGGAAAAAAAAAAATCCATTCACAATGGGGTCAAAAAAACTAAGATACTTAGGATTTAATTTAACCAAAGAGGTGAAATCCTGTGCATCGAAAAATACACACATTTAAAAAAGATTTTTAGAAAGACAGAAAAAAATGGAAAGATATCCTGTGCTCAAAGATTGGAAGAATTAATATTGTTAAAATGTCCATAATCCACAAAAGAATCTATAGATTCAATACAATCCTTATCAAAATCCCATTGGTATTTTTTATAGAAATAGAAAAAAATAATTCTAAAATTCATTTGGAGCCACAAAGAAACAAAAAAAAAACTTGACTGGCCAAAGCAATTTTGAACAAGAACAAAGCTGGAGCTATCACACTCTCTGTCTTCAAAACATACTGAAAAGATACAGTAAACCAAACAGCATGGTGCTGGCATAAACTCAGACATAGAGATCAATGGAACAGAATAGCTCATAAATAACTCACACATTGGTAATATGATCTTCAACAGGGGTGTCAAAATTACACAATAGGGAAACGATAGTTTCTTTAATAAATGGTACTAAGGAAATAGATATTTATATGCTAAAGAATAAAATTAGGCCCTTATCTCACAACATATACAAAAATCAATTCAGTATGGATCAAAGACTTAAATGTAAAATCTGGTATTGGAATGGGCAATGATTTCTTGGATATTATGCCAATAGTGCAGTTTACAAAAGCAAAAATAGATTAATGAGATTACATCCAACTAAACAGCTTTTACATGGCAAAAGAATAATCAACAGAGTGAGAAGGCAACCTATGTCATAGAAGTAAACATTTCTGGCCATACATCTAATTTGGGTTAATATTCAAAATATATAAGCATCACAACAACTCAATAGCAAGAAATAAATAATCCAATTTAAAATAAGCAAAGGCTCTGAATAGACATTTCCCTAAAGAAAACATAGAAATGGCCAACAGGTACATGAAAAAGTGCTCAACATCAATAATCATAAAGGGAACACAAATCAATACCACAATTAGGTATCACCTCACCTGTTGGGATGGCTATTATCAAAAAACAAAGAACAAATATTGGCAAAAAGATGGAGAAAATCCCTGTACACTTTTGGCAAGAACGTGAATTAGTATAGCCAGTATGAAAAACAGTATTGAGGTTTCTCAAAAAGTTAAAAATAAAATTGCTATATGATCTAGCAATCACACTTATGGGTATATATTCAAAGGAAAAAAATCTATGTCTCAAATATATATCTGTATTTCCATGTTCACTGCAGCATTATTCACTATATCCAGCATATGGAAACAATCCAAATATCCACTGATGAATAAATGGGTAAAGAGCATGTGGAATATACAAATAATGGAATATTATATAGCCTTTAAAAAGGATGGAATCCTGCTACTGAGACAACATGAATGAACCTTGAGGATGTTACACTATATGAAATAAACCACACACAGAAAGACAAATACTGCATGATTTCACTTACATGTGGGCTCTAAAATAGTCAAACATATATAAACAGGGAGTAGAATGGTAGTTGACAGGGCTGGGGGCAAGGGGATAATGGAAGGTGTTGGTCAAATAACAAAAAGTTTCAGTTATGCACAATTTCTGGAGATCTGCTGAAAAGCATAAGACCTATAATTAATAATACTGTATTGCATACTTAAAATTTTCTTAAGAGGGTAGATCTTACATTAAATGGGCTTACCACAAACGAAAACAAAATAAAACAATATGAAAAACAAAAACAAAGGGGCAGGATAAACCTTTTCGAAATAATGAATAAATTTATGGCATTGATTGCAGTGATGGTTTTTGGTGTATACTTATATCCAAATATATCAAGCTGTATACATAAATATCTAAAGTTTTTGTTATATCAATCATACTGCAATAAAGAGGTTTAAAAAAACCTTTTCCTTATCAAACATACTATCTAAAAACTATAGGTAATCCACAGACCAGGATAAAATATCTTGGAAAAATATGTATATTATAATATATATGAAAACCAACATGTATCTAGAATATGTATTTTGAATTTCTACAACTCAATAGTAAACTTTTTTTTTTTTTTTTTTTGACGGAGACACAGCGAGAGAAGGAACACAAGCAGGGGGAGTGGGAGAGGGAGAAGCAGGCTTCCCACTGAGCAGGGAGCCCGATGCGGGGCTCGATCCCAGGATCCTGGGATCATGACCTGAGCCCAAGGCAGACGCTTAACGACTGAGCCACCCAGGCGCCCCATAAACATTTTCAAATGGGCAAAATATTTGTATTGATTAACACGTGGAAGATATGCAAAAATTCAGCAATGCACACAAAAAAGTGCTTAGCATTATTATCATCATCTGGGGAATGAAAGTTAATCTTCTATGAAGCATCACTATTTTTCTACTAGAATGTCTAAAATTTAAGACTGACTGCAGCAAGTATGGTGAGGTTATGAAATTCCAATGATATCAAACATTGCTGATAAGGTAAAATGGTATTTGGAAAATTTGTCAGTTTCTCTTGTTTTTAAGATTTTATTTATTTGTCAGAGAGAGAGAAATAAAGAGCAAGCACAAGCAGGGGTAGCACAAGCAGAGGGAGAAGCAGCACCCCACCCCCCGACCCCTAGCAAAGAGCCCGATGCGGGACCCAATCGCAGGACCCTGGGATCACGACCTGAGCCAAAGGCAGATGCTTAACGACTGAGCCACCCAGGCGTCCCTGTCAGTTTCTTTAAGTTAAAAGAAAGCATCTACCTTATGACCAAGCAGTTTCACTCACAGAGATTCTTCATTGTCCACACAAAGGCCAGCACTCGAATGAACATAAAAGCTGTATTTTTATAAGAGCCTCAAACCGGAATCAACCAAAAGCAATCAACAGAAGATTTGGTAAAGCAATCACAGTATATTCATACTCAGCAGTGCAATGAACTAATCTACTAATAAATGTAACAACTTGGATAAATCTCACAGTAAAAAATTCAGACATAAAAGAGTACCTGTTGTATGTTTCTATTTATATAAAAATCTGAAACACAACAAATCTTGGTTAAAAAAGAAGTGGTTCCCTTTAAATGGAAACTGGGAAAAACTATAAAAAACATTCTAATATCTTTAAAAAGGTGTGGATTATATGTTTATATGCATTTGTGAAAATTCATTGAGTGTGCGATTAATACTTTTCATTGCTTTTGGTGCAAAGGTTATCTAACAAAGATTTGGAGACAAATATTGAACATTAGCTTGTGGATTCATTTTACACATTTATATGGGTTAGACATTCTGCAACTACCTTCTGTGCATCCTAGTCTTGAACAAATGAGTAAATATATTGAGAACAGAGAATTCCTGGTTACTTGCTCTCAGGGAAGGAAGTTGTAAATGTTCAATGGGGAACCTAGAATGCACTCTGTGCTGTTGGATTGGATAAGGATGTATCTGTAAAAAGTGTGTGTGGAGGTAGACCGGGGGAGAGAGAGAGGGAGAGAGAGAGATCCAGGTTTTGTCTCTTAAGGAGGAAAAGTAATGCCACATCAGTAACAATGAGCAAACCCAGGACTCAGATTTCAGTTTCTAAATATCAACCTCCACTGAAAGAATCCAGAGGTCCTTGGAAGAATTACTGATTCTAAGGGTGAGTCAGAAAATGTAGAAAATGAGCCTAAAACATCCTGTTTGAGAAAGCAAGACAGTTCTCAAAGAATGTTGGTAACACAACAGTAGAATACAGGTGCTATTTTAAAGTGACTCCCAGTTGCCAATTTTGGGAAAATTGAGCATCAAAATAAATAATGATATTTGTTGATTATCATTGAATTAAGTAAGAACATACAAGGTCACTTACATAAATAAATAAAGGAATAAATAAGTGGAGAAAAAAGGATGTTCTTCCTTGTAGTAAAACACTAAACACTAAACATAGGAGGTTTAAAGGAGTTAGGAAAACATCAATAGATGCTGTAAAATTATAGTGAGGAATATGATATTTAAGATTCTCAAAATACCTTCCCCCTAAATATTTATTAATTAAAAGGCGATAAAAGTAACCATACAGGCAAAAACCCTGATGGGCACAATCTTAAATATTAAAATGCATCACTGCAATAAACTCCTATTGTATGCCTCTTGATATGAAGCACCTAGAAGCACACATCCTTTTCATGATATTCCTAATAAAAATGCATATTTCCTGGTTCTATCAAGATGAAACCTAGATTGAGAGACATTATACAAAATAGCTGGTCTATACTCCAAAAAACTCACAATGCAAGGCTAAAGAACTGTTCCAGATTAAAGCTAACCAAGCAACTAAATATAAAAAGTGATCTTCAAGAAAATTTTTGTTATCTGACTGTAGTTGACACACAATGGTACATTAATTACAGGTGTACAACATAGTGATTTGGCAAGTTTAAACATTATGCTATGCTCACCAGAAGTGTACAATGCTCTTATAATATTACTGACTATATTTTTTATGTTGTGCCTTATAAAAAGTGATCTTGAATTCAATCCATGACTGGAGGGAAAAATTATTTTTAATAATAATTATTATTAATCCCAATAAAGGTCATCATTTGGATATATGATGGCATTTGAATGTGAATAGCAAATTAAATAATAGTATTGTTTCAATATTGTTTTGTGATTTTGATAACTGCTCAGGATGAAAGAAAATGCCCTTTTTCTCAAATAAGACACACTGACTATTTAGGGTTACAGGGCACACGTAATACCTTTATCTTACTCTTAAATGATTTATTTAGAATGATATGCGCACATATGTAAATATCTATGGATAGATAGACCCATGGAGCAAAAAGGAGAAAATATAAATAACGGATGAATCTGGTTCAGCAGTATATGAGAATTCCTGTAAGCCTCTGTGAAATATTCTGTAAGTTTAAAATTAGATCAAATTGAAAATTTCAAAATATAAGTAAGGACATGTTAAAGACGAAATGTATGAAAGGCAGGATGATGAGATGAGAGAGAAACACACAAACAAGGTCATGGAGATATCTAGATGTCGTGATGATTCACAAGAGTTCATTTTACCACATTTCACAATGTTCATATGTCTATTTTACACTTTTTAATGAATCACATACATATTATACAACAAAAAATAGGGTATGGGAAAAGTTTTAGATGAAACATCAAATTACTGCTAGGTCAGTAATTTGAAGCTCCGTTTTAATGACCTGTTTTACCACAGCAAAGAGCCACAATAACATAAGATAAACAAAGAGAGAGAAAATAAGTAATTAATTTCAAATTACAGATTGTAGAGAAGAATGACACGTCTGCCCAGACACAGCAATATTCTGAGGGCTGAAAAGTCACTTCCCAACACTACAGACAGGAAGTTTCTTTCCTGGGACGTTAGTCTCTTGATGACATGGTTTTACATATTCAAATTTGTAATATTGTTTAATTAGCTTACATTTTGTTTCCAGTGCCTCAGTAATTTGTGTTTTTAATCAGTAAAAATCATTCGTATTTGATTTTACATTCCTAGTTCATTACCGTTCTGCTTTACTAAGCAACTCACAATAGTAGTGAAAGAAAGAGACTTTCACTCTGTAACTCACCTAAATAAATTGATAAAGATCTGTGAAGTTATTGGCTACTTTATATTATTGAAAATACTAGAGCAATGGCAAGTTGTTGTGAACTGGAAACAAACCTGGAATTAATCTACTAATATCAAGATTTGAAACTGATCATTTTTGAAATTTTGTGGGGAGCTATTTTGGACATTTGCTCTACTGGGAGGAAAGGTTTTCAGTAGTGACTGCCCAATAAAACTTCATGGGTGTAGGTGCCTGCCTTGTTTGAGGCTTATGAAGAAGTATTAACTTTCCAAAGTTTTGTGATATGAGATTTACAGTAAACTCTTTGTCAGAATTTTGACTTCATTGATTGATATAATCAAAATAAAACAAGTCATTTTCCTTCCTTGCTGCTGAGATAGTCATTTGAATATAAGACATATAATACACATATTGATGTTTGGATACTTTTCTAATAATTATATCTAAATTGTAAAAAATTATCTTAGAACTAATTTGATTTTAGTGAAGATTAAAATATATTTTTCTCAAGATTATATATATTTCTCAAGATTATCAAATTGACTCTTTCTTTTTAAAGATTTTATTTATTTATTTGACAGAGAGAGAGACAGTGAGAGAGGGAACACAAGCAGGGGTAGTGGGAGAGGGAAAAGCAGGCTTCCCGTGGAGCAGGGAGCCCGATGTGGGATTCAATCCCAGGACCCTGGGACCATGCCCTGAGCCAAAGGCAGACACTTAATGACCAAGCCACCCAGGCACCCCGATGCTTAACTCTTTTTAAATAGAGAGCTTTATCTGAAGGTAGCAGTGAGGAAGAAAGCAGACCCTCTATCTTCTGTATATAGATACACAAAATAGTTGAAAGCAATTTTTTTTTCCATTCTGATTCCTATCATAATCAGGTATTCCACCTGAATTAACATAGCTATTCATTTGGGGCCCCATATCACTAAAAAGGAAGTTGGAAACTTACTATTGCCAGTAAGTGGCAATTTTCATCCAACGAACGTTAAGCAAAATAATATAACAATATAAAAGTAAAATATATCGTGTTCAAAGTTTATTTCAAACGTCCCACTAAATATTTCAATGTTAAAATGTGAGTAGTTATCTTAAATAGTACTTTCAGATGATCATTGCGAAGTATCTTGTTCTTCCTTACAAACTGTTACCTCTATACAAGGTAATATATTCAATTTTAAATTGCCAAGTCAAGATAATTCATCAAAGCCTATGCTTTGTTTGCTTTTTATCCGCCCCCCCTTTTTTTTTAGGTCTGAACTGGGATAAGAAACAATGGAAGAAGCTTTAGATCTCTTCTCACTTTTTATTTAAGAAAAATTGTTAACTATTGTAACTTTCATTTTAGAATTAACTAATAGCATCAACAGTTATCTTTCCTTCATAATTATTTCAATAATAATTGGTTGAAAAATTATGTCTTACTTGAGATTTACCTTATGTTTCTTCTCTATTACAACTAATAGTCACATGACGTTGTGAGCGCATGTACCTCAAGTATCAGTTAATGTAATGACAATGTAATCAGGCCACTGTCATACTCAAATAATTAACAGCTGCCCTGAGACTGCAACTAGGGCCCAAGAGATATATGTACTTTAGTAATTATCCATGGGGCATAATCCTCACTGCTTTCCCCCTGACCTCCTTTTCTCCTTCCCTCTTCCTGCCTTTCCTTCCTTTTTTCCTTATATATGCATATGATGCCCGATATGTACGTGGAATTTGCTCTCAGTGCTGCTCACACTTGCCTTAATTATATGAGTGAGTAAAGAAAACATCTTATTTAAATGAGGACATAAAATTTGGAGGGAAAAGACACTTCAAAAATTATCAAAATCTTATTTTCAATTGACTGCAATTATTTTTAGGAAATTCTTCTTAGAATAAAATCATCTTTATTTTGCACAAAATTTTATCTCCAGAAAAAGGCATGTTATCACTTTCATTTTATTAGAATAAAAAAACAATAGTATTTGAGTATATACATTATGATATATTTACATAAATGTTACTAAAACATAGAATAATTTCTGATTACATGTGAAATTTTTACATTCATTGGTAAATGCAAAATAAAGAAAAAAAAATAGGTCCAGATGCATGCATGCATGTGTGCTCATGTGTTCAACCAAACTTCTCCATTGGTATGTTAAATACATTAAATTCTTAATATAATATAATGTAAATCATACATAGTAGAGATTTTAAATTTATAGTCTAAATTCCAATAGCACAAGCTTCCAACAACTTGAGTGGCAAATAGTCTAGAGTTTGCACAGTAGCCTCTTCACTCATTACACTCTGTAGGAGTGCCTGAAAAATTAGGGAATGATTCTCAGATTTTCACTTATTATCGGAACTGCTTTTACAGTGGTGTAGAATTTCCATGGTCATTACTCTTCATGTCCTTCCTTGCTGATGTTTGTCCTGATGCATATGGGTTGTCATCTTTGCAGGAACCAACCACCTTTTTGTAACTGTACCCATTACAATGACCTGTGGTCACTGCCAGTGCCATTATCATCTACCGCTAAATACCTGGAGTTAACTGCTCTTCCCTCTCTTGATGCATTATTTCTCAGACAGAGTCCCATATCTTATCCCCGAGTACAAAAAACAGTTTTTTTTTTTTTTTTTCCCCAGAGCACTGCTTTACAAATCATGGGTTATGAGACATTAATATGTGTGGAATAAATTTTGTGGGTCATCATTAGAAAATTTTAATTGAAATAAAAAAGTATCAAATTGAAAATAACATAGCACATCAGAGTGAGCAACAGTAAGATTATTTTGTGCAGGTTTTGCATGTTAAACTGTTTTTTTCCTCCAGAGAAAAAAATCAAACCATGGAATAAAAAAAATAATACTAATTCATATTTACAGACCATTTTATATTGATGTTTTTATGTAATCATGACAAATCTATGTGTTAGGACTTTATTAAGCCCATTTTGCCCTATGAAGAAACAGAAATTAAGACATTTTAAATAATTTGCCCCAGGTCACAGTTGTAGTTGGTAACAGATCTGGGACTCAAATCTGTCCCAAACCAATGTTCCTGTGCTCTATAAGCAGCCTCATTGCCCCCAAATTCTATGTGATAGTAAAAAATTTTGACAGCTGTCCAGCAACAGAGAATCAGTCTGTCCTAAGTACCTGGAAGACTGTAGCCACTTTCCACAAGTCAGCCTAAGTGAGTCCCATTTCTGACCTAGACAAGTTCTATTACACAAATACACATGGATATTGAGTTGAATTGTAACATGTTAACAATGTCTCTAACTTTTCTTTTAAGTTTTTCATAATTTTTAACTTTCCTAAAATTAATATTTGTGAACAATTAAAACATAAATGAAGGAATCACAGTGCTCAGAGGTGTGGTGTTTTTTATTAGTCAGAATATGACCACAACAAAGGGAATTGATATTTACTCCATTATAGCAAGGGAAAACCAGTTGAAACCAGCAAACAGAGCGGCAATCATTTTGCTTAGCAATATCCCTTCCAGCCATGCTAGACTGGTTTCCATCACATTATGAAAAAAAAATACTTACTTGAAGTGCTGTATAAATTTCAGATCTAGACAGATCCCATAATGATGCTGATTGACATCAGAGTATCAGATAACTTTGTCACTTCAAGTCATTGTCATGTCAGAAATAGTCTACTACTAGAATGACTGCGCTAAGTGACAAATGACAAAACCTCCTCCGTAGGTTGTGACATGGAAAATATGTAGTTAATAATTTGAGAAACATTTATTAGGACCTCCTGTCTGTCAGGTGCTGCTCTAAAGGCAGAAGAGTTTTGCCTAGTTTACTACTCTAAATGGTCAATAAACAAGTTTGTTGTTGTTGTTCAAGATGAAAGCATATTTTAAATAATTAAAAAATCCATAAAAATAGCTGATGGTGATTAACATAGCATAATAATAAAAACAGTTAAAAAATAGCTGAATAATATTTTGCTAATAAACATAATACCAAATGTCTAAGATACTCCAAGTATAAATAACAGGGAAAAAGAGAAAAAATAGAAATATCAAAATGGTAAAAATAACCAGTAAAAGTGGGAAATATATCAGTGATTGTATCATGAAAAAAATGGAATAGAGTACTGAGAGTAGGGACAGTAAAAAAAAGCATAACAGTTGCATTCTACTCCTACTTATTCATTCACTATCCCTTATTTTATCTAAAAGTGTGATAACTCCCATTACTTCTATATGCCCTTAATTCTTTATCATATTTTAATATATAGAGGTATAGACACTTCTGCTATTAATAATAATACCATATATTTATCTATTTATTTTTAGGAACTGTTATAGCCACTTCATAAGCAATAGTATTTTTCTATTTAATAATATTCCTGAGACTATTTTTTTCAAAGTTCAGGGTAAATGTGTGTGTGTGCCAGCATGTGTGTGTGTGTGTGTGTGTGTGT
This sequence comes from Zalophus californianus, assembly GCF_009762305.2. Lineage (NCBI taxonomy): Eukaryota > Metazoa > Chordata > Mammalia > Carnivora > Otariidae > Zalophus > Zalophus californianus. The sequence continues at coordinate 49,214,047 of NC_045597.1, forward strand.
GTGCTATAAATGTATATTATATTCAACGCCAAAAATATGCTCATATATGATCAATAACCAAGATATAGAAACAACATTTATCTGTCAACATATGAATGGATAAAGAAAATGTGATATATATATAAAATAAGACTTTTTAAGGCTGAATATTATTCAGGCCATTATGCCAAGTGAAATAAACCAGACACAGAGAGACAAATACTGCATGATCTCACTTAAATGTGCAATCTAAAAGAATCCATTTCTTAGAAGCAGAGAGTAGAATGGTTGTTACCAGAGGCTGCAGGTGGGAGAAATGGGAAATGTTGATCAAAGGGTACAAAGTTTCAGATATGCATGATAAAGAAGTTTGAGAGATTTAATGTATAGCATGGGGACTATAGTTAAAATACTGTATTGTACACTTGAAATTTGCTAAGAGAGTAGATCTTAATTGTTCTCACATAAAAAAAGGCAACTATGTGTGGTAATGGATATTTCAATTAGCTTGATTGCAGTAAACATTTCACAATATATATGTATATAAAAAACATCATATCATACATCTTAAGAATTTACAATTTGCATCAATTATGCCTCAATAAAGTTGAGGAAAAAAGACAATCTCGTTAAAGAAAGTAAGTTTGTAATTATAACCTTTCAACAAATAAAACATTAGACCCAAGTGGTTTCCTGGAAAAATTCTATCAAATATTTAAGAAAGAAAAAACAACAAAGCAATACACCTCTTTCTGAAAAAGAAGAGGAGGAGGGAACACATCCCAATTCATTGTATGAGTCCAGTATTATTTGAATATCCAAATGAGTAAAGACATTATAAGAGAGGTAAACTGCAGACCAATAATCCTCATGATATGAACACAAAATCATTGGCCAAATATTAGCAAAATATATTCAGTAGTACACAGAAATGAAACTGTATCATGAGCAGTGGGGTTTATCCCAGGATTGTATGAGTGGTTCAACAATTAAAAAACAATCAATACAATCTATCGTATCAACAGCCTAAAGAAAAAGTACATGATCATCTCAATAAATGCAGAAAAAGCGTTTGAAAATTCAACATTCGTTCATGGCTTATCTATATATTTGTTAGACATTCAGTAAATGTGTGTTGGATGAATAAATTAAATTGCTCATTAAAACCATAACAATGAGAGGAAAAGCAAACAAACTTTTTCATAAGATAGTTATACAAAGAGACAAAAAATAAAACCATGATATTGATTGCAGAATTATGATAAAGTATAAAACAAAGCTGAAGCCAAAGGAGAGAATTTTTTTTTGAAGAAAGGTAACTAAGAGTAATGAGTTGCTGATATCTTTAATTATGAGAACTGAGGAAATTATAGTTGAGAATTAAGAAACCCATGGTGATCCTCATAATTTCAATAGAATCTAAAACACAAAATACCGAATAGTAAGAAGTAAGTATGGAACACTAGTTAAAGAGTTTTGACATAAAAAATGAAAACAAATAACATGGTAAGTAAACTTAGGGTTGGTTAAGTGTTTTATTTTATTGTTTTCATTTTAATCATTTCAAAATGAAGGTGTCTATGCATACCTGAAGGAGGCTCAACAGCTAGTTTGAAGATTGGCAGTAACTGAAGACTCTTGAAGAATATGGGAGAACATAAGAGTGATAGTGAAGTAAGAATAAGACATTTGGGTAAGGGAGAGTGTTACGTTATCTTCTGAGAGAGGAAAGAAATATGATTTTATATATATATAAAAAGGGGAAAAGGATTAATGCCTGATAGCTTTTATTAAATCTGTGGAAGCAAACCTTCTGAGAGGCAATATGAAAATAAATAAACTTAGAAATAATATTAAAAATATTTTACAATTTCCAAATACGTTAGGAAAAAATCATATGATGATTAAAATGACTTTCAAAAGTAGTGAGGTTTCATTTGAAACGACCATGAGTTTGTTTTGGAGTAGACGACCTCAGGAAGTTCTATAAAATTTTACTTCAAAGTTCATAGATCTCAAAAAATAATACAGAAAAGATTGAACATCTGATCCAAAGTATTTGTTTTAGTAAAGAAAGACTTAAAAAATAGATATTTATAAAAAATAGATATTTATATAGTACCTTGTGTTCTATAGAAAGAAATGTAGAAAAAATTTCTAAAAGCTAGTCCTTCAAAAAAGAAAAATGGTTAACTCTATAAACACTAGTTTTAATACTGAAACAAAGCAGTGTGTATTTTGAATGATATATTTGTTGGTGACAGAGAAATTTCACTAGCTAATCCATTATCTCTCTTGTCTGAATAGCCATTCATTGATGAATTAAATAAAATTGATGTTATACTGAATTAAATTTTGTAGTGCAGATGTCTGTAGTAAAATTTATGTGAATAGTGAATTAAATGGAATCAAGGCTCTATTCTGTAAAACAACAGTGTATTTACTAATCTTAAAGTAAACTCAGTTCTTTTCCAATAAAGGTACACAAGGAAAAAATTACGTCAACTATGCCTCAGAAAACCACATTCATAACCGAAGAAATGAACGTATAAAAGGTCTGTTCATGAGTGCTGTACATACTCAGAAAGCATTTTGCTTTTACTCAATTTAAATAAAAAACAATGCTCTTGTCTTACCTACTCTGTTGAAACTTATTCTTTGCCTGATTATAGTAGTGATGGATTATTTCACGCCATCCTCACAACTCTGGCACATTTTAGCCTTAGCTTAGCAACATTCGTAATGAGGGATAATTAAGATAATATTGGACTGTGCCTCCAACGCAACAACCCACAGCCTTAAGTTATCTTACTTAATCAATGCACCAGCCAGGGAACAAAGGCCGTATAATGTCACCTAACTGACTCAGAAATTTTCATGCTGTTGTGATAAATCATCCCTCTCTTTCTATAACATTACCTTGTTAGCTAGCAGCTAAAGTAGTCCCAATGTTAATGTCTTACGCTCAATTCTGTAGACTTTCTTGCGGAATTCATTTCATTGACTTCAGTTATGATTGAACAAAGGACTATTTTGATTCAGACCCCAAAGGCTTAAGGTAATAACTTTACACAGACCTTATAACTAATTTCATTGTCTCAATTCAATACAATTCACTCAACCTTTGTAAAAAACACTTATTCATAGAATACAATGGACATCGTTTCCATGCTGGCCAGTATTCAAAGCTGTAGATCTAGACCAATGTGGTTTTATGTTTCTCTTTGAGGTTTATATATTGGTGTAGGTTCTGTGTCAAATCAGAATCACACATTTATGGAGATTTTTGGCAAGCCATCTCAACTATGGACAGTCCATATCTGAGATCAGTAAGACACAGATTTCAGTCTTTTTTATGTAGAACAGCTATATACTGGTTAAACAACCTGAACCAGATATGCTTAAATATAAATCTAGAAACAATGTAAAACTCAAACAAATCTGGGGAAATTTATTCAAGCCCTTTTAGATAAAACAAAATAGAATGTAAATGATAACAAGATATAACTTTACCCCAAATTTTCCTCGTTCTGGTTAAGTCTCAGTCCCATTGACTAGCTTAATGTTTGAAAATGTCCCATTTCAGTAATAAGAATCTTGCTGGGAGAAGAAATCCCAATTTTATTATTAATATCAGCATCCAATAACTTTTTAAAAACTTCCTTATTATGCTAAAGTAATAAACCCCAAACTTCAGGGGCTTAACAAAACACAGGCATATTTCTTGCTTTTGTTTCCTGCCTACTAAGGCCTGCCTAGTAAGCTACCTCCAATTTTGTTTCCCAAAGAAAACAATTAGATTACTTAAAATAATTTGAAACACTTGTACATGAGACTTTTTTTTCAATCTTTGCAATAAACTTTCTATCATCTTAAAAACTTTCCCTTGTTTTCTTCTTCCAGGCTATAACCATTTCCTTAGCATACATGCAGGTTGTGAATAAAATGAAATGGACCTATTTACCACTCATCTGCCATTAATTTCCTGCCACTGGAGAGTGGCCATTTATAAAGCTACAATTTTCTAAATAATCAGCACTATTCTTCCTGGAGTTGCCAAAAGCAGCCTTTGAATTCAAAGACCTTCTAGCAAAATCTTGCTTAGCTGTGAAAATAAGCCTGAGGATGCTCCACCAAGCATATAGCCAACTAGCTAAATCATTTACTATAATCCACAACAAAGAAGCTTTTAAATAGAAAAGCAACTGAGTTGGAAACTTTTCCTTATGAGCAATAGCAGCAGCAAGGCAAGGGCAAATAAATGAAAGAAGTATGCACACTAGTTCATAGAACCAAAGCAGTGAGGACATTGTGATGTGTTACAATGTACCAGTAGTACTCAATTTTAACGGATGTATATGGGAATATTGCCTGAAAATACTATTATTATCCAAAAGTTACTTGTGTGCTACTTCACTAGCTATAAAAATCATTGATATCATTGAAAATGACAGCACAAATAGTAACTTATGCACTGAAATGCCTAAGCATGACGTTTTCTCACTTGAGCAAGCTTGCCATAAAATTGATACAAAACTGATTTTTCATAGTTGACATATTATCTTAAAGAAAGTACATTTCCACTTTCAATAAATTTTGCGTGTAAAAATCATGATACACTCAGGAAGTACAAGTAATAACTATCATGTGGTCGGTAAAATAAACCTTATTGTAATACATACATACATATACACATACATATATAAGTTTTTAGTCACCTTTGCTACCTTGACAGCATTATTTATGAGAAAAAGCAGAAAGTATGATGAACAAAAGAACAAAAGATCATTAAAAGTGATACATTCACTTTTGGAGCGGCAATATAAAACAGTAATTAAGATTTGGAATCAGAAAGGTTATGTTTGAAATCACAGGTTATCCACGAACTAGGGAGCTATTTCACGTAAGTTACTCCAACTTTTCAAGCCTCAGAGGCTTCATCTGATAATGGGGTATTAATATCTTGTTCATTACATGTGAATACTTAGTAAAATACTATAAATTTACAGCCAGCACACTGCTTGATGAAAAGTCGGTGATATTTATAATAGAATAGTATGGCAGAATGACTACTAACTGGAAGTCAATAAACATTGGTTTATCACAACTAAAGCATTAACTCAATGTCTTGGCTTTTTCACTTATTTCCAAATCTTCCATTTTGCTTACATATAAACTATGAGAAAAGAGAGATGGTGGATAAAAACATTCATTTATTCATTCATTCTTTCTTTCATTCATTCAGACTCTTTTACTGAGCACTTCTTACAGGCTAAGCACAGGGCACAATGGATACAAAGGTAAATAAGGCCAAGTGTCTCTCTCCAGACATTGACTGTCTAGAGCAGAGTCAGAGAGCAAACAGAACAAGCATCATGCCTCAGGGTAACCTTCTTCACAGAATGCAGCTAGGTACATAGAGAAGAGAGGAACTAAACCCGCCAGGAAAAGTCAGACCTTGTTTGACCCACCCGTACTGATTGTGAGAATGTTTTTTTAATATAGCTTAAGAAGAGAAAATTTGAATTATTATGAGAAGAAAGAATAAATACAAAGCCAGGGGTGAGTGAATGACTCTGTTGAATTAGCCCAGCAATAATGAGCTCAGTGCTATGATTGCAAGTCCACTCTAGTTGAAGGTCTTATTTAAAGGAGGCAGTGTGGGAAGTTTTACCACAAATTCTGGATATGAGCTTCAAGTTGAAGTTTGGATAACTGAATAAAATGGTTGAATGCATAATAAAATCACAGCTAAGACTTAGGGAAGCAAAAAGGAAGGAATTATAGTGGGTGACAGTGTTCTCCACCTTGTCAATCTTTTGGAAGGATTCTGGGGTTTTTATCAAATACTGAGTCAATAAGACAAAATGGTCATTTGTTAAATGTTTGGAAGAGAAACTATCCAAAAAAACAGGCACAAAGCAAGGAGGCTAAATTTACCTACCTTCCCATCCACTGGGCAGATGAGCAGCATTATACTTCCAGGTCATAGTGCATACCTGGGAGAGGGGAAATACGAAAGAAAGGTGCATCCTGTTAGGTGCTGACATAGCTATTGATAACTGGGGCAAAACTGTGAACATCAAGGAAAATTATAAAGTCACAGCTTTGTTTTTTGAAATCCTTAACTCTAGAATTTCTTTTAGACAACCACTAACTTTATCTCTTCCTCAATCATGAACTAAAATAATTTACTTTATCTCCAAAATAATATATTTAAGATAAGAGGTAGACAAAGTATTTGTATTATTAAGCTTCCCATCGTGTTAGGAATTTCTGAGGTTTGACTTTATAAATCTGTTCTGAATAAGCTCTTGTTTAAAGTTCAGCTTGTCACTTTTTTCCTTATTTGCTTTATCAGCTACAAATCAAAATCAAGGCAGCGATTCTCCCCATAGTCTGAGATCCCAATTACCACACATTCTCTGATCCAAAGTGAACATGATTGTGATGCTTAGCAATCTTAGTAATTATAATGCAAGAGGGAAGGTGAATTATTCTGAGATGATCCTTAGAAAGGATGAAAATTTGTAACACATTTGTCTTATGACATTCCGAGAATTTTAAAATATCATAACTATTTTTTTCGAACCTTAGAGAAAAGAAGGCTGTGATTTTGAAACACAAGAAATTGTCTCTTCTTTAAAGCATGTGATACTACAGCAACATGGTGACTAAGCAAATCATTGGAAAACTATAAAATCCCACATTTTAAATACTGCATGTCATAGGAGAGCACAGGCAGTGATTTCTCTGACATCGACTGTGGCAACATTTTTCTAGATAAGTCTCCTGAGGAAAGGGAAATAAAAGCAAAAATAAACTATTGGGACTATATCAAAATAAAAAGCTTCTTCATGGCAAAGGAAACAATCAACAAAACTAAAAGGCAACCTACTGAATGAGAGAAGATATTTGCAAATGACATATCCGATAAAGGGTTAGCATCCAAAATATATAAAGAACTTATACAACTCAACACCAGCATCCCCCCCCAAAAAAAACCCAATTAAAAATGGGTGGAAGATATGAACAGACATTTTGCCAAAGAAGATATACAGATGGACAACAGACACATGAAAAGATGCTCAACTTTAGTAATCATCAGAGAAATGTAAATCAAAACTGCAATGAGATACCACCTCACACCTGTCAGAATGACTAAAATCAAAACCATAGGAAAAAGTGTTGGCGAGGATGTGGAGAAAAAGGAACCCTCATGCACTGTTGATGGGAATGCAAACTGGTGCAGCCACTCTGAAAAACAGTATGAAAGTTCCTCAAAATTTGAGGTTTCCTCAAAATTGAATTACTATATGACCCAGAAATTCCACTACTGGGAATTTACCTAAAGAATATGAAAACGTTAATTCAAAAAGATATATGCACCCATATGTTTACTGTAGCATTACTGAAATAGCTAAGATAAGGAAGCAACCCACGTGTCCATTGATAGATGAATGGATAAAGAAGTGATATATATGTGTGTGTGTGTGTGTGTGTGTGTGTGTGTGTGTGTGTGTGTTCCATTTTATATATATGGATGACATGGTTGGAACTAGAAACTATTATGCTAAGTGAAATAAGAATAAATCAGTCAAAGAAAAACAAATACCATATGATTTCACTCATATGTGAAATTTATGAAGTAAAACAAAGAAGCATAGGAAAAAAAGAGAGAGAGAGAGAGAAACCAAGAAACAGACTTTTAATGATAAAGAACAACGTAATGGTTACCAGAGGGGAGTTATGTAGGCGAATGGGTGAAATAGGTGATGAGGATTAAGGAGTGCACTTGTTGTGATGAGCACAGGGTTATGTATGGATTGTTGAATCATTATACTGTACACCTGAAACTAATATAACACTGGTAACTATACGGGAATTAAAATAAAATAAAATAAATAAAAACAGCTTTAAAAACATATATTTCAAATCCCCTCCTATAGAGTCAATAGGAACAGGTGGAGAATGTACCTTTTTGGGAGGCAGAACTGTTATTTTCAAGGCATAGAAATATTAATTTGGATTAAGAATTAGGAACTTAGATTAGGAATTATTCTCCAGATGTGGGAAAAAGGTGGAATGTAAGCAAGAGAGACTATAAAAATAAATTTTCAGAAAGGAAACTACAAAGATCAGTTACCATAGTCCAGTGTACATATTTCTATAACTTACAGATGGAGGCAATTAACATACTATTTATTCCTATTTTTCAATTAAGTAACAAGAGATTATTGAGTTTTTGTTTAAATGGGGGTAGATAATGTGTGTGTGATGATGGAGTCTGAATTGGGGTGATGAAGACAGAGGTTTTTAACCACAGTTGTATTACCCACGGCTTCCCAATTAAAGTTTTACTCTATCTCATTCAACAACTTGTGAACATCGAATTATCCTATCTTTAACATATGACAATTAAAATAACATAAGTAAATTATTTGTCTACAAACCAAAGATTTTAGCCTCCTATAAAAAAGATAGTAAAATATAAATAAAATATAAAATATAAAAAGATATAAAAATTGGTTTTCTAATGATAGAAAAGAAATTTTAAGAGTTGGCTATAAGTCCACTTTCGGATTAGAAGTAGACAGCTCAGAAAGATTTCAGCTGTTGCCATATATTTGAAACTGAATAACATGAAGGGACTCTTCAGTTCTCCAAAACAATGACCTATTTCCTTAGTTCCTTATGTCTCCATACATCCTGAATGTCTTATGCAAAGAAAGGTGTTTTTGTTTTTTCTTTTCTTTTCTGGATTTAACCAGGGTTGTGGCTTTTTATTTTCCATTTCTAGGACATTGTTAACTAAGTCCAGATACCCAGAATGGCCTAATAAATTTCCCAAGGGAGAAATTCAGAAGTAGCAGCAACCTGAGAGAGTCAAGTCCCACTGCTCATTTACTTGAGCAAACTTCTGGCTGCAGCAAACAACAAATGCAAAGCAAATGAGTAAATATATACAGAAATGAAATAGCAGCCACACCAAGCAAAGCATAGCCTCTTGCCCCCAATTTCATGGGAAAAAGCTCCCCCGATCTCATTTGGTAGCTTGGTTGTAATGCTACAGAGCGGCTGCACTTGGCTTGTAAATTGCTGTCTCCTGACTGTGGAGGCCACACAAAGATGGTGCACGCTAGTTGATACTGGCTGTTTTAGGTTTTTGCTCAGCTGTGTGTCCCTGTAACAAAGCACTTCTGCTATGGGGGGAAAATGCATTTTCGATGTGTCCTTTGTGCTTTTTAACTGAATTCCCAGCACATGCTAAAATACATAATATACAGAGATATCACATATTTTAAAAGAAATGCATTGATATTCTACTCTTCAGAGAATTTTTGAGCTGTGCATTTCAATATTATCCATCAGGTAAAGTCATCTGGAAACATGAATTAATCTGTTCTGCTGGTCAAGGGGAGGAGGCGAGTTTTCTGGGTGAATTAGTGATCAGGTCTGAGGAACTTTAAGGGTATGTTTGTAAAATGGCATTGAAAGGGTTTGAGATAGATTTTTTCTTAATTCACCAGACTGCCATTGAAATTACCAATGATTTGCAAAATAAGGAATTATCACTACTATGTGGGCAAGAATAATGTTCAAAAATCAGAAACGGATTACTTTCTTATGGAAAAGTGTGTATAACCGAGTGTCAAAGTAAGAGTCCATTGACAATCTCTCTATAATGGAAAAGCAACCACAAACCAAGAATGAGAATTCTGACAGAATCTCAGTAAGATTATTCTTACCTCGGCACAAAAGAAAAGAATGAATGTGATGTGTGAAATGGGTTAGCTAACATGCAACTGTTATCTGCCCTAACAGTATTTAGAGTCACCAGGCTTAGAAAATAAAAAATACAGGGCGCCTGGGTGGCTCGGATGGTTAAGCGTCTGCCTTCGGCTCAGGTCATGATCCCAGGTCCTGGAATCGAGTCCCACATCAGGCTCCCTGCTCAGTGGGCAGTCTGCTTCTCCCTCTGCTTCTCTCTCTCTCTCTCTCTCTCTCATGAATAAATAAATAAAATCTTTAAAAAAGAAAAAGAAAATAAAAATACAGGGTGTCCAATTAATTTGAATTTCACATAAGCAGCCATTAATGTTTTTAGTATATGTACTAAATATATGTGGGACATACTTATACTAAAAATGTTTGCTGTTTATCTGAATTCAAGTTTAATTGGGAGTTATGTATTTCATCTGGCAATTCTAAATTATGTGGAAAGCCTACCTGGGACTTTTTCTTTAAGTTAACAGTTGGCTCAGTATTTCTTAGAAAACCATGACTGGGGTTATTAGTTAGAAAATTCCTAGATTCCATCTCAGCACATAATTTTCTCCTCTTAGGGTGATATCCAGTGCTGGGATTGCCTCTGGCCTCTTCTACTTGGGCTGCTAGGTCTCTGAGACATTCATGGAAATTCATAAGGAATAAAAAATTTTCCTTTGAATTTTATCCTGAATCAAAAGATTCAGGCAAGGACACAAAAGAGTCTGAATCTTGAGCTAGCCTAGGCATCAATCTCTAAGGATGAATTCAGAGAAAATACCAGACATTAACAGAAACTGTAGTTCAAAGGAATAGACTGCATTTAATTACTGCAAAAATGTCATCTATCTATAAAATAGATTTTCTTAAAAAATAAATCATAGATTCTAAAAGGGCTAAAATGTCTCTCTAGTAAGATTTAAATTGATGTTAAATTTATACATAGAATAAGGTAATCCTGAGTAGATTCTAAATCCAAAAAAGAAGTCATGAAGACAACAAAATACTTTTAAAGCAATAAAAGCAGTAAATAGCAACAGCAGAGTACATGCTGCAGAAAAGTAAATTAATGGAATTAAATTAACACCCTCACATTATTCAGAGAAAAAAGTAAAGAATTAAAAATAAAGAATGGAGATAGAGAAATAGAAAATACACTGAGGCAATTTAATCAATTACGGGAATTCTACAGGGAGAAAACAAAACAGACAAAAACATGTAGATAACAAAGAGAGGCACAAATATATCTTTAGGTAAAAAGATATTACTATAAAACTAAAAAGCTCAAGTGAATCAACAAATTAGAATTAATAATATTTCTGTGCACAATTTTTTATTCTTCATAAATGTGCAAAATAATGAATAAACAAATATTTATATTTTAGTTTAAAATAAAATATTTGACATTGTAAAAAACAGGTGACTACACAATAGTGAGTTTATATTTATAATGAGTTAATATTTATTTAAATATTTGAGAACTCAAAATGCATTAAAAATCAGCTCATCTTTTCTTTCTTTAGCCCTAAACATCACTTATTTTTTTTTCTCAAGTTTTTATTTAAATTCCAGTTAGTTAACATACAGTGTAGCATTAGGTTCAGGTGTAGAACTAGTGATTCATCACTTACATGCAACTCCCAAGGCTCAACTTTTCGCTTAATATAAGAAAATACAAAAAAAGAACATTAAATAATTCATAAGAGAATAAATATAAGTGACCATTTAATCAAATATAAACTAGACCCAGTTCATTCATATTTACTCATTTTTCATACATTCATTTCATTTATTTTTTACTCACTTTCATACAGTTATTTATCTCCCCAACCTCATGAGTTAGTTAAGTTATCTACCTTTAACTGTTGAGGAAACTGATCAAACTAAGGTATACAGAAGTTAACAGACTGACAGAACTAATTTGCGGAGGAACTGGATTACGATCCCTATCATTTGGGTCCCAGTGCCCTTTCTCTTACTAATGTGTACACTACTTCCTATACATTTATTTTCACTATTAATTAAAGTGAACAATTTTTTCTTTTTTTTTTACATAAATAAATGGTCCATACCATAATGGGTAGAACTTGGAGTATACCAGAAACAACAAATTGAAAAAGTATTTTTTTCACTGTAGTATAAAAGGATTGATTTAGTAATGTATATCATGATCTTTTAATGCTTGTACCTTTTGATCGAGTAATTTCCTTTCTACGATTTATACTAAAGTAATAATAATAGTAGACTCCTAAGATATTTACACATTTTAAAATTACACTTATTAATAATATTGAAATTTGGGATACTTAATAAATATTCAATGATAAGATAATGCCTAAATATGGGCACCTGGGTGGCTCTGTTGGTTGGGCGACTGCCTTCCGCTCAGGTCATGATCCTGGAGTCCCGGGGTCGAGTCCCGCATCAGGCTCCCTGCTCGGCAGGGAGTCTACTTCTCCCTCTGACCCTCCCCCATCTCATGTGCTCTCTCTCTCATTCTATCTCTCAAATAAATAAATAAAATCTTTAAAAAAAAAGATAATGCCTAAATAAATGATGATGCATTACTAGAACGGTCAAGTACCCAGATATTATTGCGGTAGGCAGAATTGTGAAATGAAGGAATGCTACACCTATTATTAGGACCATTAATCATTTGACCTCTAGTTAATTAAATGGGGGATTATGTAGGCTTGACGTAATCACAGGAGATCTGTAAAGCAGAGTTTTTTTAGCTGGTCATCCATGGGAAATTAGAGAGGTACAAAGCAAGACAAGGATCTGTTGTGCCATTGCTGGCTTTGAATGTGGAGATAGGCAAGAGCAAAGACAAAAGAATGCTCTCTAGAAGCTGAGAACAAACCCAGACTAAC